>NC_135504.1:72294817-72605858 GCF_052857255.1 Amblyomma americanum | reverse complement strand
GCTGGGGGTCGGGCGGCGACAAAGTGCCCGAACCGCAATGGCGGGGACCGCAGGCAGGGGCGGGACCAGGACCCGCAGCCGGAACAGGCGTCCCTGAGGCTCAGAAAGAGCCAGAGGCGCCAGCAGCGGCAAAGAGGCAGCTGCGAGCAGCCACAGGAGGCCGCAGGCAGAAGCGGCCGAAAATTGCCCCGACCGCCGAAACGGCGAAGACCGCCACGTCCCAGGACCGCGGGCAGATGGCGAATCCCGCAGTCAGGCCCAGGTCTGCGAACCGGGACCGCAAAAGGTTCCCCGAAAGCCCCAAAAAGGAGCCCGGGGCCGCAGCAGGGATGGAAGGAAGGAAGGCCTCAGACGTTGCTGGCACATACCCACTACGGGTGAGTGGCCAAGACACAGGCGGTTAATTACTGGATACAGGAAAGTTTTGACGGGAAAAGGAGTGTATGTAGTCTGAGAGATTGGAAGAGGGAAGGAAAGGGGTCCAGTTAACGGAGATCAAAGACGGGACAATTGTTTAATGTGCATAATAGTACACAATGCCTGTAATGTTGCAATGTCGTACTGACTGAGGGCGGGAAAAAGAAATTAGAATGGGAGTCGCTGCGTTCTTGAAGAAACTTTTGCACAGCAGAGCGCACACCCCTGTCGCTTCGTCCAAGCAAAGAAGCGCCAATGGAAAGAACAACCGCGGAAGACACAGGCAAGCCCAGTTGATGAAATGGAATTTGCAAAAGACGCTTCCTCAAATGAGAAAAGCGGCGGCAGAACAGCAGAAAGTGATCTATTGTCTCAGGTTCGGCACAAAAAGGGCACATTGGGGAAAGCTGCCAGGCCAGATCTGTGAAGGTAGAAATTTAGAAGGGGAAAGCGCGTGAAAGAGACCTCTAGTCTGCGTGAGCGCCAGTCTTTGCTACTCCAAGGATGCAGAAGATGCTGATATTCGGGAGATGATGTAAGAGCCGAGGCAGCAAATTTCTGAAATATTGTGTAGCTGCGAAACCTCACCGCAGCTGTATATGCACACGATGGTAGGTCAGCAACAATTGGGCCGCTGAGAGAGGCTCTTGCTAAGGAATCTGCAACCTCATTTAAGTGAAAGCCCATGTGACCGGGTACCCAAAGCAACCTTACCGAATTTAGATGGAGCGGAATCAGGAACTTAGAGGCGTAATGGCCGAGAGTCAGTGGGTGAGGATAAGGAAGAGCAAATGGACAGAGTCTGTCATTTTCGTAAGGCTAAGATTACTGCTAATAATTCAGCCAGAAAAATTGGAGTGAAATCAGGAAGACGGAGAGAAAAAGACCAATCCAGTGAAGGCGAAAAAATTCCCACACCTGCCTTTTCGCGATCCTGCGAGGCATCGGTAGCAATAAGAACATGAGAGGGAAAGGACCTTAGGTGGTCCTGCAATAGACCCTGAAGAAGCGGGAAGGGCTGCAGCTTTTCATTCGATGGGAAAATATCATCGAATTCAATCTGGACAGATGAGGAGTTGTTATATATTTGGCGGACATCTGTGAAATGAATATTTATGCGATCAAGGAGGGACTGCACGTAACATATCTGCGGGGTATGAAATCGAGACCAGGCAGCACTGAAAAAGGCGGAAGGTTGACTAAGAAATATTATACTGGAAGCGTGAAGAGGTGAGTCGCACAATTTTAAAAATGTTTGAACTGTTAAAAGGCGAAACCTAGCTGATAACGAAGGCATTCGCGCCTCAAGGTGCAGAACAGCATTGGCGACATATTTTGGAAGCCCCAGACAAAGGCGCAACGCCTCACGCTCCAAAAGCACAAGAGGGCGAAGTTTATAGGCAGGAGCTCCTGAGAATAAAACACACCCGAACTCCAAAATTGGGCGGACGTACATTTTATAAATCATCAGAAGCGTATGCCTTATCATGCCTGACCTAGCACTACAAAGCCTGCGCAGGATGCCAATGGCCCGAACTCCTTTTGCAGAAACTTGCTCAATGTGTGGCCGCCAGGAGAAAGTAGAGTCGTATATTACACCGAGATACTTCACCGTCTGAACTTGAGGTATTATCTTACTTCTATAGACCAGGCTGATATTTACTGGAACAGAAACTGGAAATACTAACAATGCGCATTTCTTCACATTAAGGGACAGATGAATTCTTCCTAGCCAGTTGTCAAGAACATTGAGGTAATTTTGTAGGGTTTGATAAAGAGTGTGAATGTCACCTGCTGATGCAAAAAATGCAATGTCGTCGGCGTACACATAAGTTTTCACATTTTGAATGCATGGAATTGAGCGAACACCTCTTATCTGTGGAAATCTCCTTGAGGAAACACCATTTTGGCAGCAGTAAAATTCTCTATTTTCCAAAAAAAACAGAAATCCAGGCTACAAAATAGCTTGGGAAGTTGAGTTCCTGTTATCTTAGTAATAGATTCGAGTGCTCCACGCTGTCGTATGCTTTACTGACATCCAAGGTGACAAGCGTAGCAAACTGTTTTCTATTGCGAGCTAATTTAATACGACTCTCAAGGTCAGTATGAGCACACCAAATTGAACAACCCGGCCTGAAACCAATTTGACATGGATTCAATACAGCATTATCTGAAATGAATGACATGACACGGCTGAGAAGGACCCTTTGCACCAATTTCACAAGGTTCGATGTTAACGAAATTGGGCGTATATTGTCTAAAGTTAAGCCCTCCCCTTGCTTTTTAAGCAATGGAACTATTTCAGCAAGACGCCACTCATGCGGTATCCAAGGACCACTACGGGTGAGCCATCAGGTCTGCAGGAGATTCATTGAACAATATTTTTGATCATAGATGAAGTGACCCTATCAGGGCCAGGATCCGCTGGGGATCACTTGAGGTGCATGTGAATATAGTAGGAGAAGGTAAAGCAGATGTAAAGCGAAGCTCTAGGCCACACGCAATATCTTCTAAGGCCTTTGCGATGTCAGCAGGGGACTGAACGAGGGATTCAATGTTGGCAGCCGGAGGAATCACCTTGTTGCGCCTCATGAAATTAAACAAAGCTCGTTTATTTCCTGATTGGGAAAGGAAATCATAATGATTTGTATTATACTCCTCCTTTGCACGGGCGACAGTGCGCTTAAATGTAGCGGCAACATACTTATAATCCAGCCAATTTTTTGGGCATTGATTGATGAGAAGTTTCTTCCAAGCTGCTTTCCGTCGTCTATATGCACGCGTGCACTCAGCATTCCACCAATTGTTCGCGATTGCACCCTTTGTGCTCTTAAGCAAAAATTCTGACTTTTGCCTTGCATGGTCCAGTACCGAGCATAGATGTGAAGCCTTGCTTTCGGCACTTCTCTGAGCGCGAGTGTCTGAAGTGATTTGGAGGGCTGATTTTAGCGTGTCTTTAAAGCAATTGTAATTTATTAACGTGCGCTGATGTCGCTCAGGAAGAGTTAATTTACACGCAAACTTGAAACTAATCGGTAGATGATCACTGTTGCACAGTCAACAGGCGCCCAAGACATAACAGAGACTCCTGGGGAGGAAAAAGTTAAATCCAAGGCAGAGCGGCATTGACTGCGAACAAACGTAGGCAATCCGGAATTGTTGCAGATCAAGTTATTGCCAGAAGCCCAATAAAATAGTCTAGAACCAAAGCTGTCTGTTTTAAACCCCCAAGTCGCATGGTGCGAATTGAAGTCGCCAAGTAATAGAACCTGAGATCGGCTACTAGACATGAGTGAGTCAAGGGGCCGAGTGTCACGCACACCAGAAGGGAAATATGCATTAGCTACCGTAAAGGGCTGTTGACCTGGGACACAAAGGTCAACCGCAAGGATTTCACATTCATTGTCCGCATATTGAAAAGAAATGCATGCCCTGTGGCAAAACTTTGTAGATATGAGCACTAACAACCCTCCCCCTCGTGATGACCGGTCAATCCGGAACGGATGGTATAATCCTTGAGATGATAATTGAAATTTGAAGTTAGCCATGTTTCCTGTAAAGCAACTAAATCTGGTAGAAGCTGAGTGCATAGGCAATTTAAATCTGTTGAAGCGGAGAATATAGATGGACAATTCCAATGGAGTACACTTAAGAACCCTATCTTGGCGGAAGTGCCGCAGCCGCGACTGCCTTTTCTAGAATACTGGTCTTAGCGTTTTGACTTGCGTTACTTTTTTTTGTCTTTGACTGGGGGCAAGATGGACCTGCAATATTCAGAGGAGACCCACTTCGTTTCTGGGCGCGGAGATCAGACTCCATATCCATACAATCCATAGAGGATGCGTCCATAACGCTATGCGAAGGAGAGGCCTGAGAGGTCTTTTGTTGCTCACATTGTTTTTGGCCCTGTGGAGCGGAATCGATAATTACAGAAGGAGGGGTAGCTTCCGAAGCCAAAGAAGACAAGAGCGGAGCGGTGGACGCCTGCAGAAGATTGGTCATCTGAGCAGCTATGACCTGCGAAATGCACGTGGACACGGTTTCCATAATGCGATCCATTGCATTTGCCACAGCTTTCTCAACTGCCGCTGTAATAGCCTGGGACAAACTAGAATCCATTATGGGTGGACATTTATTTGGCGGCCACACTAGAGTAGGCTGAGGTTCTCTCCTTGACTGCGGCAAAAGCCTCTCTCCGCGTGCATCTGCGCTTGTCTATAAGCTCGAGCACCTGAACTTCTTGTGCTCGTGCAGGACAGTCAGGCGAATCAGCAGGGTGAGCACCGCTACACAAACAACATTTCTCTTGCTGTTCAGGACATTCCTCTCTGCAATGACGTTCCCCACAGGCACAGCAGCGTAAGGCCGATTTGCAGGCTTTGCCGCTGTGGCCAAATCGCCAGCAGTTTTGACACTGAAGGGGCCGAGAGTTAAAGGCATCTACTCGAAAAACCAATGGCCACACCTTAATCTCTGACGGGCAAAATATTCCTGCAAATGTGGCAATGACGGACTCCGTAAGAATTTTTCTCCGTCAACCATCCTGCTGCATCGATGGACAGCAATCACTCCCGCAGGCGAGAGGTTCTCAAGCGTTTCCGCAGGGCTCAATCGAGAGTCGACCCCTCGGACCAAGCCCTTGGAACATGCTAGATGAGGCGGAATGAATGCGCTCACCGGGTGGTTGGCGAATGACGTACACTTCAGCAGGTCTTCAATACAGGCTTTATCCGGCGACCTGCACAAAATACCACCCCTGCCGAACTGCCGGACGTCGGTAATGTGCATGAAATGCTGCGATGTGGACCTAAGAGCCGCCTGCACGGCCTCCGGGTTGTTCAGTCAGATAGCGCCTCCATCGGAAGGCACTAATGCGACTGGAATGCTTGAAACACCGCTGCGGAAAAAGAGATCGATTGGGAGCTGGTCTTTAGGAAGAGATGCCGACCAAGGGGAAAACCCCTGGCCAGGAGAAGAAGTGGACATTAAGCTCTCGTCCCGCACCCAATCTCACCCAAGAACAGTAGCAAACAGGCACAGACAAAAACTTCGTCCTCCTCCTCACTGACCGTGAGCCAATTTGGGCCTGCCGCCGCAAAAAGCGGAAAAACGCAAAAAAAAGCGGTTAAAAACCGCTTGCAGACATGAATATCGCTGGAAAATCCAGTGGCAGGGGGGCTGGAGGACCTCAGGAACCAAGGCCCTCAGCCCCGGGACATCAGCAGCAGTGAAAGCCTGGGCGGGGAGAGCACGAGCCCAAGGGCGGAGCCAGGCAGATGGGCAGGAGCTCGCTGGCACACGTCCGATCAGTTCGAGAGCGCACTCGAACCGATCACCTAAACCCACCTATATTTCTATAAACCACCACTACTACTAGACTATTCCGGAGCCCTCCACTACGCCACTTCCGCCTTCAATCTTTCTCTCACAGCAAGGTTCAGAGAAGTATTTTCCGACACTGGTCCGGGTCGCACTCTAATGGACAATTGGAGCCCATATCGGCTAACACGTGTGTGATACGGGCGACGACCGCTGGACCCGCCGCGGTAACTCAGTGGTTAAGGCCCTCTGCTACTGATGCGGAGTACCTGGGTTCGAACGACCCCGGCGGCCGCGTTTCGATCGAGGCGAAACGCAAAGGCGCCCGTGTGCTGTGCGATGTCAGTGCACGTTAAAGATCCCCAGGTGGTCTAAATTATTCCCGAGCCCTCCACTACCGCACCTCTTTCTTCCTTTCTTCTCTCAGTCCCTCCTTTGCCTTTCTTTACGGCGCGGTTCAGGTGCCCGTCGGCGTATTTCCGTTTGCTAGCCGCTGCAGACAAGCCCAATGTTGCCCACGCCAACGCGCGCGCTGAGCAGCTGTTGCCATGACAACTATGTACATGCCATGGTTGCCTACGCCAACGTGCACGCGGAGCAGCTGTTCCCATGGCAAAGTGTGGAAAATAGATGCGACGCCGGTAATTGCAAATGGCGGCGCCCTGATGCCTCTGGGTGTTCGTGCTTTTCGATGACAGCAACGATGACTGCCGCTTGCGGCGACTATCAGACTATGAGAGTGCCGTTTGGACAAGCTTGATGCAAGGTGGGTATTTTGTTTGCTTTCATTCTTTGCATCGACGCCGGTGAGGCGGTGAAGCAACGATGTCTGCCGTAGGGGTGGTATGGGATAAGTTTAGTGAAGGTGAGCAATTTATCTGGGACAACTGTGCTGTCCCAGTTTTTTTTTTAGCGCGTAAGAGGCTAAATGAATAAATGGCGTAAAAGAGTGCCGTTTGGCCAATTTATCTGGGACATTGGGCTGTCCCAGTTTTTTTTTTAGTGCGTTAGAGACTGCATAAATACATGGCGTAAAAAAGTGCCGTTTGGGCAAGCTTAATTCAATGTATGTGCAAATGGCTGCGTTCCACGACCACAGAACAGTTTACCCTGTGGACTTTCTTCTTAGAGAGGAACAGAAAGAAGTTGTGAAGAACAAGGTACCGTGAATGGTACAGGTAAATATTCTAGGTAATGCTCTTTTTTTATTAGAAATTTTCCACAAATTGGGCTATTTTCATCTTGTTCAATCATGCAAATGTTTTAGAAACTCCTGGTATTTCCTGGGTATTTTTGGATATGCCCAAAATTTGGTGCCTACGCACGCACGCACGCAGTTTACTTGCAAAATCAGCTGCTGATGACAACACCTGTAGTTCACCTTTTGGTGTTTTCCGTCTTATTAAAGCTCCGTTTTCTGTGACAGCAGTTCCTTTGACATTAGAATATCACAGTCTGTCGAGTAGCAGGTCAACTGAAGCTTATATTGTGTGTAGTTATGCAGCATTCATTTGGGGGCTGAAATTTTTCAGAGAAGTTTAAAATTACTCTCAAAAGTGCACTTCATCCTTAAATAATTTAGTTAACATGAGGTTCACGATTGCTATGCACTGAGAGAGCAATAAAACCTGCTCATAACTGTACGTTGTACAAAGATTGCTTTTAGATATCGGGTCTAAAGCTGTGTAAGTGAGGTTGTATAATGACTAATAATAAGCTGGTCCATCTAAAAACAGATCTTTCATATGCGCAATTTTATATTCCAGAGAGCTGTGGCGTACAATGTTTCTAAACGGCAAACACTGAAATATACACCTCATTAGTGTTGCACCCAGCTTCAGTTATGTTGACTCGAGATAGATTGCTCGAAATGTAGGTGCATGAAACTATATCTGAAGGGAATTTAGTGAGGAAATCACTTACAGTTTTGAACATTTGAAAGGGTCATATACATAGTGTAACGCTGAACAAACTTGCAAAGGCTTAGTTCCGTTTTGAGCTGGGCTAATTTACCTTGCAATTCTACATGTATGAAATTATATGCATTTAAAAAAAAAGAGGCCAGACATGGTGTCAGTGAGGTCATTAATAGTTTCATTCTTGCTGAGATGGCCGCTTGTGCTGCTAGCTAAGCTTTCTCCAACCGTTCCGAATTGCAAACATGCTCATGACAGAAGAAGAAAGTTGGCACATTTTGTAGGTGCCAGCCAGAGTTCTTTCATACATTGCGCAAGTAGTGTACTTTATTACATAGATAAGCTTCATGCAGTTACTGTAATCTGAACTGCATGAAAAGGTTGATGTATTGTGAACATGGTTAAACAAGAATAAAGGGAGGCCACAGTAAATGTCATACTGTCACTCACTTTGGAAAATGACACCTAATTTTAGTTACATCTTGTCTTCTCTGTAGTGAAGCATAAGATATTAGAATACATGGATCACCACATGGTATTTAGCTAGGCCTGCTATGTGATTTAAAATTCAATTTATTTTCTCATGCTGTTTCGGTTTAAACCGTCAGACAATGGCTATGACATCAAAGGTCAGTATAGGTCACTGCTTCTTCATTTGTAGTCATTCTCACTCTTGAGACAGGCTGGTTTTAGCATTGCAGTTAATGAAAACAAAGAAGGAGCAGTTATATTGCAGCTGGAATCAAAACAGCATCAAGAGGAAATTCGATAGTAAATTATTTCGCATCGTTTCAAACAAGAAAACACGCAAGCAAAGATTTGGTGTGGGTATAGTCCTGTAAAAAAAAGTGAAAAAGCAAGAAAGAAAAGAGGAGGAATGAGAACTACACACACACACAGAATTTGAAGAGCAATGAAGAGAGGTAGCGAGTGTGTTCCTTGCCATACCTGCATTATATGTCTGACGTCAAGAAAGCTGCAGGCAGGTAACGAGTAAGCCTATGTTTTTGGTGCCATTTATGAGAGGAGCTCCAAATTTTTGTGGACTTTGGCAATACATTTTGCTGCATGATTGTTCTGTCTTGTCAAGCTTAGAGTGGCGTTCCTATGTCGTTTTAGAGGCATAACTGCTTCATGGTGCTTTTCTAAATACACATACTGACTATAAATATGAGAAAAATGTGGAGATGGTGCAAAGACAACGGCGACATTCTTGAAAGAACAAAAATAAACAAGGATACTGCACCATTTTCACTATGAGCTCAGGCCCACCTATTAATTTGTTGAATTCCAACAGCATTTTGTGAATGAAGATTCATCTAGGACCACTGTTTATTTCCAGAAATGAGACCACTGCCACTCGGAACAGTGAATTACAAAAGCTACAAAGGAATAATTTCAAAGTATATTAGGAAAAATAAATCTGCCACAAGAAACACACTGACATCAATGGCAAATATGTTGAGAGATGTTTGAATGAATAGACTCTTTTGGTGCAACCTTTGCCTTTCGTTCCATCAACTAACGGCCACAAATTTTAGACCTCCTCTCGTAGCTTGCCAAGGTGTACCCGAGGTTGAGCAAAAGATTAAGAGCTGAAAGAGTTAACAAAAAAAGACATAAGCAAACACAGTGCGCCTCAGGGCCATCAACACGGCACTTTATTCCAACTTGCGGCTCATACAAAAACATCCCTTTCGGTAATACTCTCTGGAAGGCTAAGTTGGTGCATGGTTTTGAAAACAGACGTGCAAAGCAGACAACGCTGGGGGAAGACAGACGAAACAAGTGCAACTGTTTATTCACCTATTGAAGCAAGTGAATATATAGACAAAAAGGCAAAAGCAGAAAGGGACCTACACATGCGCACAAGCAGAAACAATAAGGTAACAAATGGCTATAGAAAAAAAAATGTCTCAGCACATATCTAAAAAGACACTTTCTTTTCTGTCAATTGTAAGCGAGGGTGTGCTTACATAATCTCTTCTGCCTTTGTTGATGTAGAACGCCTTTATAAGTTCACGGGCTGTAGTATCTTTGCCCCTGCTTAGGATTTTTGTTGCCTTCAGCTTCGCCTGGCATTTTTTCTTCTTTTTCCCTGCAGGCTTTACAGTTGTGTGGTAAGAAAGAACCCGTGCCGTTCTTTAATGCGTGATTATGGTCAGCAAGGCTATCATTAATACATCAGCCCGTTTGGTCAATGTAAGATTTCCCACACGTCAGCGGGATCTGATAAACTACGCCCACTGCACATTTCACAAACGGCGTCACATGCTTTTTCTGGCATTCTGCTTTTTTCGGTTTGTTTGAATCCATTTTGCCACACAAGGAGAACAGCTTCTTGGGGGTGGAAAAACTACACGAACTTTAAACTTTGCCTCAACATGTTTCAGATTGTGTGCCATCTTATGAATATAAGGAATTATCACAGGTTTAGTTTTCTGTTTGGCAACATCATTTTTTGCTCTGTTATTACACTTTTCTTTCAGTAACACTTTGGCAACTGAGCAGAGTAGGATAGCCAGCTTGTTGGAGCCTGGTCTTGCCTTTTTGCTGATCTATTCACTCGCTTTCCAAGTGAATACACAGTTGCAGAGTTGCAGTCATTTCATCTGTCTTTTGCCTGTGTTGTTGGTTTTGCGCAGTCTTTTTTCAAAATTCCATTCGGTGACACCTGACTGCCCCAAATAGCGGAAGTAGATGCACATCTGCTTCTGGCATTTTGGCCAAATAGGTGTCGCTGAAAGGGACGTCTTCAACAGGAACACAAATTGGAATACAGGCCGAGATTCGCCTACCGTGTGGGAGTATGTCCATTTGGCAATGCACTGTAGTAAATGCAAGAAACATGGCTGCTGCCCTGCCCTTGAAAACACAGTGTTCTTTGCAAAGGCAAGAGGTAAAGCTGAAAGGAAGGTAACTGAGGCTTTCATATTGCTAAGAATGCCGACAAAAGTATATGAGCACGCCATCTATCTTCATCATTATCATCATCAGCATGACTGCACCCACTTCAGGGCAAAGGCCTCTCCCATGTCCCTCCCATTAACCCTGTTCTTTGCCAGCTGCAGCCACCGTATCCCCGTAAACTTCCTAATCTCATCCGCCCACTTAACTTTCTGCCGTCCCCTGCTACTGTTGCCTTCTCTTGGAATCCACTCCGTTACCCCTAAGGACCAATGGTTGTTTTGCCTTCGCATTACATGCCCTGCCCAAGCCCATTTCTTCCTCTTAATTTCGACTAGGATGCCATTAACCCGTGTTTGTTCCCTCACCCACTCTGCCCGCTTCCGGTCTCATAACGTTACACCTAACATTTTTCTTTCCATGGCTCGCTGTGTTGTCCTTAACTTTTGTACAATTTTCTGTTGAGGGATATTGGTAAACTGCTATTCATGATCTGAGAGAACCTGCCATATACACTCCACTCTTCTTATCCTTCTAGTTATATCCCTCTCATGATCCGGATTAAGTCTCTGCCTGCCCTAAGTAGACATATTCCCTTACCACTTCCAGCATCTCGCTTCCAATTGTGAACTGCTGTTCCCTTGCTAGGCTATTGAACATTACTTTGGCTTTCTGCATGTTAATTTTTAGACCCACCGTTCTGCTCTGCCTGTCTAAATCATTGATCATGCTTTGCAATTCATCTCGTGAGTGACTCAGCAAGGCAATGTCATCAGCAAATCACAGATTATTTAGGTATTCTCCATTAACTCTTATCCCCAGCTGTTCCCAATTCAGGCCACATGATGTTATAGCCCTTTTTTGCTGTAGAATGCAGTCTCCCTTCATATTTTGTGCATATACAAGGTGTCCGGTTTAATTCAATACAAATGGTTTATTAAACATTGCATTTGATGTACACCACAGCTTTGGAAGTTGAATAATCGGTGAGGCAGATGCCTCAGTCAAGTGCAATGTAAATAATAAATGCTTATACAACTAACACTTTCAAATTGGCTTTTTAAATCCTGCGTTTAGGTCGTATCTATAGGGAATAACATGGCACACACTGTATACCATGAGTATATTACCCAAACATATTCTTTAAGAATAAATGAAAACACTAAAATGGCTCCGTTGCACCGTCTTCTCACAATATGTCCAATGATAATGGCAATTGCTAGAGTTTAGCAAGGCCGGAAATAAAAGCAGCGTTTTACCGGACGGGCCATAACAGGTGCTGGCACCACATTGCTGGAACTCCTTTATAAAAATTTATTTCTCGCCAACAAAAATATTTTTCTAGTTTTTTTAATATGCGAAACTAAATGGGTTGACCATTGGCAAATTTTTTTGTCTAGCACCGTTGCCCACATAGCATTTTCTGGTCCTCAATGTGGCCGTTTCCGCAGAAATCTATGTACTCTTTATTAAATTACAGAACAACGCAAGGTTCAAGTTTAATTCAAACAGTGCTAGATCAAGGTTTCAGGCAAAACTCCAAAAAAGTTTGCTTAAATTTAGACTCCAAGTTTAGTTTAAAAAATGCGGAAATCTTCAAATTTTTCTCCTGTTAAGCACTTCCATTTTAAACCAAAATGGCATCATCCACAGTTTTTTTTTCTGAGGCATGACAGAGCACCTCGATACCTGACTACATGCGGAGATAAACATTGCCAAAAAGGACCAGTTCCTGAACAATAATTCTTGCAAAATGCCCAGATGAAGGTGATGTCTTACACTTTGGAGCATGATATATGGAGCAAAAAATTTTTTCTTTGAGAGAAGGTCTCTACACTTCTGTTGGGACTGGTCCTCCATGAATTTTCTCAGCGGAATCTAAAATACTAAGAATTTGGTGCATCTCCTTTCGCGTGGAATGACTGCAGTCCCCAAATTTAATTCTTTAAATCGACTGGAAAGTACTGTTTTATGTTTTCTGGACCACTTGTTTCGTTGCACTCCTAGGACCGCAGCGCAGGTCTAGAAAAATTTTTTTTCAAATTTATGAATTTTAAATTTCTTGTATGAAATTGTCTTCTCACTCTAATATGTCAACGAACACTGAATCTCAAAAATTCAAAACAAAAATTTGAGCTTTGCAAAACAAAAAGAATTACAAGAATGACTTCACCCTGCAAGAACAATGAACGTTGAACTAGCCTTCTGCCATATTTTCTTAGCTTTGCAGGTTTGAAGAAAAATATATATCGGAAAATAATGTTCTGCACATAAAACAGTGACATTTGATGAGGGCAGTCATAAAATTTTTAAATTCCTCAAAAAAGGTCATGCAAATACAGCTAGAAATAAACTAAATTTTGTTGAAAGTTGCGTCCCTTCTGAAATGGAGGCGTGGGACAGACTGCCGGACATATCATGCTGACTTGGAATCCAATTGTTTACGTCAAGTGCCGTATTGGTTGCTGCATTGCCTTTCTGACTGGTTCTCACATTTCCTTGTCAAGTGCGAGTGAACTTTGAAAATGGGCAAGGTGCCACCTCTTTTTGACACAGAGTGGCACATGACCAGAAATGTTGTTTGAAGTAATGGCCATTTGGCAATCACTAAGTGCCAGCAGACTGGTTGGAAATATGCAGAAATCACTCTTGCTTGACACTTCAGCAGCCGACAATGATGCAGGAATAGTTTACTGTGAGACTGTTTATTGCCATGGGTGCACTCCAGAAACTCCACGTTGTAGCACTCTGTATGTAGCCACTGTCTGCAAGTTATCACATCTGTTCTTCCATGGCCGAGATAAAGGTGACCCCCTGCCATCATTTGTATCCAGAGTCTCCCTATGCATCACTCCCACTATTGTGGCAGTGTTTATCATGCTGTTCGTCCTTTGATACAGCTACATTAGAAGATGCATGCAAAGTTAGTGGGCTTCCTCATAACAGGAACATTGAAAGGACTCTCAAAATGAACACTGAAGCTTGTTTGGCTGGCTGCTGTTTACTTCAGAAAGTTTTGCATAATGCCTTTTCTGTGTGCTCAACTTACTGCCCTACCATTTCTGTATTTTTTTGTCATAGCAGGGATGAGGGGCGTTCTTTAGGAAGGCCATGCATAACATGCGAAACCAGGTGGTGTTTTTCGAATACTGCATAGTTATAGAGGCATGCCTCGTTAATATGGTACTTTCGTCCCCCGTCAAAACTGTCCATAACAAATTGGGAAGCAAAATAAAAAGAAGACATTTATTCAGATATATACACTGGGATTACAGTATGCTTTTCTGCATAACAACAAGCAGTGAATAGCAAATTATAATCTTAGAAACTTGAACATTTTCCCGGTCGCAAAAGTTGTACAGCGGTGCGAAATGCCTCACAGGCCGTGAGAGACCTAACCTAACCTAACCTAACCTAACCTAACCTAACCTAACCTAACCTAACCTAACCTAACCTAACCTAAGACCAAATACCGCTTAATTTTCACCGCAACTGTTTTTCTTGTGTGCTTTTTTTCCCGAGTGGTCATCACAATGCAAGTGAACAGCTTTGTTTTCATTATTTTTTGAGTAACTTTGTTCTCTTTGCAGGCGCAGGTTGGCGCAACAAAGCTTGACGAAGCTTCCATTCTTTTCTCTACAATGTTGAAATGCTTATGGAGGTGGTCATTTGAAAATTTATTTATTTTCACATCCTGCAGCCTCAGGTGAAACTGTGGCGTGAGGAGCGGAAAACATATGTACCCCAGTGTGCCCTTCTGAACACCTGCCCGATGACAGCAGGGTCTAATACACTGAATATTGTGCAGTGGAATTTTTTCCTTACATATTTATTTGTACACTTTTTTCCCAGAAGTGGTTGCCCTCATCCTACAAAGTAATGCAACAAGCGCTGTGCAGAAAAAAAACACTGACATTAGTTTGCTGCCTGATTTTCAAGCTATGCAACAGCTGAAATGCCCTAGAGACTATAACATGAAGCCTACAGCAACATCCGCCGCGGTGGGTCAGTGGTTATGGCGCTCGGCTGCTGGCCCGAAAGACGCGGGTTCAATCCCGGCTGTGGAGGCTGAATTTCGATGCAGGCGAAATTCTAGAGGCAAGTGTACTGTGCGATGTCAGTGCACGTTAAAAAACTCTAGGTGGTCGAAATTTCCGGAGCCCTTCACTACGGCATCCCTCATAGCCTAAGTCGCTTTGGGACGTTAAGCCCCCATAACCTTTCAGCAACATTTGCCAGAACATAGTTGATATACTGTGCTTTTGCTAAGTGTGCATTCTTTGAGGACCTGATGCCAACATGGTGTGAACATGACACGGTGGAATGAATTGTATGGAAGCAGTCCTTTAACAAAGGCACTGTCTCCTCATTGCTCTTCAGAGCAACCAAACTGCCATATATATAGCCAAGAGAAAATCGGACAGTGATTCAATGATTCAATGTCAAAGTGGTTGTTTTCTGTGCCAAACGAGCTGCAATCGTTGTGCCAGATGACTAGGCCAACCATTTCTTGCACGAATAGAAGCGAAAAAAACAAACGTAACATCGGATTTTTTCAGTGCACAGGATTCATTGTACATTGGATCCCACTGTCTTAGGTACGGTTTCTTTAACGGCAGACTGGGGTACATTTGAATGATTGTTTTCACGAGCATTGCAAAAATGTAAGTCAGAATGGTGGTTTCCTCAGCTTTCATTGCAGAGTATGCAGATGCCAACATATCTTTGACATATTGTAACGGGAAGAAGCATATCTGATAACCTGAGAAATTGTCTGAACAGAAATAATTCATAGTCTGAAAAGAGAAAACTGCACATCTACTCGGGCCGACATTTTACTACAGAAACCTGCCGTCATGATGGTGATTCTTATTCATTCACACTGCCAGCACATTTTACTGCATAAGTCTGTGCAAGAGTGCGAACAGTAAATGGCAAGCAGCAGCAGCAGTGCATCATCCTTTCCCCTGTATTCATTGTCTGTGTACTTAACCAAAAATAAAAATTACGATTACTGACGCTGCAAGACCAGGCCCCTTCTCATAAAACAAGCCATTTCCTACAGTGTACTTCGCACCAAGGCACTGCGAGTTTTCTGTTCGAAATATAAGTTAAGGAGCTGCACAACAGAGTCCACACAACTTTCTGCACAGTGCGGATATCAGAAGAGTGATGTATTCCTTCCAGTCTTCATAAATAGGCAGTCAAACCACACCTTCGGTCACATGCAGCGTCACACTGATGTGGATGTTAGTTTTCTGTGCAGTATGGTACACTGTTAAAGGGAACATGCGGTCGCATGAAGTTGACTTTCCGCGAGGCGCTTCTGAGGAAAGCCGGAAAGAATGCCGAGCTGATTATGGTCCGGAGTTTTTTTTCGGCATTCTGTCCCCATGCATAGATCTCATTTTTCACACCCGCAACACATCGATTACCTCTTCTCGCTGCTGAATTGGCTTTTATATTCTGTGGTCGCGTTTCGTGCGAAATAAGCAACATTTTCTGCGGACTAGATTATCCATGTGTGAGTGACTTGGTTCATATGCCACTTAACGCGTACAGTAGTACACGTTGATAAACAGTAATAAACATGCTGTTCTTATTGACAGATTCATGCACTAACACTGCGCCTTGGTTTAATCGGCACCTACATCGCTGAAACAATACCAAAAAACGCCTTTACAGACAGGCTAACTGCTGGAAACGCTACAAAGGCTGGAAATGCTACAAAGCATGCGATAAGAATTATCAGTTGTCTAAGAAATGGTGTCATTGCATGGCATCAATTTTTTGGGAAGGAAGCATTCAAGTATTTTTTTATTTACACATACTGCTGTCTCTTCTCTTAGAGGCATAACAGTGGTGGGCTACACAGCATTTCATTACAACAATGTCAATAACATAGTTAGGCAGTTCTTTTTGAAATTGATTATTTAGCAATGCACGCAGATCACCGTCCAAGTTATTCCGTAATTTAACATTCTGTGGACCTTGATATGCCGGCCTGTTGACATTGCAGATCTGCAAGCTTGAGCCATTTTTGCAAGCCACCCAAGACCAACACTTTAGGTAAAAAATTGTGAAGCGTAGTAGTGATGTGATTGTTAAAGAGTGCAGGAAGACGGGACACATGAAAGGAAGACAAGCAACACAACCACTCAAGCAAATGGATCATTACAAACTCGCCCAAACAGAAGCTTTAATTTAGTGGTGATATGTTCACTTTTTCAAGAACTGGTGAGCGGTTTCAGCAGCTTTACATCGTACCAGTCTTTTTAGTTTTCATTTGCCCACTGCAGTATGTTTTTTCACATTTACACTGCTCTGATATAATAACTACTAGCCCTTCTGGCATGTTTGATCCTGACAAAACTCAACGAAATTTGGGTGCGCAGAAAAACCCATATACATGCGCCATAACCCATAGCAACATTTCCAAGGCAATCATGAGGGGAACATGCACGCTCCATTCACTGGCATAATGCCAGGCAACTGGTACACAAGGCACCAGCACACCAATGAAGTTTTTCCTACACGGCCACATTCTGCAAACCTTTGAGGCTGACAAAACAGAAGATAGCAGTGCAGCACAAGGTCATGACTATAACTCAAGATTTCTGGAGGATAGGATTTAAAAAAGTGGCCATGGAAAACTCTGTCAAACATGCACATAGCAAACATACAACAGTGGAGAACCGTACATTGGTGAGTTCAAACATACAACAGTGGAGAACCGTACATTGGTGAGTTGTTGGTATACCATGACAACAGCAGCACCACAAGACAATGGCACAGGATCAGCACAGCCCCCTAGTTCTTCTGTCAATATCCTTTGGTGCTTCTTCTACCACAGATTGAATATTCTATATTCAGTACTTCTCATGATAACTTGGTATCTTGCAAATACTTTAAAAAATCTATATTTAGAATGAACTTTTTCTGGGAAGAGGGGGGAGGGAGGCAAGATGCTGGCAGAAAACTTCAAACGTGTTTGCTATGTCCTTTTGCATACATTCCTCCCAGATATTTTTGGGGACACTGTGTTATCTGTTCTTATAAGTAAACAGGTTTTTTGTAATGCTCATTTTATTATTCTCAGTTTTCTGTTAACTATAGTTACAATACTGCTAGGGACACGTTGTATGACCCCTCGTTGACCTTACGAAAAAGAAAAAAGATGTATCGGGGAAACTACCCGTGGAATCTCCCACGCACGCTCCCTTTGTGTCGGACCGTGAGACGTGACCGACGATGGACAAGATGACGAAAGGAAGCGGTCAGAAGCGCATTCCCGAGGACGAAGTAGCAGCGGACCTCCGTATCCTCCTCGCCCATTCCCACAGGGCTTAGCGTGCTATGTGCGGCGACTCTTCTGATCTGTGAATCGTGTGGTGAAAGCGGCGGAGCCTCAGTGTATTTAACGAGTGCCCTGAGCACGAACGATCGCTCTGGGCCCCGACGACAAGGCTCATCCAGTTGCTCGACGCTATGAATTTTTAATTATTGACTGTTTGCTCTTTCTCTTTCCTTTTAAATTATGTAATCAAGTTTCATGAAAAGTGCCAGTAAACCCGTTTGTTTTTCGTTTTCCCAAGCTTGAAGTTCCATATTTCTTCAACCCGAAGGCGCGGACACGTTACCCAGTGGAGCCCGGGTTCGAGTGAACCCCTGCGCCAGGACACTATGAATGATTTACTTTTCACTGTTCAGACATTTTTTACAGTTGAACATAGCCTCAGCAGATACTTTCTTGTTACACAGTACTCAGTACCATAAGTAACTGTTTTCATGAAAAGTATTTTCAACAAATCTGTTTTGTGCTCATGTGCTACCGCGTTCACACTCTTTTGAGGTGCTGAATCGAGCTGGACTGGTCAGAAACGTGCTTATGGAGTGTCTTTATACGATTATGAAGGCATCAACTCTACAGCAATTGTAAACGTTGTCACTGTCATTTTGGCTCAGGAGGGCTAATATTTTAGTGTGAAAGTACTACTTCACGAGGTCTAACTGGCTCACAGAGTTAGTGTGAAGCTTGACCTTGAGGATGACCTTGGCAAACATAATAAAATAAATATTGCCGCAACTGGGATTCGAACCCGTGGCGGCGCGAGCAGATCAATTTCGCTGGCCTGTGCACGAGAGCACTATGCTGCTGCCGCAGACGACCCCGGCTCGCGTTAAACTGAAACACACGCTCGCACTGTGCATTGCATGTCGTCGTCTTCCATCAACTAAAACTACTCTAGAACTAATCACGTCGCCAGAAGTGCCGACGACCTAGCAAAGCAAAACCATGAGACAACCAGGCTAAACACGTGCTTTCACACATACACTGGGTTTAACTACGTTAAAACCCTACCACTCCCCCCCCCCCTTGTGCGGTACCCATTTACTATACAGGGTCACAGTGGCTGACTGAGCTCGCGCACTGCGCTCAGTATTTCTAAGAAAATTAAATGTGTGAACTCGCTTAATTGAACAGGTCACGCCTGAAGTGATCAATTTCGAATCACGTCACACGGAGGTACTATCGGCAGGCAACATTTACGAGGTGGGAGTGTACGGGGAAGAAGATTGGTTTTTGGGGAAAAGAAATGGCGCAGTATCTGTCTCACATCTTGGCGGACAACTGAACCGTGCCGTAAGGGAAGGGGTAAACAAGGGACTGAGAGAAGAAAGGAAGAAAGATGTGCCGTAGTGTATGGCTCCGGAATAATTTCGACCCCTAGGGATGTATAACGTGCACTCACATCGCACAGCACACGGGCGTCTTTGCGTTTGGCCTCCATCGATAACGCGGTCGCCGCAGTCGGGTTCGAACCCGGGAACTCCGGCACAGTAGCCAGTCGCCACCTAAGCCAATCGCTCGAACTGTCTGAACGAGGGGACTTGCATAATAACTTTTGCTGCTGGTGGTACATACACTTACGCGGTATGAACTCGACTCTGTGCGATAGGATTACGCAGCAGTAAAAGCCTCCGAAGAGAAAAGTGGCCATAAGGTACAACTGCTGTTTTCCCAAAAATTAGTACAGTACTAACGAAGGCCGTGTAGGTAGCCGCGCAGCACGGAAAGCTCACCTGAACTGGCTCCAACGTGTCATACTTGAACACTGCAGCATAACTTCTTTGCTTGCGCTTAAAGATGCACTCAGTGTTACAACAAACGCAAGAACAGCACCAATCCAGCCACAGATACAAACGACCCGCGGCACGCAGGACGATGCTGATGTCGATGGGCAGGTCGTCCTAGGCAGACGGCGCTACAACGCTACCTACGAAATGAACCTTTTCTGCAACTGATACGAAATGCGCTGGAAACATGGCTCACAATTTAAGAAATGACACCACAATAGCACCAAAAAAACAGTGAAAGCTGACTGCAAAAATAACGAAAGTACAGATTTTAGACAAAACTGCCAACCGTAAAATCAAAACCGAAACTCTGCAAGGAATGCACTCGGAAGGCAACTTCATTTTTTTTTTGTCATCGAAGCGCGTTGACCTACAGCTGCACCAACTTGAGTCTCAATTTTGAAGCGTGAAAATGTTATTCCTAAAACCGGCACCATTTTTTTCCTGTCAGAGTCGCGACAGCGCCTGCGTCACGGCAGCGGCAGATTTGTCAGGCATGAGAAGTATTTCAAGCAGAAATTTACAAGCTACATATGTACACCGTAGGTCTAGATACTCTTTCGCGAATCAAATGCTCTCTCGTAACCGAAACAACGTTAGTTTCGGTTCAATAGCGTGCACTGCCATCAGACAGTACACGGGCCTCTAGCATTATAACGCCTCCATCGAAATGCGACAGCCGCCGCGGGATCGAACCCGCGTCTTTCGGGTCAGGAGCCGAGCACAATAACCACAGCAGCGGCTGAACGGAGGTGCTGGCATTCATGGAGGTACATGGAAGATATGGCGAAGCTATTATAATCATGCAGTCTCAACCCCTTTTCTCGAGGCGTCATATCTCGTTTCACAATTGGACGGGTAAAGATTGCAGCCTGAGATAAACCGCGTTTACAAGAATACAGCAGTGCCGCACCCCATATTTCGCGGACGCGACACGCCACTATTCACATATGTACTATCGGACACAAAAGTTTGCGGGACGAGAGTTCTTGGAAAAACGTTTATTGCAGCTCCACCTCGCTAGTCAGTCACCAGATAATGTATGAAGTATACTAAAGAGTGCTTGGCTAAGATGGCCTAGCTTGGCCATTGTCTGGGCCCTTGGCAAGTTTCGACTTTATCATAATGGCCGTCCTTTTGACGTGGTCACCAACCACTACGCCCTATGCAGGCTTTCTTCACTAAAAGATCCCTCCGGTCGCCTGCCATGGCTCGATGGACTCGCCATCTACAAAAATATAACATACGTGCCGTGTATCGGTCGGGCCGCAAGCACCATGATGCTGATGCCTTGTCCCGCTCCCCGCTACTGGCCGAGCTTGCCAGCCTCTCTGCCCTCGAATCCACTGCGCCTTTGTTCAACACCTGCGACACGACTTCTGAGCAGCGTAAAGATCACTGGATCGCCTCTCTTCTTGACTGTCTCTCTGCCCCGTCTACGGCACCAGCGTACCGCGCGTGGAAAATTTGTAAATTGTAAGGTTTAACATCCAAAAACAACCCGCCGGCTACAAGGATCGCCTTAGTGGAGGGCTCCGGATTAATTTCAAGCACGTAAAGAAGACTGAAGAGACATACACTTAATGCAATGTGACCATGCTGCCTCGAGAACTTTTGCATAGGCTGTCAGAAGCAAAAGGCCAAGGGCTATCCCGAACTATTTTCTGCGTAGTGTCTCATGGTGTCAGAAGCTTCAAAACATTTAGGTAAAGAGAGCTAATTTATCAACAGCTCAGAGTGAGACTAACACCGTTCTTGCTTCAGGTTGTTGATCAATTTGACCTCACCATGACATCTGCTAGGCATCCTGGTTAGCTTAAATGTAGAGTGACTGCCCAGGCAAGCAGTGGTCTCTGGTTTCATCCCCAGACTAAGACCAATTTTCCTTCAGCTGCAAAGCTTCTGAGAAAGCTGTCTAGCTTTGCTCTGCAACCGTATAACTGCGATCAAGTATAAACTCATGAGTAATTACACCCTTATTGAAATACATTTCACCTCTAGTGTTTCCCTTAAACACTTTGGACTACATTCTGAATGTGTATTCCAAGAGCATCTTTCATTCCCCAATATTATCCTTGCCCTAAAACAGTTAGCAATCTGAAACTCAAAACAAAACAAGAGGCTCCATGCTGTCACTGTCAACAGGAATTTTCTATTCAGTATTTAAGAATATATGCATCCTATTGTAACAATATTTTTGATACAGCATTGTGTACACAGACTTAGGACAAAAACCAATCGCACTCTCACTTTACAGTTCCATTCAGTGCCTCTCACGATGAACCTTCATGTCTACTCTTTTGTTATAAGAGGGTTTTTGCTGCAGTGCTGCCTGCATTACCTACCCCTTTCCAATTTCCTATTCTTCTTTTGCCAAGGCTGTGGAGTCTGATTGCACCTGTTTCAGTTAATAGGTATATTTAGCAGGCTAGTAGCTGCAGTCCACAGAGTGTTTGAAGTTACTTTCCTTGCAATGGAATAAAATGTAGCAGGAAGCTTACTGGATTCTTATGCTGCAAGCCTGTTGGACCCAACATGTGCTTTTGGCAGTTTCTCAGGGTCATCTTTCCGCATTTTTGGAGTACACTGAAACTTAGGATTAGAGACAATGTTAGATAATGCTTTGTGCAACATGCATGGGAGCAACTTATTGCTGACATTTGAGTTTTGGTTCCCTGTTGGGCATTCTAGAAACTATATGCTTGCTGCATGAAGTCGAGGGTTGGACGGAAACCTGTCTGGTCGGGGCTGTACGTGGAGAATGCAGAACACCGAGCAAAATAAAATGAACTCCTAAATGACGTTTCAGCTCCCACACGAGAGCCTTGTTCACAAACAGGTGCAGACGTGTAAGGCTGGCTATTTAAGCTTGAAAATGGGCCTAGGCAGCGGGCGTATGCACTAGGAAGTGGCCCGTCAGTGCGATTAAGAGTGTGTTTGGTCGTCTGAATCATCACGGATTCTAGATATAGACAGCTCTGGAGATTCTTTTCTGTTTTCAAAATGCACGCGTTGCTCAATCTGTATGATGCTGCTTGCTTTCAGAATTTTTGACGAGTGCATTTGACGAAGCTTTCTTGTTTGCAACATCATACTGGTGTTGTTTCAACCTTTGAACGAAGTTTCCACTTTCACCCACATGTACATGGTTTTACAGTCTCTGCACGGTATACTGTACACTACGCCCGGAATTTTTTTTTTTTTTGGTGCGGACAACACCTTTATACCTGGCTTGAAAAGTGATGATATTCTAGAGTTTCGTTTTTATTCATTGTTCTCAGCAATCACTGTCTGCAACTCTCTACTAACAATCATCACATCATCTAGTACAGAAGCATCATTCCATAAAAGGTTGAAAAAGTGTGTACTTTTTAATTACCTTCATTGCCATGCCAATGAACCCTGTATTTATTGTGTATGGCTTTTATTGCTTGAGTGCTTTTGTATAGCATTGTGTTCTCTTTTTGCCATGTTCTTTAAATTCCTGCTGCACCTGTTCTCCGATATGTAGTTGCTATCTGCCATATGTTTAATATGTGCCATATATACAATTAATAACAGGAGGTCCCTCTGACAGTTTCTTCTCAGGGCCTCCTCCTCTACTAATTTATTTACCTCATGCCTGCACTAGTTTTTGAATAAACAATAATGTATGTCAAACAAAACTTTGCAGTGGTTATTCCTCATCTGCATGCCGCCTTGCTCACATATTGTTAGATTCACACCGCCTGCTAAGCTAGACCGCATGCTGAAGGTTAGATTTTGAGTTAACGGGATTGGTATATTATTCCAAGATGTTAATTAGGCCAAGGTATTTGGTCCTGATGATATTCCGCCAGTGTAATTCACAAATTGTGTATGATTCACCTACTTTGCTGAAAGCTTTGCAAACTGTTCACATCACCTTTACAAGAAAGTGTTGTAATCACTTCAATAGGTACAGAGTTAATCTTATTACTTTAAGAACAAGAAAGAAATTTATGTATAGGAGTGCTTTTTATCTCAGGCCTTGGATTAAGCATGTGAATTACATTTGGAACGAGGCAGCCATCAGCTCCGGGTTTATTACAGTAGTGATTCGGTCATTTGCAAAGTGATTTCAGAATACAGCTGATAGTCAAGTCTTACCTATACTTGAGTATGGATGTGATTGTTGGGACTAGCATACATGGCCACTTATAAGTAAATTGAAAAAATTTACAACAGTGCTGCTTGATTTCCACCGGGAAATTAAAGACAGCAACTCAGAATGACAGAGCAAATGCAAACTGAAATAGAAACAGCAGCAGAACGACCACGAGAAAAATCTTTGATTAAAATCATTCTACAATATTTACTTGCTAAAACTGCTGTAAACTGAGAGAAATATACTCAACCAACAACTTAATTACATATTCAAGAATTTCAAGGTAAAAGAGCTTTCCTTAAAGGGTGATGTTTTCCATTCTTCTGTTTTTTATCTATCCTAGAGTAGAACAGCTTAGTGTCAAGTACTGTTCATATATTATCCAATGGGGCTTTCTTCCATGATTTCAATGAGTAGACTGCTTTCTTTTTCAACATTTTTAACTCCTTGGATGCTATGGGGTAGTGCAAGTAACTATTAAAAAATATATTGATAAGGAGCAAGCACATAAACCACGCATGGAAAGCAGGTCTCTAAGTGAGAGAAGCTTGCACTTTCAGAAGCAATATCACTTATGTTTAGGACCTACCAGATCATAGATTGCAGAAGATATTTGGATGCCACATCGAGCTCAGATTAGACACAGAGCAGTGGATGCAATATTAATAATGACTAGTGTTTGCACAGTTTATTTAGGGGAGGTTGTGCTTAGTGGGATTTTTCCCTTCCTGTGCCCAATGTTAAGATAAGACAACAAGTATATGCCATCATGAAACTGTTTGCAACAATGTCTAAATTAAGGAAATGATCTTACAGATTGACACAAGCTCCTTTATTTCAGTTTCGCCTATTCAATCATGCGACAACGTCACCCGTAACCGCGCGCAGCTTTCATGAGAGGTGTGAGATAGATATGAACGTTTGACGATTCAGCAATTTGAAAAAAAATGTGCCACAACACAAGACTAAGAATGGGCAAAATGAGTATGAACTGTCGTGACAAATTTTGCAGTAAACCACGAAAATATACGCTGAAAACCTACATCATACAAAAACCACTCCGGCAGGGACATTACAGCAGCCCCGCTAAGAGAAAAGACTCAAGATAGCGACGGTTACGCAGAAAAATCACCGACAATGAAACAAAAGTTCCAGAAGGAATGTTGGCTTTCTTATTGTGAAAGGCCTGGAATTTTACACACTCCCTGTGACACTCACCTATTCGCACAAATGCAGGCCAGGCTAGCGTTACTACAATACAACATGGGCCTGGTTATAGTGAACTAGAATAGTTCACTATGGACCTCCTTCACCCCGCGACGTCACGAAGATGCGGTGGCGCTGATGTTAGCAGCGGCTTTCGCATGGTAGGCAAAACAGGTTCCGCTTGCCCGTGCCTACCGCAGCTGCCGCAGCTACCGGCGGCTGCTTCAAGCCTGTGCACTGCAGAAGCAGCATGTATTGACCAGCTGCGTCACTGCTGGATCCGCGTAGTAGCATAAAAATATTAGATTAGCCTCGATAGGTTTCTCGCGCATAAATGCCGCATTCGGAAACTGGCTAACAGGCATTGGGCCACGGTAGTAAAGCGCGAAGTCTGGGAGTCGATAGGCACTGCCACTCAATGCACTTAATAGCATGCAAGTTACTGCGTTCATTCACCTGAACTTCAGTATAGTAGGATGATAATTGCTCAAGGAAAAAAAGACATATGCAGCTGCACACGTACTTATCACCTTGAGCCGGAGTGCACGGGGCGCCGACAGGTTCCCTCGCCCCCCAAGGAATGTGTTTTTTTGTTAATAGCACAGCATGTTTCAATGGCGCGTTTTATGACATTTAATATTTACTTGAAACTGTTTCTTGATATGACGACGTAATTATTTCATACGAGTAGAAAGAAGTCTGGTAAGTTGTGTCAATCTTGCGCGGTCGCGTTGGTGTGCTTAGAATAGCGTACCTTAAGTGTGCTAAGCGCCATATGCTTTTTCATTGCATCATGCATGTGTCATGTTTCATGAGGTAGTACATGATCGCGAAGCTTGTTTGGAAAGAAGCAGCCGCAGGAGTGCTACTAACAGGCACGTGGCGAGATTGAGAGGGGACGCGGCAATGAAAAGTGCTTTCGTTATTCATGCATGCGATATGTAACTAAACTTGGTGCAAATATGAAATTCCTAAGCTAGTTTCAGTAATTCCTTTTATTTATAGCTATACCTGGTGCAGTTCTGGGTAATTATAATTAACATCTTCGTCAAGTCCCCCCAAGGTCTCAAATAATTGAGTAGATAGTGCGCAGTTTTTTTATGCCAGCATGTGCATAAGGCCCTGTTCTGTACGGTGACTCGATTAGTTCTTTTTCTGTATGATCAGTACTTATGCATGCATAGTTACATGAAAACGTTTCTTACAAGAAATAACTAACACAGTACTTACTGCACGTGTAGGGAAAAAAAATCGAGAGATCTATTACGCTCCTCAACGTCTCAGGAATAGTTTGCGACAAATGGAATCATTTGATTTTCATGCGAATTACGAAGGTGAGTGATCCAGTCGCAGAAAATGTGAGAGGTCAGAAAACGAACCTTAAAGTTTATTCCCTCGTTTATGGCATCTTCGCTTTCGCTTTGGTCAAAGAAATGCGGCACTGAAATCAAAGAAATTACCTCACAATTTTTGACGACCACACTTCTAAAAAGCGTAATTTATAAATTTGTACTCAATATTTTGCTAAAATTTTTCGTCACGAAACTAGACTTCAGGGCTAGGAAAAAAAAATAATTCTAGAAATCAAAAATTTTCACCAAATCGACCAGCTTAACAAGAGGACAAGTCGGCCTGGCTGGTGCGTGGTCATGCGGCTAAAAACAGCGCTAAGCGAGACAGGAGATCAGGGACACGACGCTGTCCCCACTTTTCGCACAGCGCGGCACGTACTATGTCAGCAGACGATGAGCGCATGTCTGCTCCGACGAAACAAGGCCAGCAGTTTCCCTCAGTACTGTCCCGAAGTAAAATCATTCCGGCTAGTGCAGAGTGTCAAAACTTGTTTTATTCAATGCCTAGCGCATAAATAAACGGCAGGAACACTTTCTACATGTTTACTACTAACCATATATACAATACAGTGGCAAACTATTTCTCTTTATAGGCCGCACGTGGCCAACGCGAGCTCGTGTACTTCAACAAATTACTAAGTTGGAAGCATCGACCATTGCTATGATTCGCAGAAACTGGAAACGCGCCTACAAGCCTTGAAAACCCGCGCCCAACACCTATCCGCGACGCCACACCCCGACCTTTTGCCTACCACGAGCTCGCTAGCGACTGCAGCGCCACCTCGTTTGTTTACAGACGCTTGCATTTGTCGGGAACGGACGTGGGCAACACTGCACTTGGCTGCAGCGTCTGTTTTGGCAACATTGCACTTCTCGGGAACGGGCGTAGGCAACACTGAACTTGGCTGCAGCGTCTGTTTTGGCAACATTGCACTTCTCGGGAACGGGCGTAGGCAACACTGAACTTGGCTGCAGCGTCTGTTTTGGCAACATTGCACTTGTCGGGAATGGGCATGGGCATGGAGGAAAGAAGGAAAAGAGGAGAGGCTGCTACGTCACATTTTTTGAAGCCGGAAGCGAGGGCTCCGCCATGACACTTGGCCGTTTTCTCAGCCAATGGCATGCGAGCGCCGCGAAGATCAACGCGAGCGGCGCGAGCAGACGATTTCGCGCCGCGCCAGGCTGTCGGCAGCTGTCAGACACGGCGGAAAGTGAGACTTCTGCTCCCATTGACAACAAAGACGCTGCGATGCCCAGCTGCTGCGTTCCTGGGTGTCGGTCGCGCACGCCAGGACAAGAACCGGGCGTCACTTTCCACACGTAAGTATACTGCATTTTGTTTTCGTATTTAATTGACTGCGTAATGAGTAAAATGCATGCTCGCAGAACATAACGCACGACACGGCGGGAACGTAGTATTCGTACCGCCCCGGCCTTATTGGTGGCTCTTTGTCCGAGTGCAGTGAATAGTATTGTTTTCAGACAGGTTTCCGAAAGATCCAGAGCGAAGGAGGCAGTGGACTGAGGCCGTTAGACCAGGCCAAAGAGACTGGGAGCCAGCAAAATGGACCTGCGTATGTTCAAAACATTTCCTGCCCGAGCACTTCGATCGGATGTCGCCGCTCGTAGTTCGTATACGTGCGGATGCCGTCCCCCTTCAGGTGAGGAACCACCTTCTATACATTCTCAAGAGATTGGAAAGAAATGCTCTTATTGAGAAGGTGCTTTATTATAACTTGACTGCATAAGCATGCGTTCAATATGATGTTTTAGGTGTTCGTGCAAGAAATAGAACGATTTGTGAATAAATGGCTTTAGCTAGACGTTATGATCGAGTAGCGCGGCTACGGTACTCCCGCACTGATAAAAAGTAATTGTGTCATTATACTCCTAAACTGGCTGCGGTTTATATATGGCTCTGGTGAAATTCTGCTTACTGTACATGATAATTTATTTATTTATTAGCTTACGCACTCCATCATTAGAAGAAAATAAAAAAAGAGAGCATCGAGCACACCACAGTTTTCCTTGGGGCATCATTTCTATTTAATTATTACTTGTAGTGTGCAAATGTTTGCGCCTAGCAGTAGGCGGTGCATTTTTTGTTGTCATCTCGGCCATAGCACCTGGGAAGTGTCACTGAGAGAGCACTGTAATTCCTTAAAACTATAGTTCGTTTACAAAGGAAATCACAAAGAAGTTCCATAAGGCATAGAGCACCGTACGTATTTGCTCGCGTGATTTGCGCACGTTTTTTCTTTAATTAGGGCTCCAAAAAGAGGGTGCGCAATTTACGCGCAAGCGAGTTATCCGAACACGTCCTAAAAAAAAGGTTGGCACCCCTCGCCCCATGGCAACAAGGTTGACACGTCCCCCCCCCCCCTTCCCCACGCTATAGCTCCCCGCGGGGTGGCATGACATGACGGCACGTGCTTAGCTCAAAGCAATAAACGCGCAAAGATTCAATCGCGAAGTCAGCCGTGGGAGGAGATAACGGGCAATAAAACGGGGCCCTTGCGTGTGGCCCGACTGACTAGCGGCAAACCGTATAGTAAACGGTACGGTAGAGTTTTGGATTCGGGCGCGCGCGCAACTGTTCGTCCGGGACAGCGACCGCCAGCGCGAGCAAGCCGGGTAAACGGCACAGTTCGCACCCGCGTATATGCTGGTGGTCTGGCTCAGCATAGTGCGCAAAATGTGCGAGTAGTTTTTTTTTTTATCGGGTTAAAAGTTTGAAACTTTTTGGGGTGCACAATCTATGTGCGGGCGCAAATTACGCGAGTAAATACGGTAAATGTCATACACATAAGGAAAAAGGGAAGCATGAGACAAAGAAAAAAAGACAAAACACAGGCAGAAAGCTTGGCCAAATGTTTAGGGGAATCCCGTTTTCTTTTGCGAAGTTTCTGAGGAAACAATTTATAGCTTTCCTTTAGCCGCATAGCTGCGCTTGGGTGGATGCCATTGAGTATAATTAGCTCTCTTATTATACAGATACGGCAGTTCTGCATATATAATTCCTCATACACATACCATACACACTTCATGGGGTATAGCTGGGTGAGCCTGAGGAGAGACACCCCACTCTCCCTTCTCAAAAATATGGTAGACCTGCTGTACTAACAATGCATTTCTCTGCTGTTGCTTTCTTAAGAAATGGGTGCACTCTCGCCCACTGGCTGTGTTCCATATTGACCGTCTCAGATTGGTACATCTGTCTGTTGAATTACATGAATCTTTTTAGCTAAGGCTGACGTTCCACTGCGAGCATGTGATGCACCTCATTATTCATTTACAGCAGGAACCCCTTTCACAGCAGCCAGGCGATGGCACAGCTGTTGCTGCCACTGCTCAGCATGGCGCCCAGCAAGCACTAACACAAAGTCACACATCTCCAGCGTCTCCACTGCAACAGGTATTTTCAAACAGCGCTGTTTTGTGACTACTACAGCTATTCAAAGCATCACAGTGGCTGTGTATATGTTGGAGTAGGAGCTACAAACACTGCTTCCTGGCACGGGCTCACCAGAAGATTTATCCGAATCCCATGACACACTAGTCATCATATTTATTAACCCTTCAGACAGCACTCAAAACAGTCTTAAAGTGTGATGCTCCACCTCCATCTTTCACTAGCTGCTTAAAGCTGAACACCTTGTATGCTTGGTACATGATGTATGCGTTAACAGACAAAGAGGGCAATATCATTAGCAATATGGATAAGATATCAAATAGCCAAACAGACACAAATCTATGCAGTAGCCAATGCAACCAGAACGTTAATGAGAGAAGCCGCAGCGCACAGCAATGGGACATCCCGTAGCAGTAAGAGAAGAGGAAGTAACGGAAGCCTTAGTAGGAATGAAAAGCGGGAAAGCAGCTGGTGAGGATCAGGTAACAGCAGATTTGTTGAAGGAGGGAGGGGAGATTGTGCTAGTAGAACTAGCCATCCTATATATACAATGCCTTGTGACCTCGAGAGTACCAGGAGCTTGGAAGAATGCTAACATTATCTTTATACAGGAGACGTCAAGGACTTGAAGAATTACAGACCGATCAGCTTACTGTTCATTGCCTACTAAGTATTTGCTAAGGTAATCGCTAATAGTCAGGACAACCTTAGGCTTTAATCAACCAAATAATTAGGCAGGCTTTCGTAAAAGATACTCAACAATAGATCATGTTCACGCTATCAGTGAGTGATAGAGGAATGCACAGATTATAACCGACCCCTATATATGGCCTTCATTGATTACGAGAAAGCATTTAACTCAGTGGAAACCTCAACTGTCATGCAGGCACTGCAGAATCAGTGTGTGGAAGAGTGTTATGTGAAAATATTGGAAGATATTTATAACGATTGCACGCCTACCATAGTCCTTCATATAGCCAGCAATAAAATTCCAATAAGGAAGGGCGTCAGGCAGGGAGACACGATCTCGCCAATGCTACACTGCCTGTTTACAGGAGGTATTCCGCGGCCTGAAATGGGAACATTTGGGGATAAGAGTTAATGGAGAATACCTGAGTAATCTGCGATTCGCTGATGACATTGCCTTGCTAAGCCACACAGGACAAGAACTGCGAAGCATTATCAATGAGTTAGACAGGCAGAGCAGAATGGTGGGGCTAAAAAATAATATGCAGAAAACCAAAGTAGAAACAGCAGTTCGCAATTGGTAGCGAGGTGCTGGAAGTAGTAAGAGAATATGCCTACTTAGGGCAGGTAGTGGCCGCTAATACAGATCATGAAAGGGAAATAACTAGAAGAATAAGAATGGGTGGAGCGCATATGGCAGGCTCTCCCAGGTCATGAATGGCAGTTTACCATTATCCCTCAAGAGAAAAGTCTACGACAGCTGTATCTTACCGGTACTCATCTATGGGGCAGAAATGTCGAGGCTAATAAAGAGGGTTCAGCTTAAGTTAAGGACAACAGAGTGAGCTATGAATAGGAAAATGACAGGTGTAACGTTAAGAAACCAGAAGTAGGCAGAGTGGATGAGGGAACAAACGTGGGTTAATGACATCCTAGTTGAAATCAAGAGGAAGAAGTGGGCTTGGGCAGGGCACGTAATGCAAAGGCAAGATAACCGCTGGTCCTTAAGGGTAACAGAGTGGATTCCAAGAGAAGGCAAGCGTAGCAGGGGGCGGCAGGAAGTTAGGTGGGCGGGTGAGATTAAGGAGTTTGCGGGAATGCGGTGGCCGCAGCTGGCAAAGGACAGGGTTAATTGGAGACATGGGAGAGGCCTTCACCCTTCAGTGGGCGTAGTCAGGCTGATGATGACGATGATGACATTCCTCCAGAATAAATTTTTTTTTACAGGCACCTATGGATGTCGCTGAAAGCCAGGAGACTTTGGCAGGCCCATCACAACAAGTATTTTACAATATGCCATTTTGTGACTGCATCAATTCGAAGAACAACAGTGTCTGCGTTTATGTCGCAGCACGAGCGACCAAAAACAGATTTCTGTAACAGAATGCATCCTGGCACTGGCTCAGAGGAAGTTTTCTCTGAATCGCCTCAACACATTAGTCATTCTTTATAATCCTTTTGACAGAACTGAAAGCACAGCCTAGCAGTGTGATGCTTTTCTATTTTTCAGTAGTTGCTTAGAACTGAATACATCTTATGATTTGGTAGAAGCATATTTCTCAAGAATAAAATTTTTTTTCACCGGCACCTTTGGATGTCACCGAAAGCCAGGAAACTTTACCAGGCCCATCACAACAGGTATGTTAGGATATACCATTTTGTGACAGCAACTGCTAGAAGATTGACAGTGTCTGAGTTTATCTCGCAGCACGAGTCACGAAATGGGTGAATTTTTATGTAAAACAAAGCTTCCTGGCGCAGGCTCAGAGGAAGTTTTGACCAAGCCACCTCAGCACACCAGTCATATCTTTATTCCTTCAGACATAACTCAAAACGGTCTAGTAGTGTGATGCTTCTCCACTTTTCACTAGGTGCTTAAAACTGAACGCTTGTTATGTCTCGGTACACACACATTTCTCCTGAACAAAATTTTTTTACAGGCATCTATGGATGTGGCCACAATGCTGGACATTCAGCCAGGGCCATCTCAAGCCTTTCAACTTACACCAGTAAGTTTCATATCGTCCTGTGTGGTTTCCATCCAGGTTTATTCACTGCATGAGGTAGGATGTCGTTGCAATTCTGCAATGTAAAGTGCAGTAGAACCTGCAGTTGTTTGTCAGGCCCCGGGCTTACCGGAGACAGTAGCAGAGTGCAGTAGGTTCTGCAAAGATCCTTCATATAGGATGGTACCTTTTTGTGGAACGACATAAGCACATTAGTAACTGCCACAATATTCTTTCATGTGCCTTCATTGCTTATGTTCGTTACACAAATCAATATAGTCATCTCGTCAGAGTTCCACTACAAATAATCTGTCAGTATCAAGAAAAATTTGGTTATGCAAGACATACTCCACCAGGTCAGTGATATCTTTTCTACAAAATTTTCTCACGTTATTCCAAACTGGTTTTATTGATTTTGGACAAGGTCATTGACAGCTATGAAGAAAGTATTCGGTGCAAACTGGCATGCGTGCTACATGAAAAATTTGTACTGTCATGTTTTCTTCTTTTTCAGTTGTTCCTTGTATAAGTTTTCATGAAATACTTCTTATATGGGTACATGCCAACCTCTTTAACGTCAGTTCCAGTGGGCATTCAGAAAAGGAGATTGCACGACACAAAATTTAATGCAATAATTTTTAAAGCTGTATGTATTCACGCTTCTACACAGTTGTGATATTAACCCTGCTTTATTTCTGCAACACTTTGAGTGTATAATAAAAATAAAATGTGTAGACATATAACATTACCTTAATATGCTAGGTGATATGAGTTTAACAATGTGCGAACGTTTTTCTTTTGCAGTGACATCGAAAGGCATTGAGTACATATGCACTGAAGCTGTTGCGTGGCCCAGTAGTGGGCATGCCGAGTAATTTTGTGATTAGCCTCATGTCCTGCTTTCCTTCTTATGCCTTGATGCATGGCGGAGGAGAACAGGGCAACAGGCATTCTAAGGTGGGCTGCATTACTGAACAGTTTATCTTATGCTGGAACTTCCGACTTTGCCAACCGCCCCAGCCTCTGTTGGGACGCCACGAAGAAGGAGGCCAGCAATGGTAAATGGACCTGTCAAATGTGCCTATTTCTGAAGCAGAATTCAACACCATGAATGTCAAATGCTTGTGCATATGCCAAGAGCGTATTTGATAGCGTGAGTGGCCCATCCACAGCATGCATTATTAGCATAATCTTTAACACAGCATGTGCAGGCACCCAGACTGTGTGAATGGACTTAGTAAAAATTGCCACGGCGAAATCAATATCTACTAACTGATCTGCATGGTATATTGTATGCAATGATGAATCAATAAAACAATGAATTTTTAAGTGTGTGAGTGGCCTGCATATCAAGCTGTGGAGCACATTATGGAATCTTCTTCTTGGACACCTCTCCATCTACCAGAGGAAAATCGGTGAGTCACAGCTTCAGTTATTGATCTATTCAAGTACCCTAAGGGTCCACTAGGGGCATTACATAGGGGGAGATGGGGGGACTCAAAGCGGAACAAAATTGTTTCAAAAACAAAAAAGCAGCGTAGGTACGGCACTCAGGTGCAAGTCGAGAAACATCATTGCCAAGTAAATATTATTACGAAAATTCACAAAGAAAAAATAAACAGCAGGTGCGAATTAGTCATCTGAGAAATCAAATTTTGTTACTGAAAGTGTGAGGAATCCATATAAGAAAGTGATCCTGACTGAAATAACAAAGACTCTGTTATCATGGCAATCCTGGAAGGTAAATCATTGCATTCTTTCATCATTAAGGTTACAGGTGAATTTTTGTACTTTTCCATCTGGACAAAAACAGGGTTACCCTTGTAGGCATTACCGGCTTGATGCGAGGTGAGGTGCTGGTAAAATATGTGACAGGGCAAATGATCTGTTGCTATGGTACAGTGTGCGAGAAAAAGATGATCAAGTGAATTTTCTGTGCGTTGTGAGTGATGGCATGCTGAGCATTTCCATCAGAGGTGAAACACTTTGATATTAAAGTAGGACGAGAAGATTAACTGAGCTCCTTCATTCTTCTTTTAATGGAACACTCAGAGTGCTTTGTGTTTTATATGTGCACACTGTTGTAACTGTGGTATGCCAGGCTTGGGTGTGCATTGTTCTAATGATGCATTGCATTTTCTATCTCTCTTCATAGGAGGACACACCCGAAAAAGCGTACTTGAGAGCAAGGGCTGCATGGTTTTCTGCAATGCATGCTCAGTCAAGAAAAAGCATAAAAAGGCTGCAGCAAACAAGGCGGAGACTGCAAAAGAAAAATGCGGAACTAAAATCTGTTCTGTCAGCTTTAACTACGGAGAATATCCTCCTGACAGAGCAAGTGTCTGTTTTAGATGGCCTGGGTAAAGTAAATAAGCACCTACTTGAAAGACAACTCGGAAAGCATGGTGGAATTGGCACTCCAAAGCAGTACTCCCCTGAACTGAGAACTTTTGCCTTAACTTTAAATTTCTATTCCCCACGAGCCTATCAGTATGTCAGGAAAGTTTTTGACACGTGCCTCCCACATCCCAGAACTCTGCGAAAATGGTATGAGACTGTTGATGGCCAGGCAGGACTTTCAACAGAAGCTTTCAATGCACTAAAAATGAAGTGTGCTGAAACAGCAAGCAAGGGGCACCGAACAGTTTGCAGCCTCATGGTTGATGAAATGGCTATTCGGCAAAACATCCAGTGGAACAAACGCAACTTTGAAGGGTTTGTTGACTTTGGCAGTGGCATTGACTGCGACTCTTTGCCACAAGCAAAGGCTGCATTCGTTATAATGGCTGTGGCTATTAATGGGCGATGGAAGTTGCCCCTTGGGTACTTCCTAGTTGATGGCCTAATTGGAACACAGAGGGCTAACCTTGTCACCCAGTGCCTTCATAAGGCACATGATGCTGGAGCTATGGTTGCTTCACTCACTTGTGACGGGGCGCCCGCAAATCTGGGTATGTTGCAAGAGCTTGGGTGTGATTTCCAACATGTGGGAGACCTAAAAACAACCTTTCGACACCCAGCTACCCAGGAACCAGTGGCAGCTTTTTTGGATCCCTGCCATATGCTAAAACTTGTGAGGAATGCACTGGCACACAAGAGGTACTTTATTGACCACCAAGGAAGGACAGTGTCATGGGAGCATATTGAGCGGCTGCATACTGTGCAGCAGAAAGAAGGCCTACATTTGGCTAACAAGTTGCGCAGAGCTCATATTGAGTGGCAGCGGCAGCCCATGTAAGTTAGACTTGCTGCCCAAGTAATGAGCACTTCCGTTGCGACAGCACTAGCCGAGTGCAGGGAACTTGACCTGGAAGGTTTTTCTGGCACACAGGCAACAGAGAATTTTTTGTTGAAAATTAATGAGACATTTGATGCCCTAAATTCTAGAAGCCCATATCAGAAACGTTGGAAGAAACCTATAAATGAAAAGAACATTGAAGCTTTCGAAGGCATGTTCAAAACCACAACCCATTACCTCTCTTCCTTGAAGGAGTCTGCAAATGGAAGACGAATGATTGAAACAAACCGAAAGACAGGTTTCTTAGGTTTTATCATCTGCATGCAAAGCCTGATTAGTCTTTTTCATTTTCTTGTCACTGAAAAACGAATGCTGAAGTACATTCCGGCCCACAAAATTTGCCAGGACCATTTGGACCTGTTTTTTGGCCTGATTCGAGCACATGGCGGGCATAATGACAACCCTACTACACAGCAGTTTCGTGCTGCCTTCAAAAAAGTTATTGTTCAAAGTGAACTGGCTGATGTATCAACAGGCAACTGTTTGAGCCTGGACAGCATCTCCATATTGTCATGCAGCAGTGCAACAGTTATTTCTTCTCGGGTCTTGAATATATCTGCACCAAGGAGGCAACTTCTAGACAGTGATGCTGTTCAGCAGTCTCAGGTAACAGCTGCAGACCATGACTACATGATAGCTCCAGGCTACATCAGTGAATGTGGAGGCCGAATTGTGGCTTACATGGCAGGTTATGTAGCTCATAAATTGGCTGCAAAGCTGACTTGTGAGCACTGCACAAGTGCACTACTCACAACAGAACGAGGAAACATTTACTCACTAATTAAGAAGAAAAGCAGAGGAGGGCTGAAATACCCATCAGAAAGTGTACTGAAGTACTGTCAAAAATCGGAGGCGGTGATCAGGACGGCAGTGCGCCTGAACAAATTGGCATCAAGAACACTACTCACTGATCTTCTCCACGAGGTTCTTTACGCATTCCACGGTAAAGAGCACTTCAATGAACTTCACGAGCACATGTTCGACAACTCTCCACTCGACAATCATTACATACACCTTGTCAGAAGTGTTGCAGAAAATTACATCCACATGCGCTTGTTTCATGTTGGCAAGCAGGCAACTGAGAGCCTGCACACTGCTCAGGTCCGGCAGATGTTTAAAAAAATAACTCAATTCAAGGGGCAGTGACTGATGCGACAGTGAGAATTCAAAAATTAGACTTGGTTTTCGTCAGCACATGTCTTAATTTACCGTAGAGTATGAATGCAACCAGCCCATAGGGGTCCCATGCTTCATGTTGACACTGCAGCTTGCTGCCGCAATATGAGCTGAATAAGAATCTTGCATGTAACAGACTTTCATGTCTGACTTTGTCAGAATAAAATTCTATTCAAACGGCCGCTCGCAGTTTAGAGTACATTACAACCTGTCATACTGAGTATTGAAAAGAATTGCTTTTTAATGTGAATGCGTCATGTACACCACCGACTTAGGCTCATGCTTTATGGCAGTCACTGTCAGTTTTTTCAGGAGTAATCAGGGTTTTGATTTAGCTTGATTGCTACTGAATCAACCAGAAATTACCGGCTTCCTAAAATCAGATTTTCGTCTTGTGGTAAATGAACAATACGCACATTATAAAAAAGAAGTCAGTTAAGTAAAATCAGTACATGTCCAGAACGCAAATGCTAGTTCTTGATCATGAATCTATATGCTGTAGATTCACAGATGGACATGTACTATTGGTCACTGATGTTCAAGAATAGGGGCTGCAGTTAGCAGTCTCCCAGAGCTTTCTTTTACAGCGTGCCTGCACTACTGTCCTTTAGGGTACAGGGTGACTGAAGTATCTCGTATTTTGTAAAAAATATGGAGTGCATGTTTTTCATACTATAGAAGCCAGAATAATCAAGAGAGTAATTAGTGTACCATACTTACAATTTTAGTTCTAGATATTCAACCCAACTGAAGGTGATTTTGGCCTTTCAAAGTAATAGTGTCAAAAGGGGGTGATCATCCCACTGCACGCAGCAACAGAGTAAGCACTAGCATATAAGTTTTGCAACAAATTAATGTTCTTAAATGATGAAAACACTTTTACACATGCACTTGGTACATTCATGCATACAGAGGACAACCTTATCATTCTACCAGCCGCAATTTGTACATTATATTAAACATTCTTTAGCTGTCATCATGCCTTAGTTGTGCACAGCTCAAATGCCCGACTTATGTGCAGACTATGTTGGTTGGCTCGTGGTTTTGGCAAATATAAAACAGCATGTGCACACAAGTACCACATAGTACACAACAAACAGAACAGAAAATTGGACAGAAAACTATCCTATTTATATACTGTTTCAGGCTAGGCAGATAAGAGTCAAATACAACAATGCAACAATAGAAACAGTGTCAGCAGGGTGCTCTCTTTCTTTACATATATTACAGAAAGGAATACATGAAGCAGAAGGGAGGAAAATGATTCACTTTTTCCACTAGCTGCGACAACTGTTACCAATTTTTCAAGTCACTTCCATGCAGTGCTCCAATTACTTTGCATTTGCGTCGCTTAAATTTTATCAACTTTGTGATGCAGAAACAACTACCGAGAAATGAAAGCTTTCACACAATTTGGCAAGATCGGTCCACAAGTATTTTTCTGTCTCAAAGCCCCCATTTACTGCCTTCCTATATATGTTTTACTCTCTCTGTTCAAATGGTTCATGGTTGCAAAGTGATCTAATTCAGTTGTGCATTTCTTCTTCTGGTCTTTTTTGTTGAATCCTTTTTATGTGTGTTCTCCTTCCATGTGTTATCACTTTTGTTAAAAGATTTTTCTTGCTTCAGGTAGCAAGCTATGTTTTGTAATAAGTGTTATGCTGTATCAAACCTTTTTAAAGCTCATATTTTGATTGTCCAATAAAATACAAATTTTGGACTTCATTAATCCGTTTAATCAGCTGAATGCAAGAAAGTGCAACTCGGCGAGGTGGTCGCGAGGGTCGACTCGGCATCTCGGTAAACGGTAAGTTGCGAGGTACACTCAATCTTACAGAGGCATGGCCTTACACTTCACCACCCTTAAGCGCAAATGTTTTCAACCTAACACTGCGCCTCCTAAACCCGGCTATGTGTCCTTACGCTCGCACAACAGCACTCGATCGAGATACCAGCGCGGGTCGGTCGATCCACTGGGTCCATGTCGGAGAAAACTTGCACGCAGTTGACATATCGCTCGCACAGCGTACAGTAAACATAAGGTACGCTTCAGACTGCTTCGCGTATCGCTTTGCTGACGGATACCATCGCATGCGGCGCGGCTTCCTTGGCACTTCACGCTTCGGTGAGCACGCCGCGGCCCACGCATATCGGTCGCCACCACTTGTGACCGTCATGCATAGGGGAATGTAGACGCAACGGGTATGCTTACAAGGACACGGTCTGGACGAGTTTGTATTTATTCGTGGTTAAAACAGCGCGGGAAAAATACACAAAAATGAAGGAACACGCAGAACACGTATTCACACACAAAACAATTAAGCGCCGACTCGCACTTTTTCTTCCCGCGCTGCTGTAACCATAAACCAGCGTGTCACCGTCGTCTATCGCTTTATGAGCCGTCGGCACTGTCAATTTCTCCTTGGAACAAGGCTAGCAGCGTCGCGGGCTTCCAAAACAACCGCTTTCGTCAAGACGGCATCCTGAATGAACTAAGCGCACAGCAATGAAGACCAGCACCGACTACAGGCCTCTGGAACTTTGTGCCTCCCGCGAACCACAACGATTGAATAAAAATGCGAATTTCCAACTCTACTCGACCGGTCTGCCGACATGGGTGATGCGTGAAGCAGACGACGCCGCTGCGCCCAACGCTGCTATTGGCTGCGCCATCGGCCAACAAATCCCAGTAGGCCTTGCAAAACCACGTGACTTCCTGCACGTTTTTTGTCATGCGGCTTGTCTGCAACGGCTAGCAAACGGAAATACGCTGCCCGTCGATATCTGCGACATATACCGCGCCATTTCCTTTCCACAAAAAACCAATCCACTTCTTTTTCGACCGCACTAACAGCTACTGCTGTAAAAGATGGAGACTTCAACATAAATAGATACAAACGTTTTTATTACAATGATGCCGCCAACCAATGGTTTCAGGCGAATTTTGGCCTGGTATCGAAATCGTCCCAACTTGGCGCGCTGGCATAGTCGCTAGTGGGACAGTGAAGCCGCGGTGGCGGGCGTGTTCCGAGCGCAGATGCTCGTCACGGTCACTTTTCTGCGCCAATAGCTTCTCGCAGAAGCCGCGCAGTCAGTCGCCGCCGGTCCTGTGGTCTACCGCGCGCGGTGGCCGAGCGAGTGCTAGCAAACTGTGCGCTGATCTTCATTCAGGGCCAGCCGCTCTCTGATGTGCGTGCTCACGTGCAGGGTCGTTGTCTGGCTCTTGCACTATTGGTGGCACGCGCGACATACAGGAGGGTAGGTGGTGGGGCGCTGTTGGGATCATGCACGTATACATGTGTGGGTTCAGGTGGAAAGTTGGCAGTTGACTCGGCAACCGCAGCACTCGTGGATGGTCCGCTCTCCAGGCAGGAAGCAGTCGAGCCGCCTTAATTCTGCGCTGGTACATGTAATGTTGCTGCATGGGGAAGTTCACGTTCACAGGTTTATCCGCCGCGGTGGCTCAGTGGTTAAAGGGATCGTCTACTGAGCCGGTGTATCTGGGCTCGAACCCGACTGCGGCAGCCGCGTTTCGATGGAGGCGAAAGGCAAAAGGCGCCCATGTGCTATGCGATGTCAGTGCACGTCACAGATCCCCACGTCGTCGAAATTATTCCGGAGACCTCCACTACGCCACGTCTTTCTTCTTTCACTCCCTCCTTTATCCCTTGCCTTACAACGCAAATCGGGTGTCCGCCGAATTGTGGGACAGATAATGCGCCATTTTCGTTTGAATTCTTTTAAAGCGAAAGCTTTAAACACCCGTCTGAAGCTTGTTCGGCGTGCGCACAAGAAAAGGCTCATAACTGGCCCTCTGGGACAGTAGAGACCAGTAGACACCTCAGTCGCGCTTTAAGCTACGTGGCGGTATAGTCACAGATGTCCGCTGCATGCGTTCGATTGACAACGTTGTGGCACAAACGCGAAGCTGCAGTGCGTCGGCGTTCTTTCCGATCATTCGCGTTGGCGTTGACCTGGGTCAGTGGACGACCCAATCGCGCTTTGAGGTACGTGGCGGTGATGAGAGATGGATGTGGACTGCATGCATTAGCGCTGACAACGCTGTGGGAGACACGCGGCACTGCAGTAATAAGCCGCAGCTTTCATTGGATGACCAACCTCTCGCGATCAAACTGTCACCTGCCAGGGTGGGCGCGCTGCCTATCCAGTGCGCGGAACGCACTCTTCGTTACAGACGCCAAGCCGCGTCTACTTGCCCAATCCAACACATCTTTCGCTCTCTCACTAAGTTCTGCAGTAGTTAAACATGCAGGTAATTTTCACATCTTGGCCACTCAAGCCCGCCTATCGCCGCCGGTGTGCGCTAAGATAAGGTTTCGTCACATCGAGAAATTTCCGGAGTCCTTCACTGCTGCGTCCCTCTTAGCCTGAGTCGTTTTTTTTTAAGACTTTAAACCTCCAAAAAACCATAAGGCTACTATAAGCGTACAATCTCCCACTTTCTCACATCAAATGATGCGATATCAAGCGTTGCATGTTCCGAGCACTCCGGTGACTCAGCTCAGCTGTTAGTGTAACAGCCCTTTGGAACCCAGCCAAGTGCGTGGAGTGGTTACCATTGATGTATCACACATTACACCAATAGAAACTGGTAAAAGCTGATGAATGGCGGCAGGAATTCAGAAAGGAGTCAGCTGCACATGTATACTCCGTTTCATACATAGCATGCAACGCTGTAAAAGGTACGGAAGTAGTAACTAGTCCGCTTGAAAAAATAAAGGAACGCGTGTAACTCATCCCACCTATTTTTTTTTCATGCGTTCTTTCTGAACAATGGAAGTTGCTCACGTCGTCGTTTAGACAACTGCGCTTCGCGCTGAGACACTGCACTTTATCGGCTCTTCCGATGGCACGACTTCACTTTCGAACATTGTCGCCTGAAGCTAATATACGCCAGACGACCAGTCGCGTCCAGTTGAACTGACTGCGGTTGTCGGAAGAAGGTCGGCGCTTACCTCCACAAAGGAGGACAAGTCGGAGTCGAAGCTGCCTCCAGCTGTCCTGTACCTGGCTTCAATGTCCGCGAGGGGAAGAGGGCTGGCGGCCAAGAGCAAGGCAGTGACCTGCGGGGCCATGCCACCGGTCTTCTTGCAACGCTTGAGGCCCGGCAATGCTGCGTCGCCGGTGAAGGTAGATAGATATACGGCCAACGTGGCAGCGAGACTGGTGGGGCGGACGAACGGCTGCGAACGCTGCCTTGAGGCACCCCACGGATGGAGGCACGAGCCCAACACGAGCGGACGGAGGCGCTAATGAGGACCACGTGTACGATATGACGTAATTCACGAGCGATACCGAGGCGTTAATGGAACACATCATTCAGACCAGAATTTCAAATTATATGGAGGAAACAGAGAAATGGCCAGACGAGATGTATGGCTTCAGGCCCCATCTGAGCACACAGGACGTCATGCTGCGGCTGCAGCACGACATAATTCATTCCAGGACCAAAGACGCCAAAGTCATTATGGGACTAGACCTAAAAAAGGCCTTCGACAACGTCAAGCACGAAGCCATTCTGGAGGGGCTCCAGCAGGCAGGAATATGGCTAAAAACCTATCGTTATAACAGGGGGACACCTCAGGGATCGGTACTGTCACCCACTCTTTTCAACATGGCCATGAGAGGGCTCCCGAAGGAATTGCGAAAAATTGGGAACTACAATTTAAACTACAGCCTGTACGCGGACGACATCAATCTCTGGATCAACAGAGGGAGCGACGCAGAGATCAATCAAACGCTGCAGGCGGCAGCAGACGTCATCTCAAAGTACGCGGAGGACAGAGGACTTAAATGTTCGCCTGAAAAATCAGAAATCTTCGTGTATAATGACAAGGCACTCAGGAACAAACCTCCCTCTGACCCACAGGTGTACGTGGAAGGAAGGGAAATACCAAAGGTAGAGACAATACGAATATTAGGCCTCCACTTACAAACACATGGGATTAACACGATCCCAATTAACAAATTAGAAAACCACGCGACCCAGACATTAAACCTCATCAGGAGGGTCTCACGTAAGGGAGGCGGCCTCAAGGAAAAAAACCTCCTAAGATTGGTACAGGCCTTCATCATTAGTAGAGTGGGCTACGCCACGCCATATCTGAACCTAAAGGCAGATGAGAGGAGCAAGATAGACGCGCTCATCAGAAAATGCGTAAAAAAGGCCCTAGGGCTCCCAATCTGTACATCGACGGAGAAGCTACTGGCCCTAGGACTGCATAATACGATTGCAGAAATCGCGGAAGCGGTTAAAACCTCGCAACTTGAAAGACTCAGCACGACGCGAGTGGGAAGAGCTACGCTAAGTAATCTTGGAATGGCCACAGACAGGGGGCAAAAGGAAAGGGTCGACATTGACAGGGAAATCAGGGCGCACCTAAGAATCCCTCCCCTACCCAAAAATATGCACCCTGAGTTTAATAAGGAAAGGAGACAGAAAAGGGCGGAAGCGATAGAAAGAATATATTGGGGTAAACCCCGATATGAAGTCGCCTACGTAGATGCGGCAGGGGACAGACACAGTCGATACATGACCATAGTGGCGGTAGATGGGGAGGGCACCCTCATCACGGCGGCCACCATACTAGGGAAAGAAACCGAGATAGCGGAGGAAGCCGCGATAGCGATCGCTTGCGCTCTCACCAAAGCTAGATATATTATTAGCGACAGTAAGACTGCAATCCAAAATTTCAGCAGAGGGAGGATAAACCCCCTCACCACCAAAATTTTAACGCAAGGAGTGATTGCTAGGACGATCAACATCATCTGGACCCCGGCGCACGAATCTGTCAGCGGTAACGAGGCGGCCCACAGTGCAGCTCGAGATCTCTACCTCCGTGCTGTACAGGATGGGTCGGCTCAGGCCGAACATGATAGAGAAGGGCGATTAATCTCGTATCAAGAGATTACAGAACACTACAAGCAATGCCGGAGGTGTTTTCCCCCACCAAACACGGCGTTAAATAGGAGTCAGGCGACGGCGTGGAGCCGCCTGCAGACTGGAGTATACCCAAACCCAGTACTAAACAAACATATCCGATCGGACTGCGAGGACGATAAATGTAAAAAGTGTGGGGCGAGAGGAACCCTCGACCATATAATTTGGGAGTGCGCTTACTCCCCAGGCAGGGCGCAAAACATTAGCAGTAGGGAAGCCTGGGAAACCTTGTTGCGGAGCTCGGACCCTGAGCTCCAAATCACCGCCGTCCAACTGGCAGAAGAGGCCGCCGGCGAAACCAACCCGGCCAGCATCGAATGCGACCATCCCGTGCGGCTGGGCCGCTCCTAAGTCCTCTCCCCTGTAAAGGGGGGTGAGACAGAGCGGCCCAGGCGGTGTGGTCTTTCTCTGTTGGACAATAAAAGTTTTCAACAACAACAACAACCGAGGCGGAGTAAGGAAGAATAAAAAAAAACGAAAAATTCCTGGAGAGCCCATTATGTGTTCGTATACTACCAGAAATTGAAATGAAAATTGGTTTTTGAGGAAAGTAAATGACGCGGTAACTGTCTCGCATATCTCTCTGGTCACCCGAACCGCGCCTAAAGGGAGGGAATAAAGGAGGGAGTGAGGGAATAATAATAATAAGTCTCATATATCGTTGGACACGTGAGCCGCGCCGTAAGGGAAGAGATAAAGGAGAGGTGAAAGAAGAAAGGAAGAGAGGGGTGCTGTAGTGGAGGGCTCCGGAATTTAGACGCACCTGGGGGTATTTAACGTGCGCTGACATCGCACAGCACACGGGCGAAAAGGAAAATTGGTTTTAATGCCAAAGCTTTGCTACGCTATGTTCTTCGACTTTCTCCGACACCGCTTTGACCTGAAGGTCAAAGTGAAAGTCGCTGATGGTGAAAAGCCTTTAATTAATAAAAGAGGTGAGGCTCTTTAAAGAGCCCCGCAATGGGTGAAGTCTTTATTCCGGGACCCCATTGGTCGAAGCCGCCAGCTTAGCCCTCTTTACCAAAGCCTTTTGGGACTGAAGGTCCGAACAGCCAAGCAGGGCCGCCTCCCATTCCTCTCTGGTAGGGTTGGGGGGGGGGAGAGCTGAGTTGCGCTGGCAAGCCCAAACCATGTGGTAGGTGTCAGCCACCTCTCCAGAGTGTTTGCAGCTGCCAGCGAACGCGGGATCGAAGTGTTTTAGTACTGCCGGGCACAGCATTGTGTTCGTGAATAATCGGAGTAGAACGCGTTCGTTTACTTTCCCCAGTCCCTTTGCAGGGGCCGGGTAGAGGCGATGCCTATCCTTATAATAGGATGTAATAGCTTTGAAGGAGAGTAAGTAGCTACCTTCAGGTTCCAGGTGCTCAGGAGCCAATGGGAACGACCGGTGAATGAGTGCTCGGGCCGCCGCGTCTGCAGCTTCGTTTCCTGCTAGGCCCTGATGGCCCGGAGTCCAAACCAGGCAGCGGGGTGTAGGATAGATATCCCGGCTGCAGTTCCTTAGTATTAGTTCAGCTAGTGGAGTTATCCAGCCAGCCTCATAATTGCGACATGCCGAACGCGAGTCTGTTATTATGTGTTTGTATTTTGAATCAGAAGCAGCTAGGGCGATGGCAACCTCTTCAGCTTGTGTTGTGCCTGGGGCTCGAAAGGAAAGCCCATCCACCTGTATTTCTTGATGTATGACCGCGGCCGTGTACCACCCCCCGTGGGTAGGCCCAGCTACATCTACGTAAAAGACACCATGTTTGTTGCCATAGTGGTGCGCTAAGGCTTCCGCCCTAACCTGACGACGACCACTATAATCCTCCTTGTCCATCTTAGTGGGGAGGGGTCCAACTCTGACGGCGCGTCTCCAGAGTTCGGGCACTCGGACCCGCTCCTGAATGTGAAAATCACGTTGGATGTGAAGGCGGGCTAGCAAGTGCCGACCCGACTTTGTTTGGGCTAGCCTCGTGTATTGATTTGTGAGATGGGCGTCCTTGAGTTCCTGAAAAGTGTTCACCACTCCCAATGCAAGAAGTCCCGCATTGGAGGTGGACACAGGAACGTCAAGTGCCCTCTTCATCATTTTGCGGAGTATTACCTCAACTTTGTAGAGGATTCGGCTGATTACGAAAGCATGGGCCCGCCGCACGGCATCCCTGCTTCGCAAACCCCCTCTCTTGTTGGAGACGCGACGGACCATACGGCCTACTTGGTCTCCAACTTTGCGGAGGTTGTGCAATGTTGTGTCTACTCTTTTTTGGTTATGGATGAAGAGCCCGAGTATTCGAATCTCTTTGGCCTCGTGTATGGGGCCACTTGTTAAGGAAAGATGTATTTGGGTAGTGTCCTTAGGGGATGCCCTAAGGTGCACAAATTCAGACTTGTTGGGTGCGCATTGGAGACCACAGTGCCCTGCGTAGCGATCCACTACGTGAGCGACTGTTTGCAGGCATTCCTCCATGCGCCATAAGTTTGCCTATGTGGCCCAGATTGTGATATCATCGGCATACAGCGCATGCCGTATGCCTTCGATATCATTCAACTTGTCTGGGAGATGCAGCATCGCCAAATTAGAGAGTAGGGGGGATAGCACCGCGCCTTGTGGTGTCCCCCGCGTACCCATTTGATACGGACCAAATTCTTGCTCTTGGATTCTGATTAGTGCGGCTCGATCGGTCAGGAAGTCTTTGATATAGTTGAAAGTGTTTGATGTTGTCGAAGGCTCCTTTCAAGTCCAAGGCCAGGACGATCTTGTCATTAAGTGGATGTTCGACTGGTTGTGTTATGTCTCTGTTGAGTTGGAGGAGTACGTCCTGTGCCGAATTATGTGGGCGAAAGCCGAACATAGTGTCTGGAAATGTGTTTCGTTGCTCCAAGTATTCGGAGAGCCTATCCCGCACCATGGTTTCCGTCAGCTTGCCCACACACGAGGTCAGCGAGATAGGCCTCAAGTTGTCTGTGTTGATTTCCTTTCCCGCCTCGGGGATGAAGGTTATTAGGGCTGTTTTCCAATCAAGGGGGAGCGGGTTCTCGCCCTTCCATATAGTGTTGATGTATTTCAGAAGGGCCTCATACGCCTGGTCGGGGAGATTGGCCATCTGTTTAACTGTGACCTTGTCCCGTCCAGGCGCAGTGCCTCTCATTTTGGTCAGGGCTGCCTTGAGATCAAATAATTGGAACGGTTGGTCCAACTCAGGATTATCTTTGCCTGCGTAAAGATACTCCTGACCAAGAGGGTTTTCTTCTTTCACTCCCTCCTTTATCCCTTCCCTTACGGCGCGGTTCAGGTGTCCAACGATATATGAGACAGATACTGCGCCATTTCCTTTCCCCCAAAAAACCAATTATTATTATTATCACGAGGGTCCTGTTTGCAGCAGAGATACTTGTCCCTGAGTGTCTCTGCAAGTTGTGTTTTGCTGCCCTTGAAATTATGGAGTGCTCGTTGTAATTGGCGCTGTTTCGCCCCGGGTCTGCGCGGGGTCTATAAGGCTGCGGAAAAGCCTCCAAGTGTTCTTGCCGGACATCTGTCTGGCAGCCGTATTACAGCGATCTATCCAGTTGACGTCAGCAAGCTGCGAGGCATACTGAGCTGCTTTGTGAGTGAGATCTATAGGATGCGCTTCTTGAGTATTCTGTTATGTTTCTGTCTTTTCCAACGTTTGGTTAGGCTGCGGCGGGCTTCCCAGATATGTAACAGATGGTTGTCCACTGCCGGGGAGTCTTCCGAGGTCTGTATCTGTGTTTCGTGTTGCTTGAGTGTTGTCATAAGTGTTTGGGCCCACTGATCGTATCCATCTTTAATTAGGTTGGCTGAGGGCAGGGACTTTCTGAAAGCCTGCCAGTCTGGGAGTCGAGCTTGCGTGAGGGGCTTTTTGAGGGGCCGCGTGTGAATAAGTGTGTTAATGATGCAGTGGTCACTACCTAATGTCTCCTCTGTGTTGTTCCATTCCACGTGTTGGATGTGTTTGGAAAGTGTGAGATCAGGACACGTGTCCCGAGTCACAGAGTTTCCCATTCGTGTGGGATGCGCTGGGTCGGTCTGGAGAATGATACCTAGCGTAGAGATAAGCTCCGATAGCTTTCTACCTCGCGCCTCCCCCTTTTTGTAGCCCCATAATTGGCTGGGGGCATTGAAATCTCCCATAATCAAAAATGGGTCCCGACCCGCCATCTTCAGCGCCCGGCTGAAGATATCTGAGAAAGTAATATGTTTGAGCTTGGGTGGACAATATATGTTCAATATGTGTACAGGGGGGTCAGAGCGTCGCAGAGGTAACACGGTGACCATAGTGTAAGAGTATGTTATCTCTATGTCGAGGTCTACCTCCTGTGCTGTGTGTTGTGGCCAGAAATTTTGGGCGATGCCCCAGGTTCTTGAAGCGCGACAATGGCGGCATGAAAGTCCAATGTTTCAAGGTAAAGGCGTAGGTGTGCTCGTTTCGCGCGGTCGCGAAAGCCTCTACAATTCCATTGTATGATGGCCAACGGTTCCTGTTTTATTTTACGAGGTGTCCTCTTAGTGCCCTAAGCCATGATGAAGGCTAGATGCTGGCTGGCTCACCCCACCCACTGCGCTGGTGCCCTGCATGGTAGCGAGGGGGCTATCCTGATTTTTTTCCTCAATAGTTTCGCGGCAAATTTTGGATGGACGGCCTACTTCCCTTACGGGTCCTGCCCGCCTAAGCAATTTTGGGTTAGCCTGTATCCAGGCTTTAATGTTTTGTGTGACTTGCTGCGTAACGGACACAGTCAGTTGCTGAGTAATGGTCGTTACCAGCTGCTGCATTTGTGTTTGGATGACTTGTGTAATAATCGCTGGCAGTTGGGTCATGTGATCAGCCACATTTTGCTCAATAGCCGTCATGCGGCTTTCCAGATTTGCAGTGAGCGGAGCACCTGACAACGGAGCGACGCTCGAGCACTCAGACGCCGATTCATCAGCGTCCTTTATTGTTTCCGATGGAGGTGGCTCTGCCCTAGCGTTTTTTAGTGCGTTCAATTTGGATTCTAACTGCGCGTTCTGGTTTTTGAGAAACGCTAGCTCTTTTCTCAGCTCAAGTTCGAGGGGGGAAGGGGAGGGAGAGGAAATAGAGGCGACGCCCGCCCAGCTGCTTACCTTTGATGTTGAAGTTGGGCTGTTGCCAGGGGGGGGGGGAGAATCCCCGGCTTGGAAAGCTGGCGGCTTGTCACCGGTCCCGAATTTCGCCTTTTTGGAAGCGGGAGGTGGTTGTTTTCTGCTGCCTTGATTCCCAGCCGCTTGGCCGGACTTGCCCGTCTTGTTCCCAGGGGACTTGCTTGGCTTGTTTGGTTGCTCCCCTTTGTGCTGCTGGGCTAGCGGTCTCGATCGCTGGAGACGCCGAAACTTGCCCTTGCAGTCAGCGGAGCCAGTCAGGTGCGCTTGCCCGCAGATCATGCAGCATGGGGTACAGTCATGCTCGTTAAGACCCTGCTCGGAGGCGCCCACATGTTGCCCGTAAAATCCACATCTTCCGATGTCCGGGTGTGGGCAGTTGTCAACACTGTGGCCGATGGTCCCGCAGCGGAAGCATGCAGGGATCGTCCGTTTGTATTCTCGCACAAGCGTGCATTCACAATTGTAGTGGACGTAGCGCGGCACCTTGCGGCCCACAAAGGTAAGCACCGCTATATTTGATTTTCCCAGTTTGTGCACAAAGGCTATCTCACCTTCGCGCCACTTCACCTTGTTCTTGAGGGAAGCCGTCGTCTCATCAGCCCGCACCCTGATCACACCTCGGCACACCTCACCATTAAGGTTTACGTGTCCCCGAAATGGATGGGAGTCCGCTCCGGTCTTGAGGTCAAAGTCTTTAGTCCGCTTATTGGCTGCTTCGATGTGTTGGGTCCCACAAACGACGAGGTTCTAGGTCCAGACTGGCCATATACTGAGCGCGGCGCCAGCGTCTCCTCCCACGTACGGGGCAATAGCCGCTCCCAACTCGCCGTGCTGTAAAATTTCCTTGAGGTTCATGATTTGCCTTGGCTTGAGAACCACGATTATATCTTCTGAGCTCATTTTCGGCGTCTCTTTTGGGCGCCATAAAGCAGCCTTGTTATCCAGCGGCAGCGCAGCGCGATCGCTGCCGGAGAAGAGGCGGCCGTTGAGCCCAGCTCCCTGTGTTTGCTTGAACGACGCTGTGGCGTTCCTTGTGTGTGCTACGAGCGCCCGCGTTCGACGGCGCGGCGTAGACGGAGCCCCCAGTGGCGGCAAAAGCACAACCCGACCCCCTTTCATGTTTCTACTGTATATGGCTGCAAGCAACTTGAGTGGGATTGCTTTCGGGCCTGCCGCCGTGGACCGCACGGAGACGACCAGAACGAAGGGGTTTAAGCACAACGCCGCCGCCGCCGCCGCCGCCGCGGGGAGACGGGCTTTATCCTCCCCAATTGCCGTGGCCGTTCCAGGGCGGCCTCGTTTCGGCGGGCATCATCAATCAACCCTTCCGAGCACATCCCAGGACAAGGAACCACTTTCCCGGCCTTTTAGTGACCTCGCGTTCCGGCCTTGAGGGGCGAGTGTCATTTGATGGAGAACGGAGGCCGGTGACCCGCGGGAACAGTCAGCGGGCCAGAGCGCGCCTTACCACAGCCGACGCTATGCGCTACCTCGACGACAACCTTCTTTCCCTCGGACTCAACACGTGAGGGGGGCGAGACCATAAGTGCGGTGGTGTGTTTGTGCGCCCAAGTGAAAGCCCTAGGCCCCCCCTACTCCGTCGTGGGCGTCCTCACCCTAGGGGGTGTGGGGATAAGAGGATATAAAAGGCGACAAGGAGTACCGAAGAAGGTACGCTCAGGACGACATCGTTCGCCAAGGGGGCCTTCAGCACCGAAGCCCGACGGCTTGCAGCTTCTGCCAGCAACCGTTCGAGCTCGACTCCGGAGCCCCTCCATCGTCTCCATGAAGTCGTCGGCACGTGAGCTCGGACGCCCCAGCCTCTGATGTATAATCTTAATCATGTGTAATTATTGAATATATCTGTTTGTTTAAACTGAGCCATACGGTGTCTCTTTGCCTCCCCGTCCCGTGTGGACCTGCGCATTATGAGGGCTCATCACACTGGTGTCAGGAGTGGGGTCTCAAAAGCAAATGTCCTCTGAATGCTGCGACATTCATGACTTCAAAATTGTAATCAAAAGGGAATCACGGGACTGATTGTGGGACTTTTACCCCCATTTGAGAGGCTTGAGGCACCGGAGGGCTTGAAAAAAAAATGTCTGTATCTGAGGGAGCTCCCACTCCACAGCCGTCGCTCGGAGCAAGCATGCTGGCATTAGGAAGCGTCATACCGACGTTTACAGGAGATAAGACAGGGGTTCCAATCTGCGATTTCTTTTCCATGCTAGAAGAGATTGGGAAAATGGGGGGATGGTCCGATGCTCAAATGCTGGGAATGGCGAGGTGTAAGATGGCAGGAGCTGCTCATGATTTTGCATGGCGAGACGAAAAAGTAAAATCCACAAAATCATTTGCGGAATTTAAGAAGCTCGCGTTTGAGCATTTCGACACTGAACCACGTCACGTGCGGGTACAGAGGTTCCGTGACGCCGGACAGATGGTAGGGGAGGACGTGCGAACGTTTGCGTCGCGGCTTCAGCGCCTAGCACGCCATACGTTAAGCAGGGAGGAGGAAGGAGGCCAGCTAAAGAAGAAATACGCGGAGGATCTACTTAAAGAGGAAATGACCGCTTTGTTCGTGGCTGGTCTGCAAGACCCCGTGCGCCGGTTCGTGCTCTCGCGCAAGCCGAGCAATTTCGACCAAGCCGTGGCGGCCGCATTGGATGAGGAACGAAATGAGGCGTAAACGACGGCCGCAGCGAGAGTACGCGTCATAGAAAGAGCGGTGCTCAGCCCATAGGTTGCTCATTTGACAGAGCGGTTAGATCGCTTAGAACAGCTGCTATCTCAGAAGGTGGAACGCCAGGTGGAAGCGCGCGCTCAACAGCGCCCATTCGCTGGAAACCGGAGACCGCCACAAAGCTACAGGCGCGGTATGCGAGATTTTGAAGAAATCGTATGCTTCGCTTGCCAGGGTCGCGGACACATCGCCAGGTTTTGCCAAAACGTGCGCCGTGGGGAGCCACAAAGAGAAGCAGGCGAGACACGCCCTAAGCAAGCCTACAGCGGGGCTCCAGATACCGAGACAAAAAACTAGATAGTCCTCCCCATCCTGAGGAGCATGGGGAGGGAGCAGTGGATGATGAGGTGGTGGTGGTTTGCGTGGCCGACGAGGCATGCCCTGTTGTGCGTTGCAAGTTAAATGGTTGTTGCATGGAATTGTTGATAGATACGGGGTCAAAGGTGACATTGCTTAAGGAGAGCAGTTTAAACACGCTTCGAAGGAAGGGGGACCGCGAGGTGTTGGAAGCGTCTGGTGGTATGGCAACCAAATTTGTAGGCATAACGGGGGATACTCTTGGCATAAGTGGACTCTACCGGTTACACTTCTCTCTCGGCGGAATTGCATTGGAGCACCCCTGCTACGTATGCCCGGACACGGTGTCTCTGCCAAACGGAGTGTCAGGTATATTAGGGCAGGATTTTTTGAGAAAAGGGAAGGTAGTAGTCTCATTCTCTGAGGAAGAGGTTAATGCGGGCGGCTCAACAGTTCCGTTTTTGAACAGGAGAGGGGCTGAGATTCGCATTACCGATATTGACACCCGTCAAACAGTGGGATCATTGGAGAAGGTATATTCGCGGGTTGCCGTCAGGCTGGTCGATGAGGCGGTCGTCCTTCCTTGGTCGGAGCACATTTTGTACGCGTTTGTGCCTTCAGATGTAGAGAGCGGCGCCGTGGGAGTGCTTGAGCCGGTCGACTCTCTCAGCAATGGCCTGAAGGCAGCCGCGTGCCTCGTGACAGTTAATGACGCCCACAGAGTGCCCCTACGGGTGGTTAACTGTAGCCAGCAGCCACTGAGCCTTCCCAAGAACAAAACATTGGCTTTCTTCACCTCTGCGATAGAGAAACGTGAGCCCACCGATACGGTACTCGCAACTGTAGAGCATGCTAGTCCTTCGGCTGCTCCAAAGGTGTCGTTCGATCTTTCTCACGTAAAATCCAGGGAGAGGGAGGCTCTGGCTGGTTTGCTGAACGACTACTCGGGGGTATTCGCCGCGTCCAACCTGGATTTGGGCTGCTGTGGCGTTATAAAGCACAGGATAGAAACCGGCACTTCATCGCCCGTTTACCAGCGTGCGTACAGGATTCCTTACTCCCAACGTGAGGAGATGGAGCGGCAGGTGCAGGACCTGATTGATCGCGGCATTGTCGAACACTCAAAGTCACCCTGGGGAGCACCAGCACTATTGGTGGAAAAGCCAGATGGCTCGTATCGATTGGTAGTGGACTACCACAAACTAAATGCCGTAACTCGCATCGATCCATACCCCATCCCCAATATACAGGAGACGCTTTCTCAGCTGGGCTCTGCCAGGTACTTCACGGTAGTGGACATGGCGGCGGGATTCTGGCAGATAGCAATGGATCCGGCAGATGCCGAGAAAACGGCATTCAACACGCCCTCAGGGCACTATGAATGGAAAAGAATGCCGATGGGTCTGGCCAACAGCCCTGCTGTCTGGCAGAGAACCGCTGATGTTATCCTGGCAGGTCTTCTGGGGAGGCTGTGCTTCGTGTATATGGATGACATAATCATATACAGTGACAGTTTTGAGAACCATTTGCGCGATATTGAGCAGGTTTTGGTGCGACTAAGAGGAGCGGGTCTCAAGCTGAAGCCCTCTAAGTGCCAATTCCTCAAAAACGAGGTGAAATACCTCGGGCACGTTGTTTCAGCTGACGGCATGCGACCGGACCCTGAGAAACTAAGGTGTGTCTCGGATTTTCCACCCCCGACTAGCGTCCGCCAGGTCCGGCAGTTTCTCGGCCTGATCGGTTACTACCGAAGGCACATAGAGGAGTTCGCCAAGCTCGCTAAGCCGCTCACCGCCTTAACAGCCAAAAATGTCGCCTTTCGCTGGGATGAAAACGCGGAGGATGCTTTTGGGGCCCTGAAAAGGAAGCTAATGAGTGCACCGCTGTTGCGCCACCCGGATTTTAATTTGCCCTTCGTTATAGCCACAGATGCGTCAAAGTTCGCAGTTGGTGCCGTGCTATCTCAGGTTATCGAGGGCAAAGAACATCCCGTTGCTTTTGCTAGCCGACAGCTGAGCCCCGCAGAGCAAAAGTACGGAGCTACGGAAAGGGAGTGCCTCGCCGTTGTCTGGGCAGTAAAGCACTTCAGATGCTACCTTTACGGCCGCAAATTCAAGCTAGTCACAGACTGCCATCCTCTGAAATGGGTGATGAGTGTCAGAGACCCTAGCTCGCGACTCGCTAGATAGAATCTACACCTGCAGGAATACTGCTTTGAAGTTGAGCACAAGTCAGGAAAGACACATCTGAATGCTGATGCACTCAGCCGCACAGCTGCCGTGGCAGCTATAGATGAGTTTGTCCCCGTAGTCGACCCCGCCGAATTACGCACAGAGCAGTGCAAAGATCCTGACCTGAAGCGAATAATCGAAAGCTTAGAGGGCGCACCGTCTCACCCCGAACAGCTAGGTTATTTCATTGGCAAAGACGGCACCCTGTGTCGGCGCACGAGGCCAATCAGGAAAGGGAGACCAGAGAAAACCGCTTGGGAGAGAGTCGTCATACCTCGGTCGTGGACAGAAAGGGTTCTTCGCGCGTTTCACGATGCGCCATGCGCCGGACATTTTGGCGTAGCGAAGACACGCAGGCGTGTGGAGCGTTTGTACTTTTGGAGTGGCATGCGACAGGATGTTAGAGACTACTGTGCGAAGTGTCATTCCTGTCTCGAAAGAAAAACACCCAAGGGACGAAGACCAGCTCCAATTCAGCCGTTCCCTGAGGTTTCGGCTCCCTTCGAGCGGACAGGTATGGACATAATGGGCCCATTGCCCACGACCACTTCCGGAAACAAGTACATTTTAGTATTTGTCGATCACCTTTCAAAATACGCGGAAGCGGTAGCACTCCCAGATCAGAAGGCAGACACGGTTGCAAGAGCATTTGTCGAACAGATCGTGCTCCGACATGGACCCCCGAGGCAACTCTTGACAGATCGGGGAACGAACTTCGTGTCGCAGCTAATGAGGAGAGTTTGCGAGCTGCTTAAGATCGCTAAGAAGCAGACAACACCGTACCATCTGGCTTGCAACGGCGCGGTGTAGCGACTGAACCAAACCGTGGCCGAGTTCCTGTCGCATTTTGTTTCGCGCGACCAGCGGGACTGGGACTTGTGGCTCCCGTATGCAATGTTTGCCTACAATTCCGCAGCACACGAGAGCACGGGCGAATCGCCATTCTTTCTTCTCTACGGCCGAGACCCGGACCAGCCTAGTGAAGTGCCGGAGGGCCCCCGTCGTGTCCCATACGCTTCACTGGACGACTATAAGGTTGAGCTAGAATCGCGCTTGCAAGTGGTGAGGGACATCGCAAAGGAGGCCTTAAAGAGAGCGGCGAAGCGCATGAAGGAGGTGCACGATCGCAGTGCTAGAGACGCGCCGTTTTATGTGGGGGACAGCGTGTACATTGAAAACTGCCAAAGGCAGATTGGGCTAGCTCGTAAGTTCCAGACGAAGTGGAGAGGACCGTGCGAGGTTGTCGAGAAGCTTTCCCCGGTAAACTTCAGAGTCCGAGACGTGAACCGGCGCTTGATAAGGATACACGCAAATCGCCTCAAGTCGGCACCGGTTCGGTATTCACGAAATGAGGAAAGGGAAAGCGCGGATTTTGATGGGGACAGAAGTGAAGCGGAGCGCGCAGATAGTTCGCAAGAAACGCCCTCTCCTGCATTTGTTCGGCAGGCGCCAGAGGTGACGGCCGGAATGCCACCGGATTTACTTCATGCATTGCTAGAAGAAGAAGCGCGCGAGGTTGCCGCGCAGCTAACGCCAGGAAAGGCTCCTGCCACGAGCCCTCGCGAGTCCCAAAGCAGACAAAGGGTCACAGACTTACTTAGTATGAACTATGTGCCTATGTGTTAAGTTATCGGAGTTGGTAGTTCAACCTTTCTGTCATTAAGTAACACCTTCACAGGAGAGCATGCGGAGCGCATGCAGAACCTGCCCTACTTCCTTTCGTTATCTATATTTTTGTCTGTGCCGCGATCGTGCTAGAAGTGGGAGCTCCTTTGTAACTGTGGTAAATTTATTTCGTCCAGTTTGGACTAGAAAAGAGAGGCTTGGGTGCTGAGTTTCATGTTTATCTGTAAAAGAAGATCAGTGCTGCCCCTGGAGACGCCAGTTATGACAGCGGAGGCATATGGTGTTGTGCAGTGGTGTTGAGTGCAGCGAAAAGTGTTTTGTCGGACGCACTGTGCGAGGCGATTCAGAAAGACAAGGGGAGCTGCATGGACTCAAATGTTCGGAGAACATTCTTCTGGAGGGTGAGCGAGTGTGACGTTCCTTGTGTGTGCTACGAGCGCCCGCGTTCGACGGCGCGGCGTAGACGGAGCCCCCAGTGGCGGCGAAAGCCCAACCGGACCCCCTTTCATATTTCTACTGTATATGGCTGCAAGCTACTTGAGTGGGATTGCTTTCGGGCCTGCCGCCGAGGACCGCACGGAGACGACCAGAACGAAGGGGTTTAAGCACAACCGGACCCCCTTTCCATAGTGTCGGCACGAGACGAACGCCGCCGCCGCCGCCGCGGGGAGACGGGCGTTATCTTCCCCAATTGCCGTGGCCGTTCCAGGGCGGCCTCGTTTCGGCGGGCATCATCAATCAACCCTTCCGAGCACATCCCAGGACAAGGAACCACTTTCCCGGCCTTTTAGTGACCTCGCGTTCCGGCCTTGAGGGGCGAGTGTCATTTGATGGAGAACGGAGGCCGGTGACCCGCGGGAACCGGCAGCGGGCCAGAGCGCGCCTTACCACAGCTGACGCTATGCGCTACCTCGACGACAACCTTCTTTCCCTCGGACTCAACACGTGAGGGGGGCGAGACCATAAGTGCGGTGGTGTGTTTGTGCGCCCAAGTGAAAGCCCTAGGCACCCCCCCCACTCCGGCGTGGGCGTCCTCACCCTAGGGAGTGTGGGGATAAGAGAATATAAAAGTCGACAAGGAGTACCGAAGAAGGTACGCTCAGGACGACATCGTTCGCCAAGGGAGCCTTCAGCACCGAAGCTCGACGGCTTGTAGCTTCTGCCAGCAACCGTTCGAGCTCGACTCCGGAGACCCTCCATCGTCTCCATGAAGTCGTCGGCACATAAGCTCGGACGCCCCAGCCTCTGATGTATAATCTTAATCATGTGTAATTATTGAATATATCTGTTTGTTTAAACTGAGCCATACGGTGTCTCTTTGCCTCTCCGTCCCGTATGGACCTGCGCATTATGAGGGGTCATCACAACGCCATCGTGGTACCGTCCTTGGATGTTTTGGAACGCTGGGTCCGCTTACGCATGGAAATCAGCGTAAAGAGTCCTTCATCTTCAATGGGTGGAGACCTGTCTTCGGGTTGTTGAATGTCGATTTCAGCCCACGCCATTGCATTGGTATCGTAGCCGCGTTGAGTAGTGGTCGCCATAGCGTTGCGCGGCGTGGCAATGATGAAAAATTGTCATAGAACAGCCAGTTTCGGGCCTACCTTCTCAGGACCAGGACCAGCAGGTTCCGCTCGACGTTGGGGAGGTGATAGTGACGGTTTCGGTGGGGTCACAAGAAATGTTCCGCGGTTCCTGGGGAAAATAACAGGAGCCGGTACGGCGGTCGTCTGGTCGCTTCGCGCACTCGCAGCGCCCCCCGAGTCGCTGAAGCGACCTTCGGCCGCTCCGGAGCTGCGCCGAAACCGATGAGTGGGAGCTCTGAAAGCAAAGGCGCCTAACACAACCATATAGTTGCAGTAACTTTCCGAAACACCCTTCGTATATTGTGCAAGATCAAGACTTTAATCAAGTGGATGTGTTGTGCTCGTCCGAGACGTGAATTCTCCCGGCCAACCTTTGTAATCCGTGACTATACGCCTGTGTGAGGAGAACAGCGAAACGACAACCGAGTGGCTGAGGTAGTCATGCACATATGACAGATATCATTACGTTTACCAGCACGTGTCTCAAACCGTAGATGATGGAACAGCGCTGTTCCGGTTGAGGACTTCAACATGCCTGAGCTGTGTTGTTAGTGGCTATTTATTAATAAAGTAAGAATGGAAGGAAAATATGTTGCTAGTCGCGGCATCTGCCATCGAAAGCTGAAGCACCTGAGCAGCGACTAGCGGGAATAAAAGGACAGGGAGAGGGAAAGAAAGGGGGAGCGATAGTAAGAAAGGATATGGGTAGTGGGTAACATTACTCTATGTGCACTGCATTTGTCAACACTTTGATCCTGCCTGTACAGGAGAATGCCCACACTGTGCGGAGAAGTCTTCGGACATCTTTCACATGGTGTGGGCATGCCAGTCAACCCCGAACCTCGCCCCCAAACCCAACCCCACCCGGGAGGACTGGGAGGCAGCCCTGCTCGGCTGCTCGGACCTAGCAAGCCAGACGGCCCTGGTCCACCGAGCCCGAGTGGCGGCGGTCGCCAATTGGCTCCTGTAATGAGGAGCCCACCTAGAGATTGCGAGAGGTTGCTCCGGCTGCCTCAAGCTTCCTCCCTGAAATAAAGTTTTTCACTCACACACACACTGTCGAAGTCATGACGAACTTTGGGATCATTTCGGCCGTTTAGATGGAAGCAAAACGCAGGAGACGCCTGCGCAGTGCTGTGTTGTGTCAGTATACACGTTGAATATCTTCAGGTTGCTGAAATTATACCGAAGACTATTCCGCAACTAATCACGCGCGCAACCTGTACACATTTCTTATAGTGTAAATAGTTTGTGTATATTACCTCTCCCCCTATCCTCTCTACCGGTCCCCTCACCTTTTTCATTTCATTTCTCCACTCTGCCTGCTATCCTTTCCGTTATTTCCGCCGCCCCAGCTCAGGTGCTTCAGTGTCCACCCAGATGCCGGGGCTAGCAAAAATCTCATCCTTCCTTTTTTCCTGACCGGACGGGGTGGCATACCAGATACTGCGAAACCTGGATGCGCAGCAACGCCAGATCCTCCTGCAGCAGATCAACCTGGTGTGGGAACGCGGGGAGCTACCGGAGGATTGGCGAACCGCGGTCGTTTGTCCCATCCGAAAGGCAGGACGCCCACCTACGGAGCTGAGCGGATACCGGCCAGTGGCATTAACATCGGCGGCAGGTAAGCTCATGGAGCATACGGCGTAGCAGCGTCTGAACGAGTAGGCTGCGGATATTGATTTGTTTGACGAGCGGCAGACGGGTTCCCGTGTGATGCGGTGCACGGCTGATTCTTCTATCGGACGTTGTTACAGCGCTGGAGCATGCCAGGGCGGCAGGCCAGGTTGCGCTGCTGCTACTACTGGACGTCTCGGGCGCTTTTGACAACGTTCACCGCGCACCAATTCTAGCGGTGCTTGAGGGGGCTGCTGTGAGCGGGCGCCTTTTGCGATACGTTCATGGCTTCCTGAGCGGGCGCACCATGCGCGTACGAGTAGGATATAAGCTCTCCAAGCCTCGCCCGGTCGACATGGGCGTGCCGCAGGGCTCTGTCTTATCACCATTTCTGTTTAATGTGGCCATGTCGGTGGTGCCGGCCTCCCTCCCCACGAGCGGCCGACACCATGTGTACATATGTCCGTATATATGCAGACGACATAGCTCTGTGGTGCCGGGGACCACCGGGCGAGGCGCTTCGCGTGTGGGGGTGCCTTCAGGGAGCTCTGACCGCAGTCGATGCCAGCTTGAGCGGCCTTGGTCTCTCGCTGAGCGCGGAGAAATCGGTGGCCATGGCCTGCGTTTCGCGCTCGCACCTTGCGCCACTGTCACTGCACTAGACTCTGATTCCTTGGCGTAAATCGGTGCGGTACCTTGGCCTGGACATCGACTGGCGCCTTTCCTTCTGCCCCGCGGCGACCAAGGCCTGTCTGCAGATGAAGAGGATCACCGCCGCCGTACAAAAGCTCACCGCTTGAGGCCAGGGCATCTCCCAGAAAGCCACGCTGCGGCTATACAACAAGGCCGCAGCTTTCGGGGCGGTGCTCTATGCGCTGCCGCTCGTCATGGTGCGCAAGCCGTGCTGGAAGAAACTCGAGCTCCAGCACCGCATATCCCTGCGCGTGTGCCTAGGCCTGTCCAAAAACTCGCAGTGCACCGCAACGTTGGCCGAGGCAGGAAGGAGCGTGGCCACTTGAGCTCCAAACAGCGCGCAGGGCACTGAATTACATCGACCGCCTTCACCGCGCCCCGGACGGCGGCTCGCTGCTGCAGCGTATGCGCTCGCACCCGAGCTCACGAATGGGCGCGGCGCTGCTCGAGCATGAGCAATTGACAAAAGGCCCACCCCCCTACGGCTCCTGCGCGCCCTGGCCTGCTGCCTCGGAGCTACAGCGAGAGATGCTGTGCAGCAGCTGGTCAGAGCCGTCATACACGATGAGCTCCAGGACCATCTCCTCGTGTACACCGACGGCTCAGTGGCCCGCGACAGCTGCTCCCTTGTAGCGACGGCTACCATCCCCGCCCTGCAACTGCACAGCCAGCAACACGCAACCTTCCTGGGCTCCTCCACCACGACGGAGTTGATGGGGATCCGGCTCGGGCTGGACCTGCTGCTCACCCTCGGCCCTCCGCCGCCCAGGAGTGCTCTGCTGTGCGACTCCCGCACCGCCCTCAGCCGCCTGCAATCTAACGGCCGCGGTACCCCACTAGTGCGGGAAATTCGCTCGCGTATCGAGCGCCTCGCGCAGAGACGGCACAGTGGGTGCCCGGTCACTGCGGCATCGCCGCCAACGAAGAACCTGACGACCTCGCGACCGCTGCACATGAACTACCTGCCAGCGATCTGCCCCTTGCGCTGGAGGACGTGCGTGCGGCCATCCAAGACCATCTCCGAAGACAGCACCCCGACCCACGCATCGCGCAGGAGGTGAGCGCATCGACAGTGTCACCGGGTGTCGCGCACTTACACGGTCGCAACGTGTAATGATCCTCCGCGCGCGCATTGGCTGCGTGTGGCCCGGGGAACGACGGGTGCGTCACGGTGCGACGCGTGATGTGTGTGACGGATGTGGTGCAGTGGAAACACTAGGAATACCTGCTCCTTCACTGTGCCGCGTTCGCCGATGCTCGTCGCGATATGCTTGCGGCCTATAGGGCGCTGTGCATACTACCAGACTCCCTCAAGACGCTATTGTGGCCGCAGAGCAGTGCGTGCACTCGTGAGCGAACCTTGGTGAGCCTCTGTGCATGCGCCATTACCATGTAACCATGCGCCATTACCATGGCAACCGAAGGGGAGCAAAGTGTGGCATGGGCTTCGCCGTCGCCGCGGCCGCCCGCCCGCTCCATCGTCAGTTCCAGTTCCAGTTACAAAAACTTGCTCTTCGCGGTCTCTGCCGCCAGATGGATGGCTTTCTTCTGGGTCGCGGGGTCCGCGCTTTGCAGAAGGGTTTCCCAGGCTTCTCTACTATCTATTCCTTCCCTCACCCCTGGGGAGTGTACACACTGCCAAATTATATGGTCGAGGGTCCCCCTCTCTCCACATTTTTTTACTTTTATCTTCTATGTCCTTGTCTTGCAGGACGTGTGACGCCCATACCGGGTTTATGAAATTTCCGTCCTGTAGCCTTCGTCAAAGTCGAGCGTGACGTCACGCGGATGAGCAGTGTTGCGCATGCGCCGATACCATGGTAACCAGACAGACCTCACAGCTGCGCCGCGTTCTTCGTCGCCGTCTCGCCGCAAGCCGCTCTATCGCCCGAACTCCACGTCGCATGCGCAGGATTGCGTATAAAAGGTGGAGGTGTGTGGGCTTCTGTATCCCTGATACCTGATTTAATATCTGCACCGGATCCTTGGTCCTAAGATAACAAACTTATTTTTGGAATATGGCGGTGTGCTTGGCTTGAAGCACTCTGGCACGGATCGGCCCGTTATTGCACTGCCGACGGGGTCGGCCCGGGGCATATTAGCGCGGCGCGTCTTTTCTGAGCTCCGACTCATAGGTTACGGCGCAGCTCCGGAGCGGTTCAGCGACTTTCATTGACCTTCAGGTCAAAGCGGTGTCGGGGAAAATCTAGGAACGTAGCGTAGTAAAGCTTTCGATTTTAAAACAATTTTCATTTTCGCCCGTGCATGCTGTGCGATGTCAGCGCACGTTAGGCCCCCAGGTGGCCTAAATTCCGGAGCCCTCCACTACGGCACCGCTATCTTCCTTTCTTCGCTCACTCCCTCCTTTATTCCTTCACTTTAGCCGCGGTTCGGGTGACAATAGAGATATGTGAGACAGTTACTGCGTCATTTCCTTTCCTCAAATACCAATTTTCATTTCAATTTCTGGTAGCATACAACGCATAATGGGCGCTTCATGAATGTTTTATTTATTTTTTAATTCTCCCTTCTCTCCGCCTCGGTATCGCTCGTGAATTACGTCATTACGTTCACGTGGTCATCATTAGCGTCTCCGTCCGCTCGTGTCGTGCTCGTGCCTCGATTCGTAGGGTGCCTCGACGCAGCGTTCGCAGCCGTTCGTCCGCCCCACCAGTCTCGCTGCCGCGTTGGCCGTACATCTGTCTACCTTCACCGGCGACGCAGCACTGCCGGGCCTCAGGCGTTGCAGGAAGACCGGTGGCATGGCCCCGCAGCTCACCGCCTCGCTCTTGGCCGCCAGCCGTCCTCCCGAGGTGGAAATGAAAGCCAAGCACAGGACAGCTGCAGGCAGCTTCGACTCCGACTTGTCCTCCTTTGTGGAGGTAAGCACCGACTTTCTTCCGACGACCGCAGCCAGTTCAACTGGACGCGACTGGTCGTCTGGCGTATATTAGCTTCAGGCGACAATGTTCGAAAGTGAAGTCGTGCCATCGGAAGAGCCGATAAAGTGCAGTCTCTCAGCGCGAAGCGCAGTTGTCTAAACGACGACGTGAGCAACTTCCATTGTTCAGAAAGACCACCTGAACAAAAAAATAATAGCTGCGCTGCGTAACACGCATTTCTTTATTTTTGCAAACGGACTAGCTACTGCTTCCGTACCTTTCACAGCGTTGCACGCTATGTATGAAAAAGAGTATAGATGTGCAGCTGACTCATTTCTTATTTTCTGCCGCCATTCTTCGGCTTTTACCGATTTCTTTTGATGTAATGTGTGATTCATCAATGGTAATCACTCTACGCAATTGGCTGGGTTCCAAAAGGCTGTTACATTAACGGCTGAGCTGAGTCAGCGCAGTGCTCGGAACATGCAACGCTTGATATCGCATCATGTGATCTGGGAAAGAGGGAGACGGTACGCTTGCAGTTGCCTTACGTTCTTATGGGGGTTTAAAGTCCTAATGCGACTCAAGCTATGAGCGACGTCGTAGTGAAGGGCTCCGAAAATTTCTCGATGTGACCAAACGTTACTGCCGTAGCACACACCGGCGGCGATAGGCGCGCTTGGGGGCCACGATGTGAAAAAACATTAGCTGCGGTTTAACTACTGCTGACGCGCGGCTTGGCGTCTGTATATAAAGTTGAGTGCGTTCCGCACACTGGATAGGCAGCGCGCCCACCCTGCCAGGTGACAGTTTGATCGCGAGAGGTTGGTCATCCAATGAACGCTGCGGCGGCCTATTGCTGCAGTGCCGCGTATCTGCCACAACGTTGTCAACGCTAATGCATGCAGCCACGTCTCGCACCACCGCCACGTACCTCAAAGCGCGATCGGGTCATCCGCTGACCCAGGGAGCGAGTTATGCGTCCTTCCGTTCGTCCAAATCATCGGAGTCTAGAACGTTGTCAACGCCAACGCCGCGGTGGATCAGTGGTCGGAGTTCCCGGGTTCGAACCCGATCGCGGCGGCTGCGTTTTTATGGGGCAAAACGCTAAGGCGCCCGTGTGATATGCTATGTCAGTGCACGTTAGAGATCCCCGGGTGGTCGAAATTATTCCGGGGCCCTTCACTACGGCACCCCTTTGTCCCTTCTTTCATTCCCTCCTTTACCCATTCCCTTGCGGCGCGGTTCAACGCCAACGCAAATGAACACAAGTACGCCGACGGGCTGCAGCTTCGCGTTTGTGCCACAATGTAAGCGCGACTGAGATGTCCACTGTCCCGTCTAGTGTCCCAGGGGGCCTGTTATGCGCCTTCTCTTTGCTTTCGAAGTTCCCGCCCTCTATCGGTTTGGTCCCAGCTGCGGCACGGCGACGTCACGTGCATGGTTTTCCTCGGTTCAAAGACATATGAAACACACGCCGAACAAGCTGCCGAAGGGAGCATTAAAGCTTTCGCTTTAAAAGAATGCACGGCTACTTATCTGACCGGTATCAATACGTCAGCGTTCATATGCCAAAGTAAAGAACGGTGTTCCCCAGAGGTCTATTCTCGGACCCCTGTTGTTTTTACTCTATGCAAATAATCTTAGCAGCATACCAAACTCCCCGAAAATAATTGTGTACGCAGATGACGCTAACATTTTTTGTTAGTGATTCATGCACTTACTCAACTTCAATATGATGTTAATTTTTACTTGAAATTCCTTTCGGGCTGGCTTAACAAGAATAACTTGCAGCTGAATACAAGCAAGACTAAGTATATGATATTCGCACCCATAAATAAAGCAATCACCACTAACATTGAGCTTAATTTTCATGGTGACAGTCTAGAGCGGGTTGAGGTGCAAACATTTTTGGGTGTGTGGTTTCAGGACACCTTGTCATGGAATGTTCACATGTCAAAACTGGCGGCCGAGTTAAGGCAGTAGGCTGTCTTTATGAACTAAGCCCATTGTTGTTACCACAATGGCTAAGAACCTCGCTATATTATACGCTTTTTTTTACTCCAGAATGTCTTATTGCCCGCCAGTCTGGGGAACAACTATGCAGGGCAATTTTCATAAGCTGGTTACAGAAACAAGTCATGCGTATATTTGAGAGCTACCACGGGCAACCACAATATTTACCGACATTCATTATTCAGAAAGTACTCCCTGATAAAGGCTAACCAATTGTACTGTTATAGGCTCTTGCAACATGTTCAGAGCCAGAAACTTTACACCACAGGCAACACCGCTGCAGATCGAGTACTGCTTCCGCAAACATTGCAGAAAAATCCCTATAGTCAGGACAAATTACGGTAGCAAAACATGTACAGTTCCAAATACCGTCTCTACTAAACCACACTGAAAAATTACTTGATTTCAGCAAGCCAATTCCCAAAAAGTTCCTTAAGAATGTAATATTGCAAGAAAACGTTGAATTCATTTGATTTATTTCTCTTTTTTTTTTGCTAACATTTATGGCCTTTCAGTGTTGCTAGTTTTATCCCTTTTGTCCTCTAAAGAGAGAATCAATTGTATATAGTTCTTGTTCTATTTGTAGTTCATTTTTTTTTGCTAGCATTTATTGCCTTTCAGTGTTGCTTGTTTTATCCCTTTTGTCCCCTAAAAAGGGAATCAGTTGTATATGTTTCTGATGCCTGTCTGCTGACTGCATGCGGAGCAGAGGCCTTTGTCAGGCTTCTTGCCTTTGCACCGGTTTTTGTAAATCAGAATGAAACAAATAAGCTGAAAAAAAATGTTTGCTGGGGGGGTTGTTAGGGAAAATGGTGCAGTATTTGTCCCACAATTCAGCGAACCATGCCCTAAGTCAAGGGATAAAAGAGGGAGTGAAATACAGAAGGAAGGAGTGCTGTAGATGGAGGGCTCCGGAATAATTTCGACCACCTGGGGATGTTTAACGTGCACTGACATCGCACAGCCCATGGGTGCCTTTTGCGTTTCGCCTCCATTGAAACGCGTCCGCCACGGTCTGGCTCGCACCCAGGTGCTCCGCGGCTCAGTAGACGAGCGCTTTAACCACTTAGCCATCGTGGCGGGTAAACCTATGAACGTGAACTTACTGCGTACTGACCTACAAACCCCATTTCTTCCCCATGCAGCAACTCCACATGTACCAGCGCAGAATTAAGGCGGCTCGAGTGCGTCCTGCCTGGGGAGCGGACCATCCACGAGTGCTCCGGTTGCAGAGTCAACTTCCAACCTTCCCCCTGGCTTGCAACCTGCACAGTATACGTGCATGATCCCAACGACGCTCCCCGCTGCTACGCTCCGGTATGTCACGTGTGCCAGCAAGAGGAGCCAGACCATCATGGCCATGCACATGGGCTCGCGCATCAGGGCGCGGCTCTTCAACGAAGAGCAGCGCAGGGCTCGTCGGCACAGGCTCGGCCACCCCGCGCAGTAGACCATAGGACCGGCGGCGACTGCCTGCGCGGCTTCTGCGAGAAGCTATTGGTGCAGAAGAGTGACCGTGACGAGCATGTGCGCTCGGAGCACGCCGTTAATAAAGCGCCTTCGCTGTCCCACTGGCGACTATTCCAGCCTGCCAAGTTGGGACAATTTCGATACCAGGCGAAAATTCGCCTGAAACTATTGGTTGGCGGCATCATTGCAATAAAAACGCTTGTATATGTATGTTGAAGTCTCCATCTTTTACAGCTGTTAGTGCCACGTATTGGAGTAACACGGCGTCGGACCGAACACCCCCAGATCCCTGCACCAACCCTTCCACCAGCAGGTAAATGCGTTTTGGGGAAATTAAGGACCCGCTTAATTGCACTCTGTCCAATACTGGGGCCAGCGTTCGTCGGCCATATCGCCCACGTGTTGGGCGATACGGGCTCCAATGATCCGACATGAGACTGCGACCCGGACCAGTGTTGGAAAATACTTCTCTCAACCGTGCTGTGGGGGAAAGGTGGAATATGGGAGTGGTGTAGTGGAGAGCTTCGGAATAGTCTCTGGATTAATTTCAGCGATCTGGAGATATTTGTATGTGTACTGACATCGCACAGCACACAGCCGCCTCCTGCGTCTCTCCTGCATTGAAACGCGGCTAAAATGAGCCGGAAGTTTGTCATGGCTTCGATAAATGCAGTGCGCAGAACAGGCATGTTGAAATCCGTAACCTGCAGCACAGCGCTGTTTCATCTACGTACGGTTTCAGACGCGCGCTGCGTAATGATATCTATCTTCTATGCAGTAGGCATACAGACGCAAGCAAGCACCAGGCCGTTAGGCAAACTCATGCCACACATTTCACCAATCCGATTGTCGACATCGAGAAGACGTCGTCCAAAACATTTCATTGGGCGCATAATGACTACCCCATTCGCTCGGTTGTTTCGTTGAACCACACACACAAATGTATAGTCAGGAATTACAAAGGTTCACTCGTGGCCATCCACGTCTCTGACGAGCACAACACATCCGCTTGATTAAAGACGTGATCGATCTTGCACAATATCCGAAGAGGTTTTTGAAGAGAACAGAAGTTCATTGCGACTGTATGGTTGTGCTTATGTGGTCACTCAATTCACCGTTCCGTCGGAGAATAGCTTCTTACTAGCCGTGGGCGTTTGCAAAAGGTGGTTCTCTAACAGGCAAAACTCGTCAGCTATAGCCTATGAGCTAGCTGCTTGTATCGTTTCAAGTAACAAGCCGCTGTTTTTGGAGCGAAAGCTTTACTTCTCCCATAAAAAGCTGAAGGTCACGTGGCGGTGAAATTTGACCTTCAAACCAGGGGAGCGCAAGCTCGGCTCTGACGTCATGCCACGTGACACGCCACATGTCGCAACAGCAACTAGGCGCTCGCCTCGCAACTATCGAATCACGTGACTAGCTACGCCTCACCACCGCTTAGCTTGCGAAGCCGACGGCACTCTCGCAACTGCCGGAAATCACGTGACGAGCCGTTGATTATAACCCGCAGCGGTGGCTCAGTGGTTAAGGCGATCGTCTACTGAGCCAGAATACCTGGTTTCGAACCCGACCACGGTGGCTGCGTTTCGATAGCGGCGAAATGCCAAAGGCGCTCATGTGCTGTAGGATGTCAGTGCATGTTAAAGATCCCCAGGTGGTCGAAATTATTGCATTGCGGAGACCTCCATTACGGCCACCTCTTGCTTCTTTCATTCCCTCTATACCCTCCCTATGGCATGGTTCCAGTGTCCACGGAGATATGTGAAACAGTTACTGCACCATTTCCTTTCCTCAAAAACCAATTTTCATTTCTCGTTAGCTCGATAAAAGCGTGCGGCATGTGCCTACCTTCACACAAAGCTATGGATGAGCAATGTGGCGGAACTAGTGCTTGAAGGGAGGATGTACTGTCGCCATTCAAGCCAAACCACTGATATGCAATAAAGTTTAATCGAAGCTAAACAATGTCTAACCACGCTTAATAGAGCTTTCATTCGTCTCACTAGGTTCAACAGGGTTGAACCACAGCTAATTTTTCATCCTGTCTTAATTTCTCATCTGTAATCATCAATAACATTGCAGTATCCACATACCATGCAAGAAACCTTTCCTTCGCCCTCAAGAACTGGCCTAGCGACTATCCTGTGTGCATGTGTTGCTTGTCCTTCGCGTTTAAAAAAAAAAGTGTTGGCCAGTATGAATTTTGATGCTAATTCCAACTAGCTCAAGTTTGTGCGTTAATCCATATCAACGTTGTCAATGTCATCGGACGATCCGTGGTAAAACAAACTTTTCTTCGTTCTGGGCTGTCAACAACAAGCGGTTGAGGTGCATGCAATGGCTAAGGACAACATGCATTAGTTTCTGCGGGTGTGGTGAATCGTGCACGTAGACGACCAAATCGTACATTGCCCCTTGAGATCTGTGAATGGTCATTGCGCTGGACACTAGCTTTCATGTAATGTTGATCAGCAATGTTGCCGTGCGGCACTCGATGTATATACCCAAGTTGCTTCGATTGACGTTGCTGTTAGCTACTCAATACTTCTGGGACTTTCGCTTGCCGCAAGTTGCAACTCCTTTGCCCATCTTTTACCCTTACACGACGTAGCTTGCAATCACGATCGTATTCCAAGTACTGCAGCGTCCCAGTTACGGGACCTTTTTACTAGGCCACCAGTCATAGCAATATTCGTAGTCAGTATGTACAGCTTTCCAATGCATAGAGCTAATTTGAGAGCCTAATTTGGAAAGCCTCCTTTGAGGGGTATTAGCCACTACCTTCTTGACTTGTACCCTACTGTAGCTGTGTAGGCAAGGGGTGAGCATTATCAAAGCCCATTCCATGCCAGAGATGTTTGCCTAGGAGTGGGCATATAGCAGCATATAGCAGCAGCTTCATATAGCAGCAGCTTAATAAGGCTGTCAAAACCCTCCTGCATCACCATCAGCAGCAAACAAGTATATCACTGACTAAAACAAAAGTGTTGTAAACGTTCCCCCTGCCGCATTATTTGGCACACAAGTGACCGAGACAAAAGCTAGCAAAAGCACCTCAACCCCCAAAAAGCAGTACATGCAACAATAAGTGGAAAAAACAAAACCATTTATTCTGAAAGAAGTCCACGAGAGATCGATAGGTGATAGCACATGTTCAGAACTTTTGAGATGTACCATTTTTGGTGCTCTGATGGTTCTGAAGACAGTAGTGCAAAAACAAAAAAATATATCATTGCCTAACAAAGCAAGAAGAGATGACCACAACAAAGCAAGAAGAGATGTGCTTTGTCATTCGAAGTGCAGGCCACACCACTGGTAGCAAAACTCCCAAGGCCTTGTCTGCCGCACGCTTGCTTTGGTGTTACAGATGTCGACGAATTCTGCTCTTGCTCACATGAAAGGATTACTGAAACAATTTCCCAAAAATACAACACGTCACTATACTCTTGCCACGGCCAAGTTGTTACAGGTTTCTGTTACAGGTGGTACAGCCTTTGTCAAAAATATACAGTCCACTGGACTTGCTTCTCTGCCATACAATGTGGCTCGTTTTGCATCACTATTAGCGTTGCAGGTCTCTCAAACATGAAGTAACCTCTTGTCCCCAAACTTCCGAAGCTTAGGTATTCCACGCATGCTGCTTTAATGAAACAATGCAAGGTTAAGAAAAGTGTAGGAGCAATACGTATCTCATCACTTGTCATTCCATTGCAAAAATTTTTGAGCTATCTTCATTAACATCGAAGATATTGGTGATTAAAAATGAAGCTCCTCCACTTCCCCCTCAACTCACGCGTACCAATGCACCAGCAGAAAATAAACAAAACGGTTTGGGACAGTGCCTTGCCCATGATTATGTCACGCGGCAATGCTTGGTTTATGTACATCTAGCAAGCACCCAACGCTGGCAGTCTGATGTGCTCAAGGCAGCTCGCTCACTTGTCTTCAGGAACAACATGCCTGAGTTCAATACCCCTCACCAACCATTGCCTTTACAGCCAAAGACACAAGGCATGTTCACCTCCAGTGGTGGCGCCAAGGGGAGGGAAGGTGCCACCCAAAAAAAATTTACAGACCACATAAAAAAATTTTGTTTCCTTCAGATTCCTATGAAGAAGACGCTACCTGATAATGTAGCCCTAGAATTGCTGCTGTAAATGAACCTGTCACCTCTGCATTCCAATTACTTCATACGTTCTGACTTTATAAGAAAGCAATGCCAAAGACAGAGCATCCCTACTCGAATTTTGAAGAGCCCCATCCCCCTGTTTTCCCCACCTTGCTATGAGTATCCAGGCGCCATCCGTGTCCGTCTTGGGCAAATACAACAGACACGGTGAATGAATACAGAACCACCAAAAGAAAGATGTGACAGTGGCAAGTCTGAATGACGTGCATGAAGACAACGACCTCGCTTGCGCACACCCTACAGGTTTACGCAGTTAAACAAGCAGACTACTTTCGCGGCTACAGGAAGTGTGCCCACAAGGTATATGGCTGCCGCAGCTGACGTGAATGCAAGCGTCTGACGGCCTGTCACCCACCATGACATCATCAGTACTTGTGGTGCGCACTCTGCAGAAAATAGATCCAAAAACCATCACTACACAGTGCTCCATTGGCCTGTGAATTTAAAAAAACATGTCTTTTTTTAAATAATATTAAATTGTTGGTTCCATTCAAAGAACTCATACTTAAAGTGAATGCTCAAAACCATTCATTCTACACATTGAACAAATTCACCAGTAATCTTCAAAAGTGTTTCAGAGTCCCTTTAAGCTCCAAAATGCAGTTTAGTAGGAAATGCTTTGGCCTATAGTATTTTGGCACAGCCTGTATGTAGCACACAATAGTCTGATCAACACAAAATATAATTTCATGTTCAACATAGTGATGTATACTTTCCTTGAGATCTTATGAAATAAATGCTTTGGCCCCTAGCAAATCAACTGTAGCACATTAGTTCAGAATGACACTTCTCCTTCATGCAACAAGATGCTGTCAAATGGCTCTTGATTCCATGCCCTTTACAGCATCGAATCTGAAACACGACTAGTAATTTTCTTTGCTGCTTTTTTACACCCCAGTGCCATTCCTCACTACAATCCTCCCTTTTATGCTTCCAGATTTTATTAGCCAATCAGCACTGCGTGCTGAATCATGCAGAATCAGCACCTACCCAGCATTACGACAAAACACTGAATGCACAACAGATGAACACGGCAGTCAAGGCACTGCTCACTTTACAAATTGCAACTCGCCGCATATGGCACTCACTACAGGCTCCCGGAGTTGACTGCACTGCCTGTGGCAAGTGCAACAAAACGGCAAATGAATTTGTTTTGCTTGCTCAACTACTGTTTTCAACTCGCTGACGCTTCATGTCTGGTTCATCGTTGCAGTCTTTGACAGCCACTGCACCCGCTTCAGAAGCAAGTACTTGGTTGATACTTTTGTTGCTGAAGTTGTTCGGCACTGACTTGTTTGCAGTCTTGTCCTCTGGACGCTTCACAACGAGCTCACCCAGAAGGCAAGCACCGGTTACAGATGACTCAAAAGACAGGAAGGAGACGCCTATTTCTTCGAGGATGGCATTTGGCACATTGTTTGTGTCTTTCACGTGGTATTTTCTGAAAGCAACAGTCGAGATACTCAATTCAAGGACCGTGTGGAATGATTCTAGATAGTGCACTTCAATCATGTTACTTTCATTCTTTAGGAAATGATGAACAGTGTTAATTTGCCTTTCCGCTCACTTAATGCTTAAACCTGAGCTCTCTAAGAAATAAAATTGGCTGGCTTTCCTGGGATGACTGGACTGCTTTGCAAAATAAGCAGTACATGCATACATTCACAAAACTCACATGGAACAGACAGCTAACTCTTCTCAGCGACAAAAACAAATTGTGCTCACATGACACTTAACCACACAAGCAAGTTACAACAGTTAATAACATGACTTCAAGGTCATGCATGAGAGATTTGTGCAGTTTTCCTGGAAACGCATGACAGATACGGCACTTTTTTACCAGCCTTTCCAGTATCTCTGTTTTGCTGTTATCAAAACTTCTGGCACTATTCCTACTGACAAATTTTTCAGCCTCTGCCACAGCTGTTACGCCAACTTCTGAGGCACATGGAAATGCAAACAATGCTTGATCTGTGAGCTGTGAGGCCAGTGGGCACTGAGTATACTCTACATTTTCTCAACACTGTTTTAAGCGCAAGAATACATAGCGCACAAATGCACCACCTGGCTATGTCGCTGGATGAGAATGTGCCATTTGTATTTTGGAGTTCTTTGAATACTGCTGTCACACGAATGCCTCCAATCCCAACTGAAGTTCTGAATGGGCTCGACATGTGATGGAGCTATATGTTCCCACTTAATCCCGAATGGCAAGCTGGTCTCCTAAATGCCAGGTGGCACTATATGCACATATAGCTACAGAAGTGGCAAACAAATGGGTTTGTAATCAAGTAAATGTTAGCAAAAAGACCTCGAATAAAAAATTCCATGGCTGTGACACAGTTATAACAGGCTCCTTCACAACAGCCCGTAAAAAATTCAGGGGAGCACTTAAGCCACCTTATGAGCATCAAGGCAAAAGTCTTTCTGCCGTCCTGCTAAGCCCTTCAGAATGCTCCTGACACTCCTTTAATTAATCAATTAATAATAGTTCAGTTCAGTTTATTTCCTTATGGACCCCTATTCAGAAGTATTACATTACTTATTAATTAATTATGAACATTGATTAATTGATTACAATTGTGATGCCATGGTGATTACCTGACATTAATTAATGACCAATTGATTATGTGAATTATTGATGACTATTGATGACCTTGGATGACATTTGGTTTGATTGACAGGGGGAGCGGACACTTCTGGTACACGTTTCCTGCGGACAGGTCTTGCGCACATTGATGAGGCAAGAAAGGCTTTTGCCTTAAAATACTGTGCCGTCAGCACGTGCACATTTGCCACCCACATTGCATTTGCCACCCACTGCTCAGACAGGCAAGTGGTGTTTTTAAGTTTTACAGCTCTATGTGTGTTTCATTTCATTGTATCCAGCCTCGTATTCTCTAATCTAGTAGCTGCTTACATCACATTCACGAATGTTTATAGTTTTGTATAGTGCACACCTCGTAGTTCATGGTTCTTAATGGCATCTTTCTGGTGTTCGACTCTATCCCTGCATTTATGAAGAACGAATCACTGTCAGTTGCAGTTCTCCACCACAACTTATGGGGCTGACAGGTGCACCTAAACTATGCACCCTGCCCACGAGTGCACGACACTTCCACAGGCTCATATGATGCCCCTACTTCTTGGGAAAAAAAAGCTGCATTGTACTGTATTTTCAGTCTGCATTTTAGTGCTTCCCGAGCACAAGGGCAACAGCCTTTGAACTAAAATTGAAAAGCTCGATAACACTCGTGGAAGCGGTCAAGCAGGACTGGGCTTGATCCTGACTATTTGTGCATGTACAAACACCAGATCTGCACAGAGTCCGATATTGACTGACTCAATCGTAACTGAAAGTGCCTGGGCGACAGCAGTATAAGAGTCCTGTGCAGTGTTTCAAAAACACCTGAGTATTCAGCACCCGATAAGTCAATCTATGGGCCCCAAAAAATTTTTGCACTGATTCTTTGCTTGTTACCCAGAACAGCATATGGTCAGAAAAGGGGTTTAAATTATGATTCCTACATTGCCAATAAACACCGCAAAATTTAAAGAAAGAATGGCCAAGGCTCTTAATATTGCTAAGTGCCACAGGCCACACAACCGCTGTGATTTAAGAGGCACAGACAATTTAGTTCCGAGTTCGCTTGTGTTTCTCACAAACACAGGTGGTGTGTAAAACACTGTGTGAGACACACTATTCAAGAGTGAATGCCTGTAAGGGAAACAACGTGTGCTACCCAGTGAGTCCTGGGTCCAGTGAGTGGGTCCTGCCCGCCTAAGCAATTTTGGGTTAGCCTGTATCCAGGCTTTAAAGTTTTGTGTGACTTGCTGCGTAACGGACACAGTCAGTTGCTGAGTAATGGTTGTTACCAGCTGCTGCATTTGTGTTTGGATGACTTGTGTAATAATCGCTGGCAGTTGGGTCATGTGATCAGCCACATTTTGCTCAATAGCCGTCATGCGGCTTTCCAGATTTGCAGTGAGCCGAGCACCTGACAACGGAGCGACGCTCGAGCACTCAGACGCCGATTCATCAGCGTCCTTTATTGTTTCCGATGGAGGTGGCTCTGCCCTAGCGTTTTTTAGTGCGTTCAATTTGGATTCTAACTGCGCGTTCTGTTTTTTGAGAAACGCTAGCTCTTTTCTCAGCTCAAGTTCGAGGGGGGAAGGGGAGGGAGAGGAAACAGAGGCGACGCCCGCCCAGCTGCTTACCTTTGATGTTGAAGTTGGGCTGTTGCCAGGGGGGCGGGGGAGAATCCCCGGCTTGGAAAGCTGGCGGCTTGTCACCGGTCCCGAATTTCGCCTTTTTGGAAGCGGGAGGTGGTTGTTTCCTGCTGCCTTGTTTCCCAGCCGCTTGGCCGGACTTGCCCGTCTTGTTCCGAGGGGACTTGCTTGACTTGTTTGGTTGCTCCCCTTGGTGCTGCTGGGCTAGCCGTCTCGATCGCTGGAGTCGCTGAAACTTGCCCTTGCAGTCAGCGGAGCCAGTCAGGTGCGCTTGCCCGCAGATCATGCAGCATGGGGTACAGTCATGCTCGTTAAGACCCTGCTCGGAGGCGCCCACATGTTGCCCGTAAAATCCACATCTTCCGATGTCCGGGTGTGGGCAGTTGTCAACACTGTGGCCGATGGTCCCGCAGCGGAAGCATGCAGGGATCGTCCGTTTGTATTCTCGCACAAGCGTGCATTCACAATTGTAGTGCACGTAGCGCGGCACCTTGCGGCCCGCAAAGGTAAGCACCGCTATATTTGATTTTCCCAGTTAGTGCACAAAGGCTATCTCACCTTCGCGCCACTTCACCTTGTTCTTGAGGGAAGCCGTCGTCTCATCAGCCCGCACCCTGATCACACCTCGGCACACCTCACCATTAAGCTTTACGTGGCCCCGAAATGGATGGGAGTCCGCTCCGGTCTTGAGGTCAAAGTCTTTAGTCAGCTTATTGGCTGCTTCGATGTGTTGGGTCCCACAAACGACGAGGTTCTGGGTCCAGACTGGCCATATGCTGAGCGTGGCGCCAGCGTCTCCTCCCACGTACTGGGCAATAGCCGCTCCCAACTCGCCGTGCTGTAAAATTTCCTTGAGGTTCATGATTTGCCTTGGCTTGAGAACCATGATTATATCTTCTGAGCTCATTTTCGGCGTCTCTTTCGGGCGCCATAAAGCAGCCTTGTTATCCAGCGGCAGCGCAGCGCGATCGCTGCCGGAGAAGAGACGGCCGTTGAGCCCAACTGCCTGTGTTTGCTTGAACGACGCCATCGTGGTACCGTCCTTGGATGTTTTGGAACGCTGGGTCCGCTTACGCATGGAAATCAGCGTAAAGAGTCCTTCATCTTCAATGGGTGGAGACCTGTCTTCGGGTTATTGAATGTCGATTTCAGCCCACGCCATTGCATTGGGATCGTAGCCGCGTTGAGTAGTGGTCGCCATAGCGTTCCGCTTCGTGGCAATGATGAAAAATAGTAATAGAACAGCCAGTTTCGGGCCTACCTTCTCACATCTTCAATGGGTGGAGACCTGTCTTCGGGTTGTTGAATGTCGATTTCAGCCCACGCCATTGCATTGGGATCGTAGCCGCGTTGAGTAGTGGTCGCCATAGCGTTCCGCGGCGTGGCAATGATGAAAAATAGTAATATAACAGCCAGTTTCGGGCCTACCTTCTCACATCTTCAATGGGTGGAGACCTGTCTTCGGGTTGTTGAATGTCGATTTCAGCCCACGCCATTGCATTGGGATCGTAGCCGCGTTGAGTAGTGGTCGCCATAGCGTTGCGCGGCGTGGCAATGATGAAAAATTGTCATAGAACAGCCAGTTTCGGGCCTACCTTCTCAGGACCAGGACCAGCAGGTTCCGCTCGACGTTGGGGAGGTGATAGTTACGGTTTCGGTGGGGTCACAAGAAAAGTTCCGCGGTTCCTGGGGAAAATAACAGGAGCCGGTACGGCGGTCGTCTGGTCGCTTCGCGCGCTCGCAGCGCCCCCCGAGTCGCTGAAGCGACCTTCGGCCGCTCCGGAACTGCGCCGAAACCGATGAGTGGGAGCTCTGAAAGCAAAGGCGCCTAACACAACCATATAGTTGCAGTAACTTTCCGAAACACCCTTCGTATATTGTGCAAGGTCAAGACTTTAATCAAGTGGATGTGTTGTGCTCGTCCGAGACGTGAATTCTCCCGGCCAACCTTTGTAATCCATGACTATACGCCTGTGTGAGGAGAACAGCGAAACGACAACCGAGTGGCTGAGGTAGTCATGCACATATGACAGATATCATTACGTTTACCAGCACGTGTCTCAAACCGTAGATGATGGAACAGCGCTGTTCCGGTTGAGGACTTCAACATGCCTGAGCTGTGTTGTTAGTGGCTATTTATTAATAAAGTAAGAATGGAAGGAAAATATGTTGCTAGTCGCGGCATCTGCCATCGAAAGCTGAAGCACCTGAGCAGCGACTATATATAATTGGTTATAATTGGTTTTTTGGGGAAAGGAAATGGCGCAGTATCTGTCCCATATATCTTTGGACACCTGAACCGCACCGTAAGGGAAGGGATAAAGGAGGGAGTGAAAGAAGAAAGGAAGAATAGGTGCCGTAGTGGAGGGCTCCGGAATAATTTCGACCACCTGGGGATCTTTAACGTGCACTGACATCGCACAGCACACGGGCGCCTTAGCGTTTTTCCTCCATAAAAACGCAGCCGCCGCGGTCGGGTTCGAACCCGGGAACTCCGGATCAGTAGTCGAGCGCCCTAACCACTGAGCCACCGCGGCGGGGCGCAGCGACTAGCGGGAATAAAAGGACAGGGAGAGGGAAAGAAAGGGGGAGCGATAGTAAGAAAGGATATGGGTAGTGGGTAACATTACTCTATGTGCACTGCATTTGTCAACACTTTGATCCTGCCTGTACAGGAGAATGCCCACACTGTGCGGAGAAGTCTTCGGACATCTTTCACACGGTGTGGGCATGCCAGTCAACCCCGAACCTCGCCCCCAAACCCAACCCCACCCGGGAGGACTGGGAGGCAGCCCTGCTCGGCTGCTCGGACCTAGCAAGCCAGACGGCCCTGGTCCACCGAGCCCGAGTCGCGGCGGTCGCCAATGGGCTCCTGTAATGAGGAGCCCACCTAGAGATTGCGAGAGGTTGCTCCGGCTACCTCAAGCTTCCTCCCTGAAATAAAGTTTTTCACTCACACACACTGTCGAAGTCATGACGAACTTTGGGATCATTTTGGCCGTTTAGATGGAAGCAAAACGCAGGAGACGCCTGCGCAGTGCTGTGTTGTGTCAGTATACACGTTGAATATCTTCAGGTTGCTGAAATTATACCGAAGACTATTCCGCAACTAATCACGCGCGCAACCTGTGCACATTTCTTATAGTGTAAATAGTTTGTGTATATTACCTCTCCCCCTATCCTCTCTACCGGTCCCCTCACCTTTTTCATTTCATTTCTCCACTCTGCCTGCTATCCTTTCCGTTATTTCCGCCGCCCCAGCTCAGGTGCTTCAGTGTCCACCCAGATGCCGGGGCTAGCAAAAATCTCATCCTTCCTTTTTTCCTGACCGGACGGGGTGGCATACCAGATGCTGCGAAACCTGGATGCGCAGCAACGCCAGATCCTCCTGCAGCAGATCAACCTGGTGTGGGAACGCGGGGAGCTACCGGAGGATTGGCGAACCGCGGTCGTTTGTCCCATCCGAAAGGCAGGGCGCCCACCTACGGAGCTGAGCGGATACCGGCCAGTGGCATTAACATCGGCGGCAGGTAAGCTCATGGAGCATACGGCGTAGCAGCGTCTGAACGAGTAGGCTGCGGATATTGATTTGTTTGACGAGCGGCAGACGGGTTCCCGTGTGATGCGGTGCACGGCTGATTCTATATCGGACGTTGTTACAGCGCTGGAGCATGCCAGGGCGGCAGGCCAGGTTGCGCTGCTGCTACTACTGGACGTCTCGGGCGCTTTTGACAACGTTCACCGCGCACCAATTCTAGCGGTGCTTGAGGGGGCTGGTGTGAGCGGGCGCCTTTTGCGATACGTTCATGGCTTCCTGAGCGGGCGCACCATGAGCGTACGAGTAGGGGGTAAGCTCTCCAAGCCTCGCCCGGTCGACATGGGCGTGCCGCAGGGCTCTGTCTTATCACCATTTCTGTTTAATGTGGCCATGTCGGTGGTGCCGGCCTCCCTCCCCACGAGCGGCCGACACCATGTGTACATATGTCCGTATATATGCAGACGACATAGCTCTGTGGTGCCGGGGACCACCGGGCGAAGCGCTTCGCGTGCGGGGGTGCCTTCAGGGAGCTCTGACCGCAGTCGATGCCAGCTTGCGCGGCCTTGGTCTCTCGCTGAGCGCGGACAAATCGGTGGCCATGGCCTGCGTTTCGCGCTCGCACCTTGCGCCACTGTCACTGCACTAGACTCTGATTCCTTGGCGTAAATCGGTGCGGTACCTTGGCCTGGACATCGACTGGCGCCTTTCCTTCTGCCCCGCGGCGACCAAGGCCTGTCTGCAGATGAAGAGGATCACCGCCGCCGTACAAAAGCTCACCGCTTGAGGCCAGGGCATCTCCCAGAAAGCCGCGCAGCGGCTATACAACAAGGCCGCAGCTTTCGGGACGGTGCTCTATGCGCTGCCACTCGTCATGGTGCGCTAGCCGTGCTGGAAGAAACTCGAGCTCCAGCACCGCATATCCCTGCGCGTGTGCCTAGGCCTGTCCAAAAACTCGCAGTGCACCGCAACGTTGGCCGAGGCAGGAAGGAGCGTGGCCACTTGAGCTCCAAGCAGCGCGCAGGGCACTGAATTACATCGACCGCCTTCACCGCGCACCGGACGGCGGCTCGCTGCTGCAGCGTATGCGCTCGCACCCGCGCTCACGAATGGGCGCGGCGCTGCTCGAGTATGAGCAATTGACAAAAGGCCCACCCCTCTACGGCTCCTGCGCGCCCTGGCCTGCTGCCTCGGAGGTACAGCGAGAGATCGTCGGCATCGCGGGAAAGCGGAGCACACCCCTGTGTGCTGTGCAGCAGCTGGCCAGAGCCGTCATACACGATGAGCTCCAGGACCATCTCCTCGTGTACACCGACGGCTCAGTGGCCCGCGACAGCTGCTTCCTTGTAGCGACGGCTACCATCCCCGCCCTGCAACTGCACAGCCAGCAACACGCAACCTTCCTGGGCTCCTCCACCACGACGGAGTGGATGGGGATCCGGCTCGGGCTGGACCTGCTGCTCACCCTCGGCCCTCCGCCGCCCAGGAGTGCTCTGCTGTGCGACTCCCGCACCGCCCTCAGCCGCCTGCAATCTAACGGCCGCGGTACCCTACTAGTGCGGGAAATTCGCTCGCGTATCGAGCGCCTCGCGCAGAGAGGATGTGCCGTGCGTGCACAGTGGGTGCCCGGTCACTGCGGCATCGCCGCCAACGAAGAACCTGACGACCTCGCGACCGCTGCACATGAACTACCTGCCAGCGATCTGCCCCTTGCGCTGGAGGACGTGCGTGCGGCCATCCAAGACCATCTCCGAAGACAGCACCCCGACCCACGCATCGCGCAGGAGGTGAGCGCATCGACAGTGTCACCGGGTGTCGCGCACTTAGACGGTCGCAACGTGTAATGATCCTCCGCGCGCGCATTGGCTGCGTGGGGCCCGGGGAACGACGGGTGCGTCACGGTGCGACGCGTGATGTGTGTGACGGATGTGGTGCAGTGGAAACACTAGGAATACCTGCTCCTTCACTGTGCCCCGTTCGCCGATGCTCGTCGCGATATGCTTGCGGCCTATAGGGCGCTGGGCATACTACCAGACTCCCTCAAGACGCTATTGTGGCCGCAGAGCAGTGCGTGCACTCGTGAGCGAACCTTGGTGAGCCTCTGTGCATGCGCCATTACCATGTAACCATGCGCCATTACCATGGCAACCGAAGGGGAGCAAAGTGTGGCATGGGCTTCGCCGTCGCCGCGGCCGCCCGCCCGCTCCATCGTCAGTTCCAGTTCCAGTTACAAAAACTTGCTCTTCGCGGTCTCTGCCGCCAGATGGATGGCTTTCTTCTGGGTCGCGGGGTCCGCGCTTTGCAGAAGGGTTTCCCAGGCTTCTCTACTATCTATTCCTTCCCTCACCCCTGGGGAGTGTACACACTGCCAAATTATATGGTCGAGGGTCCCCCTATCTCCACATTTTTTTACTTTTATCTTCTATGTCCTTGTCTTGTAGGACGTGTGACGCCCATACCGGGTTTATGAAATTTCCGTCCTGTAGCCTTCGTCAACGTCGAGCGTGACGTCACGCGGATGAGCAGTGTTGCGCATGCGGCGATACCATGGTAACCAGACAGACCTCACAGCTGCGCCGCGTTCTTCGTCGCCGTCTCGCCGCAAGCCGCTCTATCGCCCGAACTCCACGTCGCATGCGCAGGATTGCGTATAAAAGGTGGAGGTGTGTGGGCTTCTGTATCCCTGATACCTGATTTAATATCTGCACCGGATCCTTGGTCCTAAGATAACAAACTTATTTTTGGAATATGGCGGTGTGCTTGGCTTGAAGCACTCTGGCACGGATCGGCCCGGTATTGCACTGCCGCCGGGGTCGGCCCGGGGCATATTAGCGCGGCGCGTCTTTTCTGAGCTCCCACTCATAGGTTACGGCGCAGCTCCGGAGCGGTTCAGCGACTTTCATTGACCTTCAGGTCAAAGCGGTGTCGGGGAAAATCTAGGAACGTAGCGTAGTAAAGCTTTCGATTTTAAAACAATTTTCATTTTCGCCCGTGCATGCTGTGCGATGTCAGCGCACGTTAGGCCCCCAGGTGGCCTAAATTCCGGAGCCCTCCACTACGGCACCGCTATCTTCCTTTCTTCGCTCACTCCCTCCTTTATTCCTTCACTTTAGCCGCGGTTCGGGTGACAATAGAGATATGTGAGACAGTTACTGCGTCATTTCCTTTCCTCAAATACCAATTTTCATTTCAATTTCTGGTAGCATACAACGCATAATGGGCGCTTCATGAATGTTTTATTTATTTTTTAATTCTCCCTTCTCTCCGCCTCGGTATCGCTCGTGAATTACGTCATTACGTTCACGTGGTCATCATTAGCGTCTCCGTCCGCTCGTGTCGTGCTCGTGCCTCGATTCGTAGGGTGCCTCGACGCAGCGTTCGCAGCCGTTCGTCCGCCCCACCAGTCTCGCTGCCGCGTTGGCCGTACATCTGTCTACCTTCACCGGCGACGCAGCACTGCCGGGCCTCAGGCGTTGCAGGAAGACCGGTGGCATGGCCCCGCAGCTCACCGCCTCGCTCTTGGCCGCCAGCCGTCCTCCCGAGGTGGAAATGAAAGCCAAGCACAGGACAGCTGCAGGCAGCTTCGACTCCGACTTGTCCTCCTTTGTGGAGGTAAGCACCGACTTTCTTCCGACGACCGCAGCCAGTTCAACTGGACGCGACTGGTCGTCTGGCGTATATTAGCTTCAGGCGACAATGTTCGAAAGTGAAGTCGTGCCATCGGAAGAGCCGATAAAGTGCAGTCTCTCAGCGCGAAGCGCAGTTGTCTAAACGACGACGTGAGCAACTTCCATTGTTCAGAAAGACCACCTGAACAAAAAAATAATAGCTGCGCTGCGTAACACGCATTTCTTTATTTTTGCAAACGGACTAGCTACTGCTTCCGTACCTTTCACAGCGTTGCACGCTATGCATGAAAAAGAGTATAGATGTGCAGCTGACTCATTTCTTATTTTCTGCCGCCATTCTTCGGCTTTTACCGATTTCTTTTGATGTAATGTGTGATTCATCAATGGTAATCACTCTACGCAATTGGCTGGGTTCCAAAAGGCTGTTACATTAACGGCTGAGCTGAGTCAGCGCAGTGCTCGGAACATGCAACGCTTGATATCGCATCATGTGATCTGGGAAAGAGGGAGACGGTACGCTTGCAGTTGCCTTACGTTCTTATGGGGGTTTAAAGTCCTAATGCGACTCAAGCTATGAGGGACGTCGTAGTGAAGGGCTCCGAAAATTTCTCGATGTGACCAAACGTTACTGCCGTAGCACACACCGGCGGCGATAGGCGCGCTTGGGGGCCACGATGTGAAAAAACATTAGCTGCGGTTTAACTACTGCTGACACGCGGCTTGGCGTCTGTATATAAAGCTGAGTGCGTTCCGCACACTGGATAGGCAGCGCGCCCACCCTGCCAGGTGACAGTTTGATCGCGAGAGGTTGGTCATCCAATGAACGCTGCCGCCTATTGCTGCAGTGCCGCGTATCTGCCACAACGTTGTCAACGCTAATGCATGCAGCCACGTCTCGCACCACCGCCACGTACCTCAAAGCGCGATCGGGTCATCCGCTGACCCAGGGAGCGAGTTATGCGTCCTTCCGTTCGTCCAAATCATCGGAGTCTAGAACGTTGTCAACGCCAACGCCGCGGTGGCTCAGTGGTCGGAGTTCCCGGGTTCGAACCCGATCGCGGCGGCTGCGTTTTTATGGGGCAAAACGCTAAGGCGCCCGTGTGATATGCTATGTCAGTGCACGTTAAAGATCCCCGGGTGGTAGAAATTATTCCGGGGCCCTTCACTACGGCACCCCTTTGTCCCTTCTTTCATTCCCTCCTTTACCCATTCCCTTGTGGCGCGGTTCAACGCCAACGCAAATGAACACAAGTACGCCGACGGGCTGCAGCTTCGCGTTTGTGACACAATGTAAGCGCGACTGAGATGTCCACCGTCCCGTCTAGTGTCCCAGGGGGCCTGTTAGGCGCCTTCTCTTTGCTTTCGAAGTTCCCGCCCTCTATCGGTTTGGTCCCAGCTGCGGCACGGCGACGTCACGTGCATGGTTTTCCTCGGTTCAAAGACATATGAAACACACGCCGAACAAGCTGCCGAAGGGAGCATTAAAGCTTTCGCTTTAAAAGAATGCACGGCTACTTATCCGACCGGTATCAATACGTCAGCATTCTTCATATGCCAAAGTAAAGAATGGTGTTCCCCAGGGGTCTATTCTCGGACCCCTGTTGTTTTTACTCTATGCAAATAATCTTAGCAGCATACCAAACTCCCCGAAAATAATTGTGTATGCAGACGACACTAACATTTTTTGTTAGTGATTCATGCACTTACTCAACTTCAATATGATGTTAATTTTTACTTGAAATTCCTTTCGGGCTGGCTTAACAAGAATAACTTGCAGCTGAATACAAGCAAGACTAAGTATATGATATTCGCACCCATAAATAAAGCAATCACCACTAACATTGAGCTTAATTTTCATGGTGACAGTCTAGAGCGGGTTGAGGTGCAAACATTTTTGGGTGTGTGGTTTCAGGACACCTTGTCATGGAATGTTCACATGTCAAAACTGGCGGCCGAGTTAAGGCAGTAGGCTGTCTTTATGAACTAAGCCCATTGTTACCACAATGGCTAAGAACCTCGCTATATTATACGCTTTTTTTTACTCCTGAATGTCTTATTGCCCGCCAGTCTGGGGAACAACTACGCAGGGCAATTTTCATAAGCTGGTTACAGAAACAAGTCATGCGCATATTTGAGAGCTACCACGGGCAACCACAATATTTACCGACATTCATTATTCAGAAAGTATTCCCTGATAAAGGCTAACCAATTGTACTGTTATAGGCTCTTGCAACATGTTCAGAGCCAGAAACTTTACACCACAGGCAACACCGCTGCAGATCGAGTACTGCTTCTGCAAACATTGCACAAAAATCCCTATAGTCAGGACAAGTTACGGTAGGCAACATGTACAGTTCCAAATACCGTCTCTACTAAATCACACTGAAAAATTACTTGATTTCAGCAAGCCAATTCCCAAAAAGTCCCTTAAGAATGTAATATTGCAAGAAAACGTTGAATTCATTTGATTTATTTCTCTTTTTTTTTTGCTAACATTTATGGCCTTTCAGTGTTGCTAGTTTTATCCCTTTTGTCCTCTAAAGAGAGAATCAATTGTATATAGTTCTTGTTCTATTTGTAGTTCATTTTTTTTTGCTAGCATTTATTGCCTTTCAGTGTTGCTTGTTTTATCCCTTTTGTCCCCTAAAAAGGGAATCAGTTGTATATGTTTCTGATGCCTGTCTGCTGACTGCATGCGGAGCAGAGGCCTTTGTCAGGCTTCTTGCCTTTGCACCGGTTTTTGTAAATCAGAATGAAACAAATAAGCTGAAAAAAAATGTTTGCTGGGGGGGTTGTTAGGGAAAATGGCGAACCATGCCCACAATTCGGCGAACCATGCCCTAAGTCAAGGGATAAACGAGGGAGTGAAATACAGAAGTAAGGGGTGCCGTAGATGGAGGGCTCCGGAATAATTTCGACCACCCGGGGATCTTTAGCGTGCACTGACATCGCACAGCCCATGGGTGCCTTTTGCGTTTCGCCTCCATTGAAACGCGTCCGCCACGGTCTGGCTCGCACCCCGGTGCTCCGCGGCTCAGTAGACGAGCACTTTAACCACTGAGCCGTCGCGGCGGGTAAACCTGTGAACGTGAACCTACTACGTCCTGACCTACCAACCCCATTTCTTCCCCATGCAGCAACTCCACATGTACCAGCGCAGAATTAAGGCGGCTCGAGTGCGTCCTGCCTGGGGAGCGGACCATCCACGAGTGCTCCGGTTGCCGAGTCAACTTCCAACCTTCCCCCTGGCTTGCAACCTGCACAGTATACGTGCATGATCCCAACGACGCTCCCCGCTGCTACGCTCCGGTATGTCACGTGTGCCAGCAAGAGGAGCCAGACCATCATGGCCATGCACATGGGCTCGCACATCAGGGCGCGGCTCTTCAACGAAGAGCAGCGCAGGGCTCGTACGCACAGGCTCGGCCACCCCGCGCAGTACACCATAGGACCGGCGGCGACTGCCTGCGCGGCTTCTGCGAAAAGCTATTGGTGCAGAAGAGTGACCGTGACGAGCATGTGCGCTCGGAGCACGCTGTTAATAAAGCGCCTTCGCAGTCCCACTGGCGACTATTCCAGCCTGCCAAGTTGGGACAATTTCGATACCAGGCGAAAATTCGCCTGAAACTATTGGTTGGCGGCATCATTGCAATAAAAACGCTTGTATATGTATGTTGAAGTCTCCATCTTTTACAGCTGTTAGTGCCACGTATTGGAGTAACACGGCGTCGGACCGAACACCTCCAGATCCCTGCACCAACCCTTCCACCAGCAGGTAAATGCGTTCTGGGGAAATTAAGGACCCACTTAATTGCACTCTGTCCAATACTGGGGCCAGCGTTCGTCGACCATATCGCCCACGTGTTGGGCGATACGGGCTCCAATGATCCGATATGAGACTGCGACCCGGACCAGTGTTGGAAAATACTTCTCTCAACCGTGCTGTGGGGGAAAGGTGGAATATGGGAGTGGTGTAGTGGAGGGCTTCGGAATAGTCTCTGGATTAATTTCAGCGATCTGGAGATATTTGTATGTGCACTGACATCGCACAGCACACAGCCGCCTCCTGCGTCTCTCCTGCATTGAAACGCGGCTAAAATGAGCCGGAAGTTTGTCATGGCTTCGATAAATGCAGTGCGCAGAACAGGCATGTTGAAATCCGTAACCTGCAGCACAGCGCTGTTTCATCTACGTACGGTTTCAGACGCACGCTGCGTAATATCTATCTTCTATGCAGTAGGCATACAGACGCAAGCAAGCACCAGGCCGTTAGGCAAACTCATGCCACACATTTCACCAATCCGATTGTCGACATCGAGAAGACGTCGTCCAAAACATTTCATTGGGCGCATAATGACTACCCCATTCGCTCGGTTGTTTCGTTGAACCACACACACAAATGTATAGTCAGGAATTACAAAGGTTCGCTCGTGGCCATCCACGTCTCTGACGAGCACAACACATCCGCTTGATTAAAGACGTGATCGATCTTGCACAATATCCGAAGAGGTTTTTGAAGAGAACAGAAGTTCATTGCGACTGTATGGTTGTGCTTATGTGGTCACTCAATTCACCGTTCCGTCGGAGAATAGCTTCTTACTAGCCGTGGGCGTTTGCAAAAGGTGGTTCTCTAACAGGCAAAACTCGTCAGCTATAGCCTATGAGCTAGCTGCTTGTATCGTTTCAAGTAACAAGCCGCTGTTTTTAGAGCGAAAGGTTTACTTCTCCCATAAAAAGCTGAAGGTCACGTGGCTGTGAAATTTGACCTTCAAACCAGGGGAGCGCAAGCTCGGCTCTGACGTCATGCCACGTGACACGCCACGTGTCGCAACAGCAACTAGGCGCTCGCCTCGCAACTATCGAATCACGTGACTAGCTACGCCTCACCACCACTTAGCTTGCGAAGCCGACGGCACTCTCGCAACTGCCGGAAATCACGTGACGAGCCGTTGATTATAACCCGCAGCGGTGGCTCAGTGGTTAAGGCGATCGTCTACTGAGCCAGAATACCTGGTTTCGAGCCCGACCACGGTGGCTGCGTTTCGATAGCGGCGAAATGCCAAAGGCGCTCGTGTGCTGTAGGATGTCAGTGCATGTTAAAGATCCCAGGTGGTCGAAATTATTGCATTGCGGAGACCTCCATTATGGCCACCTCTTGCTTCTTTCATTCCCTCTATACCCTCCCTTATGGCATGGTTCCAGTGTCCACGGAGATATGTGAAACAGTTACTGCACCATTTCCTTTCCTCAAAAACCAATTTTCATTTTCATTTTTCGTTACCTCGATAAAAGCGTGCGGCATGTGCCTACCTTCACACAAAGCTATGGATGAGCAATGTGGCGGAACTAGTGCTTGAAGGGAGGATGTACTGTCGCCATTCAAGCCAAACCACTGATATGCAATAAAGTTTAATCGAAGCTAAACAATGTCTAACCACGCTTAATAGAGCTTTCATTCGTCTCACTAGGTTCAACAGGGTTGAACCACAGCTAATTTTTCATCCTGTCTTAATTTCTCATCTGTAATCATCAATAACATTGCAGTATCCACATACCATGCAAGAAACCTTTCCTTCGCCCTCAAGAACTGGCCTAGCGACTATCCTGTGTGCATGTGTTGCTTGTCCTTCGCGTTTAAAAAAAAAAGTGTTGGCCAGTATGAATTTTGATGCTAATTCCAACTAGCTCAAGTTTATGCGTTAATCCATATCAACGTTGTCAATGTCATCGCACGATCCGTGGTAAAACAAACTTTTCTTCGTTCTGGGCTGTCAACAACAAGCGGTTGAGGTGCATGCAATGGCTAAGGACAACATGCATTAGTTTCTGCGGGTGTGGTGAATCGTGCACGTAGACGACCAAATCGTACATTGCCCCTTGAGATCTGTGAATGGTTATTGCGCTGGACACTAGCTTTCGTGTAATGTTGATCAGCAATGTTGCCGTGCGGCACTCGATGTATATACCCAAGTTGCTTCGACTGACGTTGCTGTTAGCTACTCAATACTTCTGGGACTTTCGCTTGCCACAAGTTGCAACTCCTTTGCCCATCTTTTACCCTTACACGACGCGGCTTGCAATCACGATCGTATTCCAAGTACTGCAGCGTCCCAGTTACGGGACCTTTTTACTAGGCCACCAGTCAGAGCAATATTCGTAGTCAGTATGTACAGCTTTCCAATGCATAGAGCTAATTTGAGAGCCTAATTTGGAAAGCCTCCTTTGAGGAGTATTAGCCACTACCTTCTTGACTTGTACCCTACTGTAGCTGTGTAGGCAAAGGTGAGCATTATCAAAGCCCATTCCATGCCAGAGATGTTTGCCTAGGAGTGGGCATATAGCAGCATATAGCAGCAGCTTCATATAGCAGCAGCTTAATAAGGCTGTCAAAACCCTCCTGCATCACCATCAGCAGCAAACAAGTATATCACAGACTAAAACAAAAGTGTTGTAAACGTTCCCCCTGCCGCATTATTTGGCACACAAGTGACCGAGACAAAAGCTAGCAAAAGCACCTCAACCCCCAAAAAGCAGTACATGCAACAATAAGTGGAAAAAACAAAACCATTTATTCCGAAAGAAGTCCACGAGAGACCGATAGGTGATAGCACATGTTCAGAACTTTTGAGATGTACCATTTTTGGTGCTCTGATGGTTCTGAAGACAGTAGTGCAAAAACATAAAAATATATCATTGCCTAGCAAAGCAAGAAGAGATGACCACAACAAAGCAAGAAGAGATGTGCTTTGTCATTCGAAGTGCAGGCCACACCACTGGTAGCAAAACTCCCAAGGCCTTGTCTGCCGCACGCTTGCTTTGGTGTTACAGATGTCGACGAATTCTGCTCTTGCTCACATGAAAGGATTACCGAAACAATTTCCCCAAAATACAACACGTCACTATACTCTTGCCACGGCCAAGTTGTTACAGGTTTCTGTTACAGGTGGTACATCCTTTGTCAAAAATATACAGTCCACTGGACTTGCTTCTCTGCCATACAATGTGGCTCGTTTTGCATCACTACTAGCGTTGCAGGTCTCTCAAACATGAAGTAACCTCTTGTCCCCAAACTTTCGAAGCTTAGGTATTCCACGCATGCTGCTTTAATGAAACAATGCAAGGTTAAGAAAAGTGTAGGAGCAATACGTACCTCATCACTTGTCATTCCATTGCAAAAATTTTTGAGCTATTTTCATTAACATCGAAGATATTGGTGATTAAAAATGAAGCTCCTCCACTTCCCCCTCAACTCACGCATACCAATGCACCAGCAGAAAATAAACAAAACGGTTTGGGACAGTGCCTTGCCCATGATTATGTCACGCGGCAATGCTTGGTTTATGTACATCTAGCGGGCACCCAACGCTGGCAGTCTGATGTGCTCAAGGCAGCTCGCTCACTTGTCTTCAGGAACAACATGCCTGAGTTCAATACCCCTCACCAACCATTGCCTTTACAGCCAAAGACACAAGGCATGTTCACCTCCAGTGGTGGCGCCAAGGGGAGGGAAGGTGCCACCCAAAAAAAATTTACATACCACATAAAAAAATTTTGTTTCCTTCAGATTCCTATGAAGAAGTCGCTACCTGATAATGTAGCCCTGGAATTGTTGCTGTAAATGAACCTGTCACCTCTGCATTCCAATTACTTCATACGTTCTGACTTTATAAGAAAGCAATGCCAAAGACAAAGCATCCCTACTCGAATTTTGAAGAGCCCCATCCCCCTGTTTTCCCCACCTTGCTATGAGTATCCAGGCGCCATCCGTGTCCGTCTTGGGCAAATACAACAGACACGGTGAATGAATACAGAACCACCAAAAGAAAGATGTGACAGTGGCAAGTCAGAATCACGTGCATGAAGACAACGACCTCGCTTGCGCACACCCTACAGGTTTACGCAGTTAAACAAGCAGACTACTTTCGCGGCTACAGGAAGTGTGCCCACAAGGTATATGGCTGCCGCAGCTGACGTGAATGCAAGCGTCTGACGGCCTGTCACCTACCATGACATCATCAGTACTTGTGGTGCGCACTCTGCAGAAAATAGATCCAAAAACCATCACTACACAGTGCTCCATTGGCCTGTGAATTTAAGAAATCGTGTCTTTTTTTAAATAATATTAAATTTTTGGTTCCATTCCAAGAACTCATAAAGTGAATGCTCAAAACCATTCATTCTACACATTGAACAAATTCACCAGCACGCTTCAAAAGTGTTTCAGAGTCCCTTTAAGCTCCAAAATGCAGTTTAGTAGGAAATGCTTTGGCCTATAGTATTTTGGCACAGCCTGTATGTAGTACACAATAGTCTGATCAACACAAAATATACGTAACTTCATGTTCAACATAGTTATGTATACTTTCCTTGAGATCTTATGAAATAAATGCTTTGGCCCCTAGCAAATCAACTGTAGCACATAGTTCAGAATGGCACTTCTCCTTCATGCACCAAGATGCTGTCAAATGGTTCTTGATTCCCCACCCTTTACAGAATCGAACACAGCATCTGAAACACGACTTAGTGCATGGATAGTGCTTGTCCAACATCCCTGTAGCTAAAAGCAAACACCCCAGTGAATTTTCTTTGCTGCTTTTTTACACCGCAGTGCCACTCCTCACTCCACTCCTCCCTTTTATGCTTCGAGATTTTATTAGCCAATCAGCACTGCATGCTGAATCATGCAGAATCAGCACCTACCCAGCATTACGACAAAACACTAAATGCACAACAGATGAACACGGCAGTCAAGGCACTGCTCACTTTACAAATTGCAACTCGCCGCATATGGCACTCACTACAGGCTCCCGGAGTTGACTGCACTGCCTGTGACAAGTGCAACAAAACAGCAAATAAATTTGTTTTGCTTGCTCAACTACTCTTTTCAACTCGCTGACGCTTCATGTCTGGTTCATCGTTGCAGTCTTTGACAGCCACTGCACCCGCTTCAGAAGCAAGTACTTGGTTGATACTTTTGTTGCTGAAGTTGTTCGGCACTGACTTGTTTGCAGTCTTGTCCTCTGGACGCTTCACAACGAGCTCACCCAGAAGGCAAGCACCGGTTACCGATGACTCAAAAGACAGGAAGGAGACGCCTATTTCTTCGAGGATGGCATTTGGCACATTGTTTGTGTCTTTCACGTGGTATTTTCTGAAAGCAACAGTCGAGATACTCAATTCAAGGACCGTGCGGAATGATTCTAGATAGTGCACTTCAATCATGTTACTCTCATTCTTTAGGAAATGATGAACAGTGTTAATTTGCCTTTCCGCTCACTTAATGCTTAAACCTGAGCTCTCTAAGAAATAAAATTGGCTGGCCTTCCTGGGATGACTGGACTGCTTTGCAACATAAGCAGTAGATGCATACATTCACAAAACTCACATGGAACAGACAGCTAACTCTTCTCAGTGACAAAAACAAATTGTGCTCACATGACACTTAACCACACAAGCAAGTTACAACAGTTAATAACATGGCTTCAAGGTCATGCATGAGAGATTTGTGCAGTTTTCCTGGAAACACATGACAGATACGACACTTCTTCACCAGCCTTTCCAGTATCTCTGTTTTGCTGTTATCAAAACTTCTGGCACTATTCCTACTGACAAACTTTTCAGCCTCTGCCACAGCTGTTACGCCAGCTTCTGAGGCACGTGGAAATGCAAACAATGCCTGATCTGTGAGCTGTGAGGCCAGTGGGCACTGAGTATACTCTACATTTTCTCAACACTGTTTTAAGCGCAAGAATACATAGCGCACACATGCACCACCTGGCTATGTCGCTGGATGAGAATGTGCCATTTGTATTTTGGAGATCTTTGAATACTGCTGTCACACGAATGCCTCCAATCCCAACTGAAGTTCTGAATGGGCTCGACATGTGATGGAGCTATATGTTCCCACTTAATCCCGATTGGCGAGCTGGTCTCCTAAATGCCAGGTGGCACTATATGCACATATAGCTACAGAAGTGGCAAACAAATGGGTTTGTAATCAAGTAAATGTTAGCAAAAAGACCTCGAATAAAAAATTTCACGGCTGTGACACAGTTATAACAGGGTCCTTCACAACAGCCCGTAAAAAATTCAGGGGAGCACTTAAGCCACCTTATGAGCATCAAGGCAAAAGTCTTTCTGCCGTCCTGCTAAGCTCTCCAGATCGCTCCTGACACTCCTTTAATTAATCAATTAATAATAGTTCAGTTGAGTTTATTTCCTTATGGACCCCTATTCAGGGGTATTACATAAGGGGTATTACATTACTTATTAATCAATTATGAACATTGATTAATTGATTACAATTGTGATGCCATGGTAATTACCTGACATTCATTAATGGCCAATTGATTATGTGAATTATTGATGACTATTGATGACCTTGGATGACATTTGGTTCGATTGACAGGTGGAGCGGACACTTCTGGTACCCGTTTCCTGCGGACAGGTCTTGCGCACATTGATAAGGCAAGAAAGGCTTTCGCCTTAAAATACTGTGCCGTCAGCACGTGCACATTTGCCACCCACTGCTCAGACAGGCAAGTTGTGTTTTTAAGTTTTACAGCTCTATGTGTGTTTCATTTCATTGTATCCAGCCTCGTATTCTCTTATCTTGTTGCTGCTTACATCACATTCACAAATGTTTATAGTTTTGTATAGTGCACACCTCGTAGTTCATGGTTCTTAATGGCATCTTTCTGGTGTTCGACTCTATCCCTGCATTTATGAAGAACGAGTCACTGTCAGTTGCAGCTCTCCACCACAACTTATGGGGCTGACAGGTGCACCTAAACTATGCACCCTGCCCACGAGTGCACGACACTTCCACAGGCTCATATGATGCCCCTACTTCTTGAAAAAAAAGGTTCATTGTACTGTATTTTCAGCCTGCATTTTAGTGCTTCCCGAGCACAAGGGCAACAGCCTTTGAACTAAAATTGAAAAGCTCGATAACACTCGTGGAAGCGGTCAAGCAGGACTGGGCTTGATCCTGACTATTTGTGCATGTACAAACACCAGATCTGCACAGAGTCCGATATTGACTGACTCAATCGTAACTGAAAGTGCCTGGGCGACAGCAGTATAAGAGTCCTGTGCAGTGTTTCAAAAACACCTGAATATTCAGCACCCCATAAGTCAATCTATGGGCCCCAAAAAATTTTTTCACTGATTCTTTGCTTGTTACCCAGAACAGCATATGGTCAGAAAAGGGGTTTAAATTATGATTCCTACATTGCCAATAAACACCGCAAAATTTAAAGAAAGAATGACCAAGGCTCTTAATATTGCTAAGTGCCACAGGCCACACAACCGCTGTGATTTAAGAGGCGCAGATAATTTAGTTCCGAGTTCGCTTGTGTTTCTCACAAACACAGGTGGTGTGTAAAACACTGTGTGAGACACACTATTCAAGAGTGAATGCCTGTAAGGGAAACAACGTGTGCTACCCAGTGAACCAGCCTGCATAGTGTGGGGGGCTGCCAGAAGTAATGCGTCTATTTCGCATTTACATTCTTTTAGCCAGAAATAGAACATGCTCAGGCAACACTTATCACGCTGTGGTATAGGCATCATTTAAAGCAGCCTCAGGCACTGACGAAAATGGGCCAGAAAAGTGTACAGAAATTTCACCTGCTTGAAATTTCACTTAAGCCCACCCAGCAGCCTAAAAAAATGGTTCTGTCCAAACGTTACTCATCATCATTATGAGTCCGAATACATGCACTGAGGAACAAAGGCCCCTCCTCCCTGGGCTCCAATTAATATCTCTGTCCCGAGTCAGCAACTTCAGAAGTGTACCAACAACATTGATGCTTATGATGATGATGACGATGAACTTTCATGCCGCAAGTGCAGTTTTGGCCAAAGAGCACCATGGCACAAGGCATTTCGCACTACTCAAGGTGGGGATCAAAGACCCACTTTCCAAGCATTTTACTCGAGAGCAGCCGAGCACCAGGTGAGGGCAAGATTGTAAAACTGCACCAGTGGCTACCCAGCCCCACAGAACTTTTAACCTCACCTTTTCACCGAACTCTTTGACAAAGGAGGACTGGACAACACGAGCTCTTTGCGTTAGTGTTTTTCAGTGCTCGTGTTGTCCAGTCCTCCTTTGTCCTTGTTTTTTTGCTCTTGTACATGATTGTAATGCACCAACTCGCTCAAAGGCCTGTGCTCTTGTGTGCTCTACCACAGTCCATTTTTCTCCCTCTCAATTTAAGCTAGGGTATGATTATTGCGGGTTTGTTCTTTATTCCACAACGCTTTTTTTTTTCTTGTCTCAAGGTAGGTCATCTCTCCGTGATGTCCAGCAAAACGCCAATGCGTCGTCCCCCAAACTGGACCACACCTTTTGAAAGTCGATAATCCTTGCTTACTACGCACCTTGTCTGCCAAGAGCATTTGGATGCATCTGGGCCGCCATCAGTGGAAAGTTCTCGCGTCGCTTCATACGCCTCGCCGTCAGGCACAGAGACCGTGACGCCCAGCGACAGCTGCTGCTTCTTGCCCGATGCTGACCGAACGCTCAAGATGAGCGCAATGTCAAGCTTATCGGAGCTGCCCGGGTACAGCTGGAAGGTGTAGCTGACACTCAGGGAGCCCAGCGGGATTTCGCAAGCAAACAACCTGCAAAGGAATGCGTGCCACACTCTATCACGTCAATCATGTGACAAAATCTTGCAAGCTACAGGGCACTGCGTAGACCAGCTCAAGCACAAAATCATCGGCGTCCATAGTGCAGACCTTGGCTGCATGCCATGAAGCTGCAATCCGATAACATCATGGCCCATTTATCTTTTGAATGGGAGTTCCAACCGTGGTGGCACACTCAGCAAACTTGGCAGAGCGCCAAGATTCTGTGCACCCTAAACAGAAACATCAGTGGCAGTTACAAGCTTGGTGCCCAGCTGTGCCAGAGTGTGCTTATAAAGCCTCTGCACACAAGGTCGCCTTTCCTTTTCAGCCCAGTATTGTAGTGAACTCGTTGCGTCCTCGCAACCGACATTTCCATGTTAGCTGAAGTTCAGATAAAAAGTGCTACAATTTGTTTTAAATAAACAAGTTAAAAATTACTGATTAAATAGAAAGTATAAAGCTTACAAAATTAAGCCCATGAGTACATAAAAAACATCAAGAGCAGCATCAGAAGCTGTGGGCACAAGAAAAATGCGAAGACCAACCAAGTGAAGAGTTTAGGAACGGTTGCAGCACTGCGGATGCACAAAGAAAAATGAAGTCTGAAAAAGCATTTCAAATTTAGTAACAGTGCGAGCATGCCGAAAATAATTTTACATTAAACACAAGCCTAACAACAAGGCTTGCTTTCAAGATGCTACAGGATACAGGAAACATAAGTTGTCCAAAAAAAGCTCCCCGAGCCTCAGGCACCACAAACATGGGGCAAAACACCTACTGCAGAAATGAACTATGCAGGACTCAGGACAATAGAGATATGGAAAGAAACTAACTGAAAAAAAAAAGGCATTTGCAGGTTTTAGAGGGGTGTGAACACAAAAAAAAAAAATGGGGCTAAGAGGAGGCAAGAGGTGACTGCCAAGGCAGCTGCAATCTATGTTAAAATGCATGCAAAGTAGAACTGCCACCTAAGGTACGGTCAAACTCCATTACAATCAACGTTACTACAATGAAACTTCAGCTACAATAAAGTATTTTCAAATCCCTGTTGGTAAAGCAACCATGGAAATGTAATTACCATATTTCCTCTAGTCTAACATGTGCCCTATATATAATGCACATCAGTTTTTGAAGGTCAGAAAAAAAAAACAAAGTGCAATAACTTTGATTATAACACACTGGATTTTCATGCTTCGATAAATAAATGAATATTTTTACTTGAAACACCCAACCTTCACTGCACACACAATGGTGTCCCGCCAGCACGCGTACCCCGCCGCATCCATCACCCCTTTTCAAGTTTTCAGGTCATTTGCCCACACTGTGATTTTTGCTGCTCCCTATTTTTTTTCCCCATGTAGCCGAAGAATCTACCTACACCCATCTAACCATCCACCTTCGTAGCAGGTGGTCTAGTCACGTTTTATGCAATCCCTGTCACATGGTCAAGGGACTCTGGGGAGAAATTGAAGTTGGCCTGTGTCGACAGATTAACACATTCACATGACAAAGAGCCTCGGTGCACGGAAAACGGAGCTTTTAGTAACCAGATAAGGCATAAAAATAAAATACAGGTACCTCCATTGCCAGCCGATGTTACAAGCAAACTTCAGTACTGTCAGGACAGTTTTTTGTGCACAAATCCTATAGACTAGGCGACACCATCAATCACTTCTAAAAGGCGACTGACATGACTCGGTATTGACATCACAAGTTAGAATCAAGTGGCAGCATAAAGAAATCTTTCATTTTTATTTCTAACACGCTCAGCAATAAATGTGCATTTTGGTGCTGATGAAACATCATAGCCAGAAAGAGCCATAAAATAAAATTGTACTGACAACAAAAATTCAATATAGACGTCTTCAGTGTCCTTTTAATATATAATACAATGAAATGGATCTAGAACAATGAACAATGATGCTCCCACAGGGAGTTCTTTCCTGGAGCTATCGTTCAAGAAAACTATAGTTCAACCCTGCTTTGCCAGGTTCCCGGAACTGCTGCCTGACCTGAAGTAAGGGCTGGCCTCGGGCTTTGTGGTGTCAGGGGTGAAGCGCAGGAGGAGGCAGCCACCTCCATTGTACGCTCGTTCCGTGCACACCTCGGCCACTCCGCAGCCGTCGCAGAGCGAGTGCCCCTGGTCCCGAGGCTGGAGCTGCTGCTGGGACAGGTTGAACCAGGCTGCAGACCTTACCACCTGCACTGACATGGCCATGTGAAGCAGTGTTTTGTTTGCTTTTTTTTGTGTGTGCACAACCAGCAGAGCTGTGACATCACTCAACGCTGCTTCTTATCGAGTCTAATGCCCTGTGCACTGTAAGAAAGAAGCTTTAATGCCATGCACCTCTGGCAGCTCTTACTCAGCAATACTTTTTTTTTTTACTTTTACTCTCAGCATTTCTTGCATTCTATGCATTTTGTTTCTTAGTGTATTCTACTGAGTTCAACTATTCTATAGCCCCTTCTCTGCAAAGTCGCGTGATTGATTGATCATTGATTCATTGATTGATCGATCACTGATTGATTGAATGGTTGGTTGATTGATTGGGTGAGTGGGTGGGCAGGTGAGTGAGTGAGAGAAAGAGAGTGGGTGGCAGCTCCAGAAAAAGCATGAAGAAGCTATTCAGTTCAGTTCCAATTTTTAAAACATGTCCTCCATTTTTTACACATGTCCGGCTATGTTTGTTCAAACACAAGCAACCTTCCGTGACGCCGTTTTTATTACTCGCGTTTTCAGTGCAACTCTTGGTGTCTGAGACATCACTGTAAGATTTATAGACACAGGCAACTTGTCAAGTCAGTATATTAACACGATAGCGCTAAGGAGCCCATGTCGCAAAAAAGCACAGTGTCGTCGTTGGCATCGTTGGCCGTGAGCGAAAAACCCATGAATATATCTCGAGAAGTAACGTAGGTCCACCTAGGTCATGTGGCCCCACGGCATCATCACAACCTGCCCACCGAATTGTGAGCAAACTGCCACCGAGGCAGGTGGCCATTAAATTAATGACTGGTCGCTAGAGCTTGCTCGGGAAGAGCAACCTGAATCACACAAGCCCCACCGGAAGTAGCACCTGCCATCGATAAGCAGTGGTGGATCTCTTAACTGCTGCACCACTGTGCCAGGAGTTGTACGAGGACTCCCAGCGATCTATGAATGCAATAATAGAGAATGACCAATTCCATATATATGGCCATTAACCCAAACGCTATCGCATCGTACCCTTAAGGCAAAGCTTAAGTGTCCCCCAAGTCCCCTAAATTAAGTCAGCATATTCATGACAGCATGGCTAAAAGTTATGTGATTATGCAACGCACACTTGCATAAATGAGCACTGATGATGCTGCTCAGCGTTTTCTCTGCATTCTTTAATGAAACAAACGCTCTAAAGCAGGAGTCAAAGGTCAACTGGCATCCTGCACAGCCACATGTGAAACATACAACCATAATCGAAATTCCCTTGTACTATCCCTTCATGCAGTAAACGAATGGAATGAGAATGGCTGACCTCCCCAGCTTTAAAGAGTTTCTCGCCGAATCCCTGACAGAAACTTGTGCACAACGGCAGCGTCTTGACACGCCACTCAGGACAGCAGTGCTCCGGGAAGTCCCAGAACCTGCACAAGTTCCAAAACAACGTGCGCACTTCAGGACTCTTGCAGAAGTCACCACAGATATTCCACTGCCCCCCAACAGCCAGTTCCACATTTCCAGACACTGCACTGAAATCTCATTAATCTGACCTTCAACGAGCCAGAAAAAATAACCGAATTATCTGAAAATTTGAATTATCGAATGGCACTCAAAAAAACTGCCAAAAGCCATTAGCGTCGCAGTAATTTTGTGCAGTGAACGCCTGGACGACGGCTGTCTACATGTCAGATGAAAACCAAGTAACAACAATGATTTTTTGCAGTTTCAACAAATGCTTTGCTTTGCGCAGGTAGTCAGGAGTGTCGAAGAATCACTCCAAAATCATAAAGGCCTTTTCGGCCCTTCTTGCAGTGCGATGCAGTAGCTGTGGCGCCTTTTCACAAACGGCCCTGTCACATTTTGAGGATGCGTCATCGCACAGACTGTAAATAGTGTGTTTCAGTGCAGTCGAAGAATGGAAGAAGCATGTGAATGCAAAGCGAGGGGAATATGCGCAGGTGTTAGAATGGTGAATACCATTTCAAAATAAATATAAAAGACCAGTGATGTGCCAAGCAGCATCCGAAACGGCACAACTGGCTGATGCACGCACCTGATGGCAGCCGTGGAATGGCGTGAGGTTAAGTGCAACCAAAACTATGCAGCTGAGCTAAATGTCAGCAATGGGGGACTTTCATTCGTCGTTGCACCTACCATGTCGTGCATGCCTGAGGTGCGTGGGCACTGTTGTTTCATGCCATTCAGGTTTGGGGAGGTCTTTTTGGACAATCACTGGCTGCGCAGGTCGTACCTCTACGCGGCTCCCCATCCAAATTAACCAATCTGAGTTTGTCCATGACCAAATCTGACGCCTCAGACTTACTTGGGCGTCAGCCGGGCCTACGCTCATAGTTTGAATTATCCGAATTTTCAAATTAACGGAGGTTCAATTAACGAGGTATCACTGTAGCGCTAAGTTTCACTCTGAAATTCAGCTTGACTGACTTGATCCCACCAGAGAGTGTAGCACATTTCAATCTATGGTATCGCTAACAGATGGGGCAATAAATAAAACTGGCCCTCAAATTCTGGTCAATGCTTCAAATATCAAGTATAGAGTAGGCAGAACTATTTATTTTTGTCTTCAACAACAGTCATTAAGACTGTTACGCAAGGCCACGAAGCTACTGTGAGTGCTGGCGCTGTAGAAAGTTTGTGCATGAGCTGATTTCACGTCAAGCTGTTGGCTTTAGACTCCTCTGAGTACATACTTGTGTAAATGCTTCCCTGCAACATTTCTGGGGGAAGTGCTGGGTGCCGATCCCTGCACCTTTCACCAAACCACCTTTTTACAGACCACGTTCAGCTGGGCATGCTTAAAGGGATCCTGAGATGATTTCATTGGGTATATTCCAGAGCAAGAGATCTGTAGTGGTAGTCTTTGTGGGTATTCGAATCAAATTTGAAAGCTCTACATGAACCCTGTTATTTAGAAATAATTTTTAAAAATCGCTGCTCGCAGTAGCTAGCAACCGATTAGGGTGATACCTCGGTTGCGAGCTACTGTGAGCAGTGATTTTAAAAATTAGTTCTAAACTATAGGGTCCATGCAGAGCTTTTAAATTTGACTCGAACACCCACAACGACTACCTCTACACATCTGTTGCATTAAAATATTCCCATCAAATTCATCTCAATGTCTCCTTAAAATGCTGTGCAGTAAATTTAACCTTCACTGAAACTTACCGGCACTGATTGGCTGCAAATTCTTTCTTGTCTTGGGTCTCGTACACCCAGCCGGCAGCAAAGATGGCTGATGACAGGCCGTACTTGCGGGCTACTTCAACTGACTGGAAATAAAATTTGAACTTACAGCGCTGCCAGTCATTCCTAGCAGTGGACACATTACAAGCAAATTCAGTTTGAACTTTTTCCTACATCCAAATTAAAATTTACGCTACCTTTATCTATCTCTGCTTTCAAATTTTGATGTCTGTGTTATTATTTTCTAGAGTAAAAACTGATCATGTGATATTTGCGTTTTAATAGCAGCCATAAATTACCAAAGTTCTTGATCCCAAACGGGACCCCTGACTACACTTCTTAAATCCCTGCCACAGACCTTGTAAAATTTTCTCTTACTTTTTACATTCTGCAGTCTTATCAGTTTCACTACAAGGCACTAGCTTAGTCCTCTGTTACAAGGCTCTATCTGCACAGAGTGAAGGTTGTCACAAGTTCCTGGCCCAATATAAACGCTCTTTTGCTAATAACTATTTGCAGATCACAAACAAATACAAAATAGAAGCAGACACACTTTCAGATTACGCAGATACACAAGACACCACAAACTCGTTTTGTCTGTACACAGTGCTTTTAGAATAATCATAGCATTATGGCCTCTCAACAACCAAAAAAAAAGTTGAGCCTGAACATAAACACCGAGCTATCAAAATGCAGCTAAATGTTTTGCAGCCACATGTTCCTGATACAAACTGAAATTCTCTCCATAAATTATACTCTTTTGCTTAAATACTAACGCTACTTGAAAAACAGAATTTTTATTAACTGAAAATAATTATTATACATGATGTGTTCAGTTTAAAACCTTGCATATCCAGATGAAAACTAGATACGCTGGGCCTTGGGAATACAGACAGCTCTGCTACAGAATGTTACCAAAAATCACCCAGCACTTGTGAAACAGAAACAAGAGTTTGATATGGACAACTCCAAGATGCAGTAAGAAAAAATTGTGCAAACACAGCAATCTAATCACATACAAGGCCCCTAGTTTTGATTTAGCATTTCTTATGGAATTGTACATCAGCCGCCACATTCTCCTTCTTGATGCTGTTGTCGTTACAGACATTAGTAGGAACAACAGTATGACAAAAAAATTACTATTTTATCTTATTCACACGAATCTAATGCGAGGGGGAGTTTAGAAACTCAGGAAAAAGTAATATTATTACCGTTATAATGCAATCTCAAACCTTCGGGCCAACCATAGCTAAGGGTGCCCCAAAAAATGCAGATGGCATGCTGAAATATAGAGGCACCGAATAATAATAATAATAATAATTGGTTTTGGGGGGAAAGGAAATGGCGCAGTCTCTGTCTCATATATCGTTGGACACCTGAACCGCGCCGTAAGGGAAGGGATAAAGGAGGAAGTGAAAGGCACCGAATAAGTCAAACTATTTAAGAGGCAACGCTTCAGATGAGCAAGCCACAATCAAATCAAGCCATTTCTCTAATATTGCAATGCACGCAGCCTCCCAACGCAGCAGCAGCCTACGCCCCCTTCGGGCTGCCGCCACTCGACGTTTCGGCTGCCGAACCCTGCGCCTGTTTGTCCTTCTTTGCTTTCCTTGCGCCATTCAAATCTTTCAATGCCTTCTTTCTCAACAACCTGTAGCTACCTCCTCCATCATAAATTTGCGTGTCACGCAACTTTGCCCCAAAGAATAGAAAGCTGTCTTCTTTTAGCGCCTCTCAAGCGTGATGGTCAAGGTCGCTTCAGCTACCATGAAAACGTTGTGAAAAAAAAAAGCACTTTATTCATACCTTGGTTTAAATATAGCGCGAAGTGCACTCTGAAGCATTTTGACATCTCCTATAAAATTTTGAGGATTCTTTGTTCCCAACTTGCAGAATTTAAAATGCTCCATCACAGAAAATTAGGAGCCTTGTGCACACAGATGAAGTCTGCACATGGTTTTCCAATGAGAACACGTAAACTTCAAGGCAGAAATTGGCAATCCTTGCATATGACGAAACTGGCCAGAGCATTCTCCACTCAAGCTCCACAGATCCTTCGCAGTCCATGAACACACTTCCACGGCTTGTGAAACTATTGCCCTCTGAAGAAGCCTCTTAAAAACAAATGGTGTTCAATAAGTTTTGCCTTCTGGACTAAACCTTCCTTGTTGAATGATGGGATTAAAAGATGCTGCACTGGACAGAAAGTTTGGAACGTCTTTTTTTCCCAGGAGCCCATCATTTTTCAAAGCGGTCACCATGAACAGCGACGCACTACAGCATTTGGTGCACACTGCCCTCTGCATGTTGTCAGACGTTTCTTGCCGTTTTTCCAACATGACAAAACATCTATAGGGCACACGCTTTATGTTCCACATACAGATCACCAATGCAGTGCGCCACTTTCTCTCATTATTCTCTGATGCCATCACGAGACTAGTGCACTGGCCATAGTAGGTGCATCACTGTTGGTGGGGGCTAGTATATCAAAAAGCGCAGTACTCCTGGGAAGAACTTAAGAAACTTTTATTTGAAACTTAACGTCTTTCATCACCCCATATTTCAATTACCCCGGTACAAGACGACCCTGCAGCTGCATGCACTCACTGAAGTCCAACACATGGCTTGAATAGTGCCTAATCAATGCCTTGCGTACATACTTCAAGAGCAACAGTTGAAAATGCCTGTGTCGCAACACAGAAGCCCAGTGCATGGATGCATCATCCCAATGAATCTGTGCCACATATTCTGAATGCTTATTTTGTGCACATCCACAATGCAAGCTGAGAAAGGGGTCATAATTATTTGAAGAGCCCATGCGTTGCGCAACCCTTCTGGGCCCAACCCCCTGAGGTCGTCAACCACTTTCTACTGCTGCTCAAACCCCTTTCCATTCGTATGTAACTGAGAATAATTGTGCCAAAGCATTCTATGCTGGAGGAACATACATGCAAGTCATATGTCAGCACCTGATGCCACTTGTTGCTGCCTTCTCAAAGATGATATCAGCAACCAAACACACTTCCTCTAATAAACAGTAAAACTTCCTCCAATGTACAACAAAACCCACTGCTGCACCTGGCAGCAGCGGGTCTCCAGCCGGACAACCCATCCTCATACATTGCTTGGACGCAGGGGCCACATCACTGCTCTCTCCTCGCCCTTATTAGGTCGGCCCACCTTTTCTCCTTCATTTAACATGCCACCCACTCTTTTCTTTTCTTTCTCTTTTCTTCCCAGCTGCCCTTCTGCCCAGACCCAGAGGCAATAAACAACGCTACCAAAAAAAAAAAAAAACACTGCTGCTTCAGAACTGAAACAAAAAAAAATCTTCCTGTGCTTCTACTTGGCTTCAATGCACCCCCCCCCCCCCCTCCCCCCCACTCTGAGCCTCTTTGCTGTATTCACTAAATGAGCACCGCACACTCTACAATCTGAAGAAAGAGAAACTACTTCCCTAGCAACAGTAAAAGTACCCCGACTGTGCTGCACATTCCGTGGCATCTACAAATGCCAATTGTTCCATTCGCGCTAGCCCTTCATTTCTTTGCAATTCGCTTCCCCCCCTTCCCCTCCTGGAAGTATAGCACCTCAGCTGTTGTGGTTTTCATGGTTTTAATGACTAGTGGCCTCTTCAATTGATTTGGCCACTTGGGCTAGTTGGTAATTGATCATTGTAATTTAAAGGCGCCAAAGCCACACACGCACGAGAGAAGAGAATGGGACAGAGTGCCTGGCGCTCTGTCACGTTCTCTTCTCTCGTGCGTGTGTGGTTTTGGCACCTTTAAATTACAATGAGACATCAAAAGCACAAGCTAAGCCCCACATACCTTGAATGTCTCATAGCCGCCAGTGTACTTTGTCTTGCGTGCAAACACGTCAATGCCAACATAGACATCACTCTTCCGACTGCCAGCACGGTCCACAGACTTCTGCAGCATCTCCTCGGTCCAGTTGTAATTGAGAAAGATGCCATCGCAGAGGTCGAAGAAGCACGCGTTCTTCTCGTTGAGTTCATTTTGCCAGTCTAGCTTGCCATCCAACAGCACGCTGTCGTACCAGATGACCAATGAGCCAGGCACAAAGCGGTGAGTTTCGGCTGTGACGACCTTCAGGAATTCCAAGAGGAACGGGCCACAGCTCTTATCCTGTAAACAGTTGACATAATGACATTTATTTCAATTCACTTTATGCTGATCAAGCAGGTGATTGCTAAAGCCAGCTTGATACACTAAAGCTTGAAGCAAATCTAAATGTGCTGATCTTAGGTCTAGTCGGCGATTTATAGGACTTCTTACCAGAAGAAATTACAATGCTTACAATGCTTTTGGATTTTCAACCCAAATTTTGTGCCACAATAACTTCCGATAGCTACTGCAATATGCCACCAAAATAAAAGCTACTGCAAACAACACTAACCATCTCACTCTCAATGTTGATAAGCTATCCATCAAACTTGTACGAAGCAGCAACAAGGGCCAGCTGAAACGCCACTCTGGACACGAGGCTAGCATCCCTGATGTCGTTGAGGATCTTTGAGCCTGGATCTGACTCCACAATAAAGGTTCCTGAAAAGCCACAAGAAATGCAGCAAGATGAAGTCTTTCATTAACACAGGAGCCTACATTTGGAGAACGTCCATCAAACATGACCTTTGGTTTGCTGTGCAATGCAGACATTCTTTACTTTTTATTGCTGCAGCCCCTGCCCTTGTGAAAGTAGACAGCTACCACATATGATTCATGGAGCCTACAGAAGAGGTGGTGACAAATCTGTAGAAAGCGTCAATACATACCTGTGATCGCAACTTTGGAGTATCTCAGAAGAACACAAAGCCATCACATTTAGCTTCAAAAGTTTGAAAGATATAGGCACAACTCAGTAACATGCTCTAGCAAGTAAAACGGCTAACCTATCAATAACAGCCTTTGATTTAGTACTGCCTCTATGTTTCTGCCCCATAGGCGAGTACCGGTGGAGTACCGATGAAAGGTTGAGGCTAACAAAAAGGGTTCAGCTTAAGTAAAGGACTACGCAGCGAGCTATGGAAAGAAAAATGATAGGTGTAACGTTAAGAGATTGGAAGTGGGGTGAGTGGGTGAGAGAACAAACGCATGCTAATGACATCCTAGTTGGAATCAAGGTGAAAAAATGAGCTTAGGCAGGGCATGCAATGTGAAGGCAAGATAACCACTGGTCCTTAAGGGCAACGGAGTGGATTCCAAGAGAAGGCAAGCGTAGCAGGGAGCGGCAGAAAGTTAGGTGGGCGGATGAGATTAAGAAGTTTGCGAGCATACGTCGGGTGCAGCTGGCAAAGGTCAGGGTTAATTGGAGAGACATGAGAGTAGCCTTTGCCACGCAGTGGGTACAGCCAGGCTGATAATGATTATGATTATGACGATGAGTACTGTCTACCTCCTTAACACTGCTGTGAAATAACACAAGAGCAAGAACTTCAGCTCACAGTAACCACAGTAATCAGTTACATTTCAGATGGAGGAATTGTAATTATTATCAATTACTTATTTTCTGTAACGTACAAGAGTGCAACACAGGCAAGATTTGGGGAAGGTAGTGTAGGGTGCTTGATATCAGTGGTCTTGTGTCGGGCACATCCACATCATGTGCGTATTGAATAGAATCTTGCATATCCCATGAGATGCGCAGAACACTTCTGGTTTGATTTATGGGGTTTAACATCCCAAAGCGACTCAGGCTACAAGGGACGCCGTAGTGGAGGGCTCCGGATAATTTCGACCGCCTAGCTGGAGTTCTTTAACGAGCACTGACCTCACGCATTAAATGCGTCTCTAGCATTTCATCTCCATCTAAATGTGACCGCCGCAGCCGGGATCCAACCAGCGTCATTCAAGTCAGCAGCCAAGAACCATAACCACTGTGACACCGTGGCAGCTCACAACACTTCTTATGTCAGTTAAAATCATGCAGTACACTCGCTATCTTTCGTGTAACAATTTACAAATGGCCTACTAAACTATGCTGAACTATTTGCAATAGGCTGTATGATCTCCACAACCATAACACTGATGATAAGAGCTATTAATATTTCAGGATAACTAAGACAAAGAAACAAAGAACCTGACCAAGCTGCTGCCATTGGAAGGAAAAATCTGTAGAACTACTGGACAAATGAAGCTCATCTTTTGAAAAACAAAGGTATGACGCTACCTATGTAATGTCATTTTCGGAAGTGCTGCAATCTTGTTAACAAGCACACATAGAGATTGATTTCACCTCTCCATGCTGATTCCGAAAATGACGTATATGCACCAACTAGCCCGATATGTCACTCTTCTGCCCACCTAAAACCTTGACACCATGCTTGTGGCCAGCGGAGATCCAGCCAGGAGGAGGGATCGTGACCATGTAGTGTGAGAAGTACACGAAGCTGTCAATCAAGTGCCAGTGATGGAACCGGTAGCTGTCAGACTTGTCACTTCCATGGATGAACCTAGTGGGAAACAAGAGGTAGCCTTCAACATCTGCTGTGGTGAAAGTACAAAAACACATCGCTGACAGCTCAGGGGTGTACGCACATATGTTCATAAATGTGGCATCTGGTAAAACAACCCCTCGTGTGCAAGTGGCAACCCAACGCTGCAGACATTTGCAGAAATGTACAGCCGAAAGAAACAGGAAATAGCACACACTCTCTTGCACTGCACAAAATTATTTATCAACTCTAGTATGGATACTTATGCGGACAAACTATACCTTCATGCATAACTGCAGCTATCGACAGACAACCCAAACCTATTTTCTCGTCACATCACATCACACCGACATTTACTGTACTTTTAAAAGTACAATTAACAACGAACCTTCCAATTATTCATAACAACTATGGTAAAAGAACCATCGTCTATGCTGCTGCCATAATTTAGAACAAGGTTCCAGTAGACTTAAAAACAGGACACATTTCAATCGCCGAACTTAAAAATTTCTACTGATGTGTCCAGTACGCGACACCACAATAAATAAATATTATTCTAAGTGCCTTTCACTTTGATCTTTTTTTTAAACTACTGTATAATATCAGTTAGCGTGACTTCATTTTAAATCAATGTTATTCTAAATGCATTTTATTTTTCACCTTTTTAAATTGTATATATGTAACTATATAGCATATAATTCTGCTGGAAGAAATGTATCCCAAGTGTGTCGCACTTTTTTCCTGTACTTATTGCATGGGCCGAAGTCTAGCCGAGAAGGCTAAGGGCCCAGATGTTTTACATGCATGTTTTACTGACCCCATCCAGCGAAATGAAAATTGAATTGAACGAACTCGATCGCTCTGCTATTTAATTATTATGTTCACGTTTAACCAGCTAGACCACGACTGTGCGTACCCTTCTTCGCCCAAAACTGCGGACTTTCTTCCTTAAACAATTATAAACTTTTCACTTTTTACATATCGCTGCCTGGCATCACTGCAATCTCAGCATACACAACACAACTACGCTATTCGACAGCTAGGTCTAGCCACCCACCTGTCCTCTAGGTAGCCTCCCATCATGTCGTGGCAAAAAAGAATCTTCGGATCATCCGGTTTGCCCCTCTTCACATCTCTGAGCGGTTCGACAGCGCACACCAACGGTTTCTCGAAGTCGAGAAGTTCCTCCAACGTCTTCAACGGGGCGATCTCCCGATCGGCCATCGCGTCTACGTACGTCCGAGGTTTCAAATTTCACGCACAAAAATGACACAAGCAGCAAAACGGAGCAAGTTCTGTGCCACCACGTAGTACGTGCCGCCTCTGTGCAGCCACAAGTCAATTTTGCTGAAAACGGCCAAAACAGCAGATCAAAGCCGGCCGCGACACCGCCAGGTACGATCGACACACCACACCCCGGCCAGCACACGCGTTTGCTACGATCACTTCGGTCGTCACTTCAACCTCGCAATCGAACCTTTGGACGCTGTGATCTTCGTTCTCTACTCTCGCTGTTGGCACGTGTGCGCCGTAGGACTTCGCGCGATCAGACCGGATGCATTGCTGATGCTTTGGAAACCACGAAACAGCCTCACTGCAGATTCGAATGAATGAGTGAACTTTATTCTATCATCATAGGGATCACACATACAAGTTTCGCCAGTTTGAAAATTGTTCGAGAGTTGCGAAGCAGCTGTAGTGTAGAAAACACAAGTGTTCCTACCGCGCGTCACGTAGCGTTAAGCTTCCTGCGGGAGCATATACAGGAACACTACGTACCGGTCCCAACCAGCGGTTGCTGCCGCGAAAGAACAGCTGAACTAGCCTTTTTTTTTTTTACATGGTTGCGCGACGTGATGCACTCCTAGGGTGATTACGTAAAATACAGTAAAAAAAAACGTGCGTTACGGAAAAATTGCCTAACCTAAACTAGTAAACAACTGCTGCGACCTTCCGGCGCTAACAAAACCGAAACTTGGCATCGTCGACGGTTTCGATTTCGATGGAGCGGGGCCATGGAGCGAGACCCGCAGCTGTGGCTCAGTGTTTACGGCGCTCGTTTACTGAGCCGAAGTATCCGAGTTCGAACCCGACCGCGGCGGAAGCGTTTCGATGGAGGCGAAACGCAAAAGGCGCCCGTGAGCTCTGCGACGTCTGTGCACGTCAAAGACCCCCCCCCCCCCCCCCCCCCTGGTCAAAATTATTCTGGGGCCCTCCACTGTGGCACCTTTCGCTCTTTCTTCCTGCACTCTCACCTTCCTCCCTTCTCTTACGGCGTGTTTGGGTGGTTCGTGTGTCGACCGAGATATTTCCTTTCCTCAAACACCAATTTTCAATTTTCACTGGCGCACTCCTAGCGTATAGCGGCAGCTCGGCTGGAAACGCTGATTGTTTAAAAATTTAATCATGCGTGTAGTCACAAACCCGCCGCGGTGGCTCAGTGGTTAAGGCGCTCGGTTACTGATCCGGTGTACCTGGGTTCGAACCCAATCGAGGCGACCGCATTTTTATGGAGGCAAAACGCTAAGGCGCCCGTGTGCTGTGCGACGTCAGTGCACGTTAAAGATCCCCAGGTGGTCGAAATTATTCCCGAGCCCTCCACTACGGCACCTTTCTTCTTCTTCTTTCCTTCTTTCACTCCCTCATTTATCCCTTCCCTATATGGCGCAGGTCAGGTGTACGCCGAGATGAGGCAGATATACTGCGCCATTTCCTTTTCCCAAAAGCCAATTATTATTATTATTAGTCACAAGTGACGTCATGACTCGCATCACATTTTGACGTCACGGTTAGTTTCAGTAGTCAACACCTCTTTGCCTGCTTTAATTGTGGAGGTCCTGGCCCCCGTCACGCAGGCCTGCGTGCCGGGGGAGTAAGGGGCCTCCTTATCTGGTGGAAAATAAATCTGGTAACATCATCATCATCAGTCGGGTTCACGGATAACTAGGGCAAGAGTGGCGGCAAAAGACAATGAGCTCCTGGAATGAGGGCCCACTTAACCATAATCTGCATTGAACATTTTTTCTCTCTCTCAAAACAGAAGTGCCACATCTGGTTAAGGACGAAAAAAATTAGCTGTGACTTAACTACTGCTGAACCTTGTTAGAGAGTAAAAGCTGTGGTGTATCGGGCAAGTAGACGTAGCTTGGCGTCTGCAACGATAAGCGCAGTTCACACATTGAATAGGCAGCGCGCCCTCCCTGCCACCCTTGCAGGTTGCAGTTAAAAATTAATGGTTCATCGCGAGAGGTTGGTCACTCAATGAACACTGCGGCCTATTCTACTGCCCTCTATCGGCGAACTGAAAGTTCAAAGTCAAGTGGTGCCACACCATGGTGGACCAGATATGTTAAGGCATATAGCCACATTTGACCTCTGGCTCACTTGAAGGTCAACCGACAATGCACGGTAAAATCTGCTTTACCTAGCGTAGTGAAGCTTTCGCTTCCAAAAAACACAGAAAAGTGCATTCCATCGGGGTTTGGAGCCAAGTGACCGCAACACGCTTCAATCTCCACTAGGCGCACAAAAGTGAAATCGCCTGAACTAAGGGATCGCGTCCCGGAACTCAGCCTTTAGCAGTGCATGAAATCAAACGTTAGCACGGTTTTTCAGTTTCTGTTTCACAGCAACAGCTGTTAAGCGCCGTTCCTTTTGGCATAACTGGTGGGTGCATTGCAACGAAAACCACTTGGAGGGTGGTTACCGTACAAGGAGAAGGGTATGACGTGAGCGGAGAAGTGCGTATAGATGGTTACCACAGCAACCATCCGGAGAGTGGTTGCCATGGAAGGAGGAGGGTACCGAGAGAGCGGAGGAATCCCCAACAGGAGGATGGTTACTTGAAGGAGAAGGATATGGCAAGAGCATAAGAAGGTGCAGCCGGTTGGCAGTTGGCACAAAAACCACCAGGAAGGTAGTTATCCTCGAATGACGAGGACGGTTACCATGGAAGGAGGCTTTACGGCGAGAGCGTAGGAAGGCATATCCAGATGATGGTTACAATTAACAGCTGACCGCAAGGTGGTGGGTGTGGTGAAAGTGGAAAAATCCCCAACCGAGGGATGAACCATCGAAAGAGGGTGCGGCGGCAGCATGAGAATGTGCAACCAGTATACGTGGTTGCCGTGGGAACCATTTAGAGGGTAGTTACCCTAGAAGGAGAAGGGTTGCCACGGAAGGAGGTTATATATGGCGAGAGCATAGGAAGGCATACTACAGTAGCCATCCGGATTGTGGTTACCATAGGAGGAGGAGGAAGGGTGTGGCAAGAGCGGAGGAATGTTGCTTGGTACACCCGTGGGAGCTGCTGCGAAGTGCGCTGCTCAAGAGTATCATTGGCGGTGGACTGGAGAGGATACCTAGATGAAAAACAACTGTCGACAACAAAGAGAACACGCCCTAAAACTATACAGATATGAGGTTGCTTTCATAGATTGTCTATCACAACATATTGTAAAGTATAAATACCTCAACAGCTGCCGCTGAATCTTGTGCTAACTAATGGCAACCATCCTGACAATTTTTTCACATGGAATTTCGCCGTTTCTTCGTTCTCGTCTTTTCCCATGACAATGCCTACCTACCTGTTGACTACATGAGGAGACCAGCAAAGTCTTCGGGAAGGACGTTTAAAAAAGATACGTCCTTTGCATCTGAATGGGACGATACTAGCAAACGACAGGATACCGCTACACTCAACACGTACAGTGCCTTGTCTGCTCAGCTCTGCATCGTCCAGTGCACTAGTGTCACCATTGCTGTACTTTAGTGATGCACGTTGTCACACTCCAAGCTCATTATATTAATGATGGGGGATAAATTAAAGAAAAGTTAGATGACAGATATTTACAGGCAGCCAACTAGCAGTTCCCACTTTACCAAGTTACATTTCAAGCAAACTGGAGCAAAGACACGGCTACTAGCTGATGCGGTGCCACTGGTGTTCTGCTTCCCATGAGCACCTCCAAAAGGCATGGTACTGCTTTTCCTATAGAGTGTATCAAGTACCGAATAAAGTGCTATGCCTGAATGGGCTTTTATTCGTGACGCTTGGTGCAGCTGACTTCTAACAGTGCTTGTCCTCCATTCCTAGCTCTTTCATGTTGCCCATCTCTCTCGCACTGTACACATTGAAAGAGGCGCATGCTGCAGCATTCGTCGTTCTTGTCAGTCACTTCTCTCACACTGCGCATCTCGAAACATATACTAATGACTAGCCTGAAAGTTATTTTGCATGCTCCTTGTAGGTGCAGCTGTACAAACGTGGCTGTGCTATGGAGTTAGCTGAAAAGCACATCTGGTAGGCAAATGAGGTCCTGAGGTAATAAACATGTTCCCTCACCATCGACGAGACGAGACATTGGCTGCCTGCAACTCGAAACTGAAAATACAACTGTTTAGTGAGCGGCCATTCGAAGGACTAGTGTCTGGGCTTCCGCCATCATTTGCCTTCTCTATGCTAATTGAAAATTTGGTTTTAAGGTCGCTTTAGCACGATGAGGCTTCATTCCACTAGTGCTTCTTTGCACTCTGAAGACAAGTACCCGGCAAGAACGTAATTACGTACGCACCCCTTTATTACAGCAGGGTAAAACCAGCATGCCAGTTTTCTTAGGTTTCTCATATATTACAAGGTTCTTCAAATGATGAGTCATAATTTATTAGTTGAAGGCACTATACAGAAGACTCGGAATAGTGACAGAACAAAATGTTGCTGAGCTAACCCACGAGGCAATTTTAAAATTTACATGTGCAGGGAACAAACGTTGCCTGCTGTTCACAAATGGCATAATAGCGCTGCAAATAGCGTTGCACATTCCCAGCAAAATTTGGGCTGCCTTTGGGAACATATGGCTAACAGATAGTTTTGTCTATTAAACGAAATGCTATGCGGACTAAATGAAACATGAAATCAAGCGCTCACAGAATAAGAAAGCAAGGGAAGATACGGGTGAAGCGAGCAGTTGATCCAAGAGATTGGAGATTTCAATAACACTAACCTTATTAAAAACTGCTTTGTGCTTAGCACACAGATAGAAACAGCATTTGAACATGCGAGATTTCACAAACAGAGAAGGCCACAACATGACATACAGCCCTCTTCTCCGATATGTGGTAATAAGAGGGTGGTATCATGTAATCATAACCAGTGATTTCCCTTGGTTTTCTGAAGGCACCACCTTAATTCACAATTTTTACCTAGAAAGTCCAGCGTAGGCATTGAGCAAAAAATCATGAGCATGACCATGGCAGGTGGTGCATAGACAGCAACCAAGCAGGCAGGTTGGCCACCTAGGTCATGTGACCTTACAGCGTCATCACAGCCTGCCCAGTGCATAGTGAGCAAACTGCCCACCATGACAGCTGACCGTTAAATCAATGACTGGTGGCCCGCTGCTGGGAGCACCTGCCATTGCAGGGCAGTGGTGCATCGATTAACCACTGCACCACTGTGCCAGGAGCAGTTTGAGGACTCCCAGGGATCTCTGAATGTAAGGTAGAGAATGACTCTCTGCAGATATGGGAATTAACCCAATACGCTATCGCGTCATACCCTTAAGATAGAGCTTAGGTGTTCCCTCCAATTTTTTTTTACACAATGGGGAATTTTTCATTTAATAGTGCCAGAAGGACACGTGCACAAAGGGAGGCATGTCCATAGCTGACTTATGGTGGAAGAAAGCATGACTTCTAATGAGAGAAAGTATGGTGACTGTGACGACAGGGTACAGGCTTAGCAGAAGTGCGACCCTCAACTGCTACACCCACTGCAGAGGTCGCTTTCTCCGGCTTGCCTTAGTGCGTGCTTCTGTCGTCGAAGGAAATCAAAGCGACTATTAATCTAGTCTTGTCACACTACTATTTATTCGATACGAGTTCCAGGCACCCAAGTGCACCTGAAAAAAATCAAAGATGCTGTTGAGTTGAAGGTGAAACTCGTCCAGCCAGACAAAACTTGGTGGCTTGCTCATGAGCGATCACTGGTTGTGATCTTGAAAGCACTGCAGCCACTGGTACATGATTTGGAGAGCATTTACCAAGCTGACATGAGCAGTGGAGCTGGACTACTATTCCGGCAAAGTTCAGAAAACTGATTGGTTGCTGCTTTTACATTTGTGGATAGTTTCTTGAGGCCGCCAAGATCACGAAACAATGCCATTTAGGCAACTACGACGACAGAAATGGATGTTGGCTTGCTCATGAGCGCTCACTGGTTGTGATCTTGAAAGTACTACAGCCACTGATGCGTGCCTTGGAAAGCATTTACCAAGTTGTTTCCTTAAGCATTTACCAAGCCATTTCCTGTAGAACAGAAAAGGAGACCAAAGAACACTTGGTTTTGAGGTGCACAGAACTTCACCCAGTCCGGCCCGGAGGAACAGCAACAGACATAGAGAGAGCGCTGGGATTTACTAGGGCGGACAGTCGAGTGGATGAGAAAAGCGTGATATTGACAAAGAGGAGGTTAGAAGATTGGTGGTGGAAGTCAAGGGAGAGGTGAATTTGGAGAGGAAAAAGATAGTGAAACTAAACATTGTAAAAGTGAAACAGAAGGAAAAGGAAAAAAAAATTAACAAGGGGGGATGTATAGGCTAGGTGATGCAACAAGCTGCACCTGATACAAAAGGTAATGCCATAATTCATCCATCCATCCATGTTTGTCCTGCAATTGACGCAACCACAAAGGCAATTGCAGAGCTTTCTGTGGAAGCACTGCCCAATGTACGAACAACAGCAGAGAAGCTTCTTTAAAATGGCACTTCCATGGAGGCATTAACACATGAGAGCAAGAGCTTACCTGATGGATTAGTTAGACAACTGACACCATCAGGTCAGCAGCATCAATAAATTATTGCGATTTTAAGTTGAATAATATACCAACAAACCAGTTTTTCAGTGTGTGTATGTATAATGCACCATAAAGTAGATGCCAAACAAGTTTCAAAAACGTAGTCCTGCTTGTTACTAATGTAACTTTTATCCCTGCTTAATTTCAAGAGTGAACATGCAAAATGAAAGCTTCGAAAATTGTTTTTTTTTAGCTAACCAGGACTTCAATGAACTGTTGTGCCAATGACAAGGCAAATACCACCACACGGATTATTCATATGGAACAGAACATTGAAACCAGTAGATTCACGAATTCTTTCCTGTAGGGGGTGGGTGGGGGTGGTAAAAAGATGTGTGCTAGTTAGGGAGAGGTGAAGCTTAGGTGTCTAACCCATTGTGGGACACATACGTCCCTCTTTTTCCATTGCTACATTGAGTTGTGAGCCTAAAACCACTGCATCCATTGCTTTCATACTTCTCGTCTCTGCAGCAGAAAATAAAACACTGTTATAGCTGCCACCCCCCTTATTTGTGAACACACTTTGAGCAGACAGGATAGGCTCTTCCCAAGTCGTGGATGTCCCAAGAAGCTTTTCTGCTTTTGTTTTAATAGTATTCACCTGGTAGCAGCACATACTACATTGTAAAACAAACTGCTCCAACCGCGCGTGTTGCAAGTTTTACAAAGAATTTTGGTGCATCACCTGTATCACCCGCTGCGAATATCGAACTTGCGACCCAGTGCGCAGTTCATTTCTTCGGTGTAAAGAATGGCAGCCTTCTTGAATGTAGCCGTGAACGAGTGCCGGTCGTTTACCACATCCGGAGCACAAATGACGACTGACAAAGCACTACTTTAAAAACATGTGAAACGCGGCTGGCGTTAAATGCATCAGAGACAAAAAAAAACTACAGGTGAGCGGCCGAGCGGCATCGGCTCTTCCGTCGGCTACCAACACTCCCCGGCGCAGCTGCGGTTCCGAGTGGCGGTGCCGCCGCGATTGGAACAGCGGCCCTTCTATCAACTATCGATGCTCTCTTGAGCGCCGAGTGTGCGGTTGAAAGTAAACAAAAAAACTGGGACGACGCCCATTAAGAGTAGAACGAGAGTGCATTATTTTGTAAAATGGGTCGGCTTGCAATCGTGTAAATATGGTACCTACTGACACAGATTGTAAAGCAACACTTTTCGTAAGCTATCTAGTAAACATCAATCAATCAATCAACATAATTTATTTTCACCAAAAGAGGGATACATGGTGAAAAAAGGGGCGCGGAGAAAAAGCTGCACACCAGCAGCTTTAATGCTGAAAGTTAGTAAAAAGAGGATAGACATAAAAATGTTCCAAACAGGTGCCGAGAGCTGCAACAGTTTCACTAAACACTGCTATTCTTTTCGTGCATAGTCGCTATATGGTTTTTTAGGACGCGCTTGTTAGTGAACATTTTCTGGCACAAGTCACACTGGAATGACTTCTCGCCACTGTGGGATAGCATATGGCTCCTGAGGTTCGAACTCTGTGCAAAGGCCCTGGGGCACCGCTCGCACTGGAATGGCCTCTCCCCTGTGTGGGTGCGGAGGTGTGATATCAGGGCGCTCCTGTCTCCAAAGGCACTGCCACAATGCTCACAACTGTAAGGACGCTCACCCGTGTGAATGCGCAGGTGTGTTGCCAAGTTGCCTTTCCTTGCAAAGGCGCTGCCACAGTAGTCACAAACATATGGACGCTCACCCGTGTGGGTGCGTAGGTGGCCGATCAGGCTGCTCTTTTGAGCAAACCTGCTGTCGCAGTAGTCACAAGTGTATGGACAGTCCCCCGTGTGGGTGCGCAGGTGGTTGACCAGGCTGCTCTTTTGTGCAAACTTGCTTTCGCAGTAGTCACAACTGTATGGACGATCACCCGTGTGAATGCGCAGGTGTTTCAACAGGGTGTCCTTCACTGCAAAAGCACTGCCACAGTAGTCACAACTGTATGGACGATCACCCGTGTGGACACGTAGGTGTTTGACTTGGTCACTTTTCCATTTGAAGGTCTTCCCACAGTGGTTGCACTCGTGTAACTGCTTGCCTGCAGGTTCCCCAGCTGAACATTCTCCAGGGTGTGCACAATCTTGGTAGCCTTCAAAGACCAAGCCTGCATTTGAACGGCACAGAAATTGCAATATAGTGCGTGACTAAACTCACCTGGTGCCAGGACCATGACATATTCAATGTGGTTGCAATGCTATACAACAGCTCTGCTTCCTTTTGCAAAGTTAAATTGAGAAAGTCGAGCTTTGCAAACTTTTCATGCTTCAAATTCAGCATACAGATGACAAAATTTCAGGCTCAAAATAGCGCAACACTACTAACAGATATGAAAACAGTCAAACCAACAAGACACATTTACTAGTGTACATGTATCATTTCTGACGCCATGACACGAGCCCTTTAGTTCATCCGGGAACAGAAGTCACAGAATGTGACGTAGTTTACAGCTGTTAACTGCTCTCATTCAACCCAGAGATTTTTTATCTATTCTACCCAGCACGCCATAAGAAAACTCACAGAATTGCTACTGAAGAATTGCTAGATTTATCAGGGAAGAGAGTAGCCATGCAGAGCTGCATCTACGATGTTCAAGGTTATCGCAGCTGCTCTCCGCATCTTATCTCAAGAGTCTTTGCTCCGTTTAAATTGAGAGTGGCCGAATGTGGCGATGATTTTATTCTCCACGGACCACACTGCCTGCCATTGCCGCCATCAAATCATTCAATTCTTTGTGGGTGCAAGTCAGCCCAATAATTGCCTGAATTATATGACTTTCATGTTTGACCGTGTTGTCCATGCAGCGGTGTGGTAATACTGTCTCCAAAAGTGAAACTAACCAAGTCACTAGAATGGCACTTGGGCCCACACATAGCATGGTCTCAAGTTCCGTTTGCTAAGGCTTGCATAAGACCTGCTTTAATTACAGTTCTAAGAACGCAAGTTGAGCTACACAAATTCTGCAAAAACTCTGAAGCTGAACTTCTTAGCAAAACAAATCACTCCATCTGAAAGACAATATGAACTCCATTATACCACCTCAGATATCAATATATGACAGCAGAAAACACAAGCAAGCACTTTCAATGTTCTAAAACAGACAGATTGTCAAGTTAACACTGAAATGTAAGCTCCTGTTATCAGGAAACTGCACATGAAACACACCTTAGAGAGCAAGCATAAATCCACATGTATAGACAGTGTGAAGAATGTTATGCAAAATATGACAATAGATCAATCATTTACAACCAATCCCAATGAACTAAAATTCCGTGCCGTTTGTATCGGGAACACGAAAATGCACATAAAGCACGGCCTTCAGCCAATAGCACTTCAATCACTACTGGTTAGATTTAGGAACATCTAACTACATTGCAAGAGAAGCTATTTCTTTTGCAGAGCTGCTTTCATTAGAAAGGTGTCCAGCCCATGAAAAAAGCAAGACTTACGAATTAACGAGAAATTCATTTCCAAAGTAGCAGAATAAGAATGAACAATCAATGCAAGACATTTGCAAAAACTGAGCCAGTACAGCCCAGGAAGCAACTTCAAGGATCATGCAACCAAATAGAATTACTACACTACAAGCATTTCTTTCACCAGAACTCTCAGCTTACAATAAAACTTCCTCAGCTTGCACTGCTGTGCCAAATGATAAGAAAATTTCCAGTAGACAAGCTCCTTCACTCTCCGACAAGTCACACACAGAATCCTTCACAAAGACTGTCACTCATATTTCAGTGATCTGGTTTTGATCTTTGCGTAACAGGACAAGGTCTGATGCATCACACTTAGTATGGGAAGCCATCGTCTCTTGGATAACTATTTTGCTCGAGCTGGACTCTTTTGAACGAAATGTGTTCCTTCCTCACGGATGACAACAGGGAGCATTTTCATTTCTTTCAGTCACAAAGCAAAGATAGAGACGATACACTTGTGGAAGGCTGCCTCTTCAAAGCTTGCTGTTATTTAGCGTGTACAGTAAGAATGGGAGGTATGAGTGACAGCAGATGTCCCCACTTGCTGCTTTGCCACTCCCCCTTAAACCGTCTCGCCACCCTGTGAAAGCTGCTCTGGGAATCGTTGTACTTAGCTGCTTGTTTCAAAGCACATCCCCAGGCTTTCACTGCTTCCCCTCTTCAGTCATTTAAAGGTGCACACCAGTCTGCCTATTGTCTCCCCGAGAAAGGAACCAACTTGCTCCCAAAATACGAGTTCCAATAAAAAATACTGTGTCTTGAGACGACAGCATCTTTTTTTATTAGTTAAAACCGAACAAGCCAATAAATTTTGTTTAAATTTACTCGCGTAATGGACCCACTCGCATTCGCACCGCCTTCTGCGCAGACCTTGGCAGTGTGCCAAAATGCTGCCAGCCTAAAACAGCACTGCTTGTTTGTGTATCTTCTCAGGAGAGCTCCTGGAAGAGGGGTGGCGGAGGGGGAGCGGTGTGGCGAACTTGGCAGAGCTCCAAGACTTTGTGTGCTCTAAGCGAAGGCTTAAACATTCGCATTACACACTCATAACCGTTCCGTGTTTTCTTTTAACCTCGTGTAAAAAAACGCACACCTAACCTTCAGTGCCGGTGTTCAGAATGTTCGCATTATCTCGCCACGATTGGTTAGTGCCATCAGCTACCACAAAATTATCGGATCGCGTCTAAGTGAACAATGCTAAATACCAGCGGCACGAACGCGTCTGACCGCGAGCGTTTGTTGATAACAGAAAGATGCACAGAGGTATGCCATGAAATTTGGACCGTTCCGAAATACCTGTTGAAGCTTTTCTTCCCACGTAATGAACCCTCGCCCCAAACTGATGTCAACATTTCTGAAAAAAAAAAGTGGGCTTATTACGCGAATATATATGGCAGTTATCATCCCACTTAACATATAGAGAGCAAGCACTGAGACATTTGGACATACTAATTTACAGAATATGAACATCAAGCCATGAGGACTATGAGGGCTGGCAGGAGGTGTTCTGAAAGACTCCTGATCTGCAAGAATGTGTTTCTTGGCTGGTCAACATGGGCCTGAAAAATAAAAAGCAAATCAGAATAATCAAAAATCTGGTGTGGCCGAAGCAGCAGTGCTAATGTGCTACCCACAAAAATGACAATGCTAGAGACACATGAGACTACCCACTGCAATGTGCAATTGGTACAGTGAAATAAAATAAGACTACAGCATTGAAGATGATGTTTCCTGTATGCTCATACAAAATGAGACTCGTAGTATATTTTACTATACACTTGACACCTTATTTCTTGTGACCTGGCTAGCCCTCTTGGCACAATCTTAAGGCCTCTCAGGCACTAAGCTTTGCATACATTTAGATCACCAGATATGCTGTTCTGAAATATATGGGCATAAAGCTATGGGTCTACACAGGTGAACTGTAGTTGCTTTCTTTAGAAGATTCTACTTCAGGTAACTTGCATTCTTTCAATACTGGCTGGGATGCCTATAAAGTGAAACACAACTAGAGTAAGGTGAAACAGAAACCAACAGCCGCAAGATAATTGTCCATGTTTTGAGCATTTCATAGTTAAGTATCTTGAGAACACACACTGTTTGTCTGAAAATGTGAGCGAAGAATGAAAATGATCCAAGAGGAATGCACAGATTGTGAGACCGTCTGTTGTTTTCCTTATGCATAATCACAAGTCTCATCCTATGCAAGTCTGCCATATCCCTCTCAGAGTCAGAATCAGTTTATTACTGATCATGAAATATACACACACACTCAGTAAACACAGGAGGAGGTCAAACCTAAAGGTTGCACAAGAGAACTCCTGTTGGAAGAGTCCACAAAAATGTTAAAATTCAAATAACAGAAAAACAACATTTTCATAAAGTGATTTTTAAGATACCGAAGATACAACACAAGCAATGTATTTATATGCATTATGACAAACTTTTTGCCATTGTGTGACCCCAATATACTAAACCCCCTACAATAATGCCTTCTGGAAATGCAGGTATTCTGAATAAATAAATAAATAATAAATAAATAATTCAAACTATGAACGAAATACAATTTGGGTACATTTGTTAACAATTTAAGAATAGACGAGAACATTTCAAGTAAGTGCTCCGTATGCTATTATCAATGAAACAAGTTATCAATCACGATTGAAGGAAAAGAAAATGACATTTAAAAGCATGAAAGTTGGTTTCATATTAAATGGTAATGGATTCTACAAAAATGTGGGAGAAAAATTAACTGTGAATTTACCATTATTATATCTCACTAACACTGCGAAAAAACCAAACATGAAGAGAACACCTGAGGAGCATGTCTTTCAAGCAGTGTTTGGCAGTTAAGTACAAAGGCTTGCACTGATACCAATTCACATTTTCACAAACCGTGCAACAAAAACAAACATGTTCTGAATAAACGACGAGACTATTCATTGGCCTAGACTGGCCAAAAGAAAAAAATTTGACACATAAAAAATATTGGAGAAAACAAGCAAACGTAACCAGACCTAGAATAGTCGGCAACATCTGACACAGTTAAGCTAGCTAGCAATCAATGATCAGTTAACAAGCAACCAATGCTAACCTAGGTATCATAGAACTCGTTTCCTTTTGAGTGAGTCACTTTGAAAAAGAAACGAGCACAGAAAATACTAGAGCCAAGAATTTTTTTTCCGTAGTAAACGCACAATAACGAGGCTCGATTTTGAGACGTAGAGGGGTTAGAAAACTGGAAAGCTCAGCTCCTTACAGATCCAGGTCAGTAACACTAAAGCACGGCTTTTGGATTTCAACACACAACATAAGTCAAAGAAATAAGCACTACAAGAAGCCAGAATGAGCACAACATTTTCTGCTGGCAAACACAACAAGTCACGTAAACTGAGCAAATATAGAGCAGACTTAAGATGGAAGCTTAGCATCCACTGCATGAGTTCTCACCTTACTGGAGCTAAATGTTTCTGCAAGCACATCAGCAACTATTCTCAATCTGTAAAACCAAAGCAATTACAGTGGCCGCAATCCCTGCAGGTGTATAATTGCAGACAACACCTGACAAGATTATATGATCTTAATCACTAACATTTAAATGCAAAAAGCTGGCATAAAGTGAAATGACAGAACTTCTACTTTGAACAAGAAATCAAAAACACTGAGGACACAGTGTCCTGAAAAATATGCCATTCAAATGCAACACAGAAGCAATCATTTGAGAAACAGTAATGCAGATCACGGTGCAGTCATGCTTTTTGTTACTTTTTGCTTAAAACTACTATACCTAATCACATCTTGAAGATCAACGTTTTTCTTCCACCTCGGGTCCTGCAATCGAAGACTGCTAACAAAGTTTGAGGGGACACTTGAGCTAGACCTCAAGGGTACGACGCGATAGCGTTAAGGGGTTAATTGACACATATTTGAAACTGTTCACTCTCAACATTACATTCATAGATTTCTGGGAGTCCTCGTATCACTCCCTGTGCAATGCTGCAGCAGTTAAGCGACGCGCCACTGCCCTGCGACCACTGCCGACACCGCTGGGGTTTGTGCGACCCAGGGTGCTCTTCCCGAGGAACCTCTCGCTACCAACCGCTAATTAGACTGCCACCTGCCAATGTGGGCAGTTTGCACACTATCTGGTAGCCAAGTTGTGATAATGCCACAAGGTCATGTGTCAGGTGGCTTACCTAGGCTGCCTCTCCGGGGATTTTTTCGTGAATTGTTCACTTACAATCAACAACAATGATGTCATCACCGGCTTTTCTGTGACACGGACTCCTTACCGCTATCACATTGAAACACCACAATGCGAAGGTCACACGAGCACTTTCTGTGTTGTTATGGAAATATATATCGGCAGCGATATTAATCTGTTGGCTGACAAAAGATGTGAAGGAAATAGCAAGAATGGTGGTGCTCCCTTTATTCCTACAAATTTCTTTTGGGCAAAAACTGAGAATTAGCACCAGTAAGATATACTCGTTACGTCGCTGAATTTTCCCAACAAGAAGTTTTGCCATCTGCAAAAGCTATAATTATATTCCCATTCATGCGAGTTTAAAAGCTTAGCAGCCTCCTGCTTCCAGTGAAGGACGAATTACTCAGAGCCAGTGAGGTCGTGTAGATGGAATTTTCAGACAAGAAATTTCTCGGCATGGAAGCTATGAAATAGAACTATTGACACAGGGTATCTAGCAACACTTTCATGGGCTCTCTACTTAGGATCAATCAATCAACATATCTAATTTTCACACAAAAAATTATACACCGCAAAAGAAGGGGACAGGAGAAGAAGCTGCACAGCAGCAGCTTGAATGTTGCGAGTTGGTTGGGAAAAACAGGACAGCCATCAAAATGTTCCAAAAGGGTGCCAAAAGGTGCCACAGTTTCACTGAACACTGCTATTCCTTTCATGCATAACCACTATATGGCTCTCGAGGCTGCTCTGTTTAGCGAACCTTCTTTGGCACAAGTAACCCTGGAATAGCTTCTCCGCCGTCTGGGTGAGCATGTTTTAACGGGGTGTCCTTTACTGCAACGGTACTGCCGCAATACTCGCAACTTTAAGGACGCTCACCCGTGTGAGTGCGCAGATGTTTCGCTAAGTTGGACTTTTTTGCAAAGGCACTGCTACAGTGCTCACAAACGTATGGACGATCACCCGTGTGGGTGCGCAGGTGAACTATCAGGGTGCTCTTCACTGCAAAGGCACTGCCACAATGGTCACAAACATATGGACGCTCGCCCGTGTGGGTGCGTAGGTGGTTGATCAGGCCGCTCTGTTGCGCAAAGCTGCTTTCGCAGTAGTCACAAGTGTATGGACAGTCCCCCGTGTGGGTGCGCAGGTGGTTAACCAGGTGGCTCTTTTGTACAAACCTGCTTTCACAGTGCTCACAACTGTATGGACGATCACCACTGTGGATGCGTAGGTGTTTGACTTGGCTACTTTTCCATTTGAAGGTCTTGCCACAGTGGCTGCATTCATGCAGCTGCTTGCCTGTGGGTTCACAAGCTGAATCTTGTCCATGACGTGCACCGTCTTTGCAGCCTTCAGAGACCACGCCTGCATTTGAACGGCACAGAAATTGCAATATAGTGCGTGACTAAACTCACCTGGTGCCAGGGCCATGACATATTCAATGTGGCTGCGATGCCATACAACAACTCTGCTTCCTTTTGCAAAGTTAAATTGAGAAAGTCAAACTTCTGCAAGCTTTTTGTGCTTCGAATTCAGCATACAGATGACAAAATTTCAAGCTGCAAATAACTACACATTACTAACAGAAATGAAGAGAGTCAAACCAATAATAAGACACTTTTACTCGTGCACGTGTATCATTTTTGGCTTCATGACAAGGACACCCTAGATCATCTAGAAATAGACGTCACCGATAACAAGTGGAATTTAGTTATAGAGTCTGGTGCAGTTTACAGCTTTTAACTGCACACGTTAAACCGAGAGGTTCCATATCTATTCTACCTAGTATACCACAAGAAAACTAACAGAATTGCAGTTGAGGAAAAATTTTTGTGAAACATTTTCAGGCCAAATCACAGCATTCCATAAAATGGATGATCTGTAAAATCCTGAGTTTGCACTATACTGCTACAAAGCCCAGTAATATTTGTTTCTTCACACTTCAAGATGTTCACGAGCACACAGCTATCACTTTGTGATGCAAGAGGCAGCTAGATTTACCAGGGATGAAAGTAGCCAAGAAAAGCTCTATCCGTGATGTTCAAAGTTAACGTAGCTGCTCTCCACATCGTATCCCAGGAGTCTTTCCTCCGTTTAAATTGGGGGCAGCCGAATGTGGCAACGATTTCGCTCTCCGCTGACCACACTGCCTGCCTTTGCCGACATCAAATCATTCAATTTCTTGTGTTTTTTACCGTGCTGTTTATGCAGCGGTGTGGCTATACGGTCTCCAAAATGGAAACTAACCAAGTCACTAGAACGGCATTTGGGCCCACACAGCATGGTCTCGAGTTAGATTTGCTAGGGCTACCATTAAGACCTGCTTTACTTATAGTTCTAATGCAAGTCGAGCTACACTAATTCTACAAAAAATCTGGTGAAGTTAAACTTCTCAGTGAAACAAATAACTCCATCTTGAAAGACATTATGAACTTGATTACACCATCTCAGATGCCAACACATGACAGCTGAAAACACACAACCACTTTCAATGTTCCAAAACTGACAACCAAAATGTTAAGTTAACATTGAAATGTAACCTCCCATAATCAGAGACCTGCACATGAAACACAACACCTCGGAGTGCGAGAATAAATGCACAAATCTATAAAGTGTGAACAACATTATGCCAAATATGAACAGAAACCAATCATTTACATCCAATCACAATGAACTAAAAAAATAGTGCACATTGTATCAAGAATAAGAGTTCAAGGATAAATGCACAAATCTGAAAAGTGTGAACAATGTTATGCAAAATATGGAAGGAAAACAATCAATTACAACCAATCACAATAAACTAAAAAAAAGAGTACACACTGTATCAAAAACAAGAGTGCAAGCATAAATGCACAAATCTAAAAAGTGCGAAGAATGTTACGCAAAATATGAACAGAAAACAATCATTTACAACCAATCACAACGAACTAAATAAAGAGTGCACACTCTATTGAAAACGAGTTCAAGCATAAATGCACAAATCTAAAAAGTGTGAACAATGTTATGCAAAATATGGACAGAAAGCAGTCATTTACAGTGACCTAAATTCATTGCAGTTTGTAGCGAGAACAAGAGTGCAAGCATAAATGCACAAATCTAAAAAGTGTGAACAATGTTATGCAAAATATGAACAGAAGCCAATCTTGAGGAGGACAAGCTGTCAGGCTAGTTGGTGCTGATACAGTGTGTTTGACAGCACTTAACACACGGACAGGGTGCAGAAACAGGAAAGACGACAGCACTGGAACTGAACTTCAACTTCCAGATGTCTAAGCGCTGACAACCACACAGAAACCTATCATTTACAACCAATCACAATGAACTAAAATTTAGTGCACTTTGTATTGAGAACAAGAGTGCAAGCATAACTGCACAAATCTACAAAGTGTGAACAATGTTATGCAAAATGTGAACAGAAATCAATCATTTACGACCAATCACAATGAAGTAAAATTCCGTGCCCTTTGTATCAAAAGCACTAAAATGAACATAAAGAACGGCCTTCAGCCAATAACACTTCAATCACTATTGGTTAGATTTAGGAGCATCTAAGTGCATTGCAAGAGAAACTATTTCTTTTGCAGAGCTCCTTTCATTAGAAAGGTGTCCATTTCCAAAGTAGCAGAATTCATTTCCAAAGTAGTAGAATAAGAATTAACAATCAATGCAGGACATTTGCAAAAACTGAGCCAGTACGGCCCAGGAAGCAAGTTCAAGGATCATGCAACCAAATAGAATTATACTACACTGCAAGCATTTTCTTTGACCAGAGCTATTAGCTTACAATGAAAAATTTCAAAGGTTACAGGATAAAAATTCCTCAGCTTGCACAGTTGTGCCAAATGCTCAGAAAATTTCATAGAAAATCTGTTCTACTCTCCAAGTCACAAAAGGAATTTTTCACAAAGGCTGTCACTCCCATTTTAGTGACCTGACTTTGATCTTTTGGTAAGAGGACAAGGTCTGATGCATCCCACATAGTAAATGAAAGCATCATCTCTTGCATAACTCTATTTTACTCGAGCTGGATGCCTTCGAACAAAATGCGTTCCTCCCTCATGGATGAAAACAAGAATTTTCATTTCTTTCAGTTACAAAGTAAAGATAGAGACGATACACCTGTGGAAGGCTGCCTCTTGAAAACTTGCCGTTATTTGGCGTGTCTGATATGTACTGTAAGAACGGAAAATGAGTGTTTGGTCTAAACTGCATCAGGGGCAACCTTCCATTAGTGAGCTCATGATCTGGGCTTGACGACTCTTGAAACTGAAAGAAAAAGACCAGGCACCAACGAGGTATCAATGACAATAGATGTCACCCGCTTGCCGCTTTGCCACTCCCTCTTAAACCAACTGTCTCACCATCTTACGAAAGCTGCACTGGGAGTTGTTGCACTTAGCTGCATGTTTCAAAGCACCATCAATAGGCTTTCACTATTACTCATCTTCAACCATTTAAAGCTGCACATCAGTCTGCGAATTGTCTCCCCCAGGGAAGGAATCGGGATGCTTCCTGAAGCACGCGTTTCAGCAAAGAAAAAAATTGTGGCTTGAGGTGATGGCATCTTTTGTCTTTAGTTCAAGGCAAACAAGCCATGAAATTCAATTCAGATTAGTTATCATACCGCTTAATGCGCACAGAGCAAGCGCTTAGAAGTCTGCACACGCTATTTTACAGACAATGAACATCAGCCTTCAGGACTATGCAGGTTGGCAGGAGTTGCTCTGAACGACTCTTGGTCTGAGAGAATGTATTTCTTGGCTGGTCAACATTGGCCTGCAAAATAAAAAGCAAACCAGCATGATGAAAAATCTGTAGTGCCCAAAGCAGCAGTGTTAATGCGCTTCCCACAAAAATGACAATGCACAAGAAACACGCACGTGACTACCCACTGCAAAGTGCAATTTGATGAGACTATGATACTGAATATGATGTTTCCTGTATGCTCATACAAAATGAGACTCATAATACATTTTACTCCATATTTAACACCTTAATTCTGGTGATTTGGCTAGCCCTCTTGGCACAATCTAAAGGGCTCTCAGGACCAAGCTTTGACCACATTTAGATCAGCAGATATGCCGTTCTGAAATATACGAGCATAAAGCTATGGGTCTACACAGGTGAACAGTAGTTGCTTTCTTTAGAAGATTCTACTTCAGGTAACTTGCATTTTTTCAATACTGGCTGGGATGCCTATAAAGTGAAACACAACTAGAGTAAGGTGAAACAGAAACCAACAGCCGCAAGATAATTGTCCATGTTTTGAGCATTTCATAGTTAAGTATTTTGAGAACACACACTGTTGTCTGAAAATGTGAGCGAAGAATGAAAATGATCCAAGAGGAATGCACAGATTGTGAGGCCGTCTGTTGTTTTCCTTATGCATAATCACAAGTCTCATCCTATGCCAGTCTGCCATATCCCTCTCAGAGTCAGAATCAGTTTATTACTGATCATGAAATATACACACACACTCAGTAAACACAGGAGGAGGTCAAACCTAAAGGTTGCACAAGGGAACTCCTGTTAGAAGAGTCCACAAAAATATTAAAATACAAATAACAGAAAAACATGTTTCATAAAGTGATTTTTAAGATACCCAAGATACAACACAAGCAATGTATTTATATGCATTATGACAAACTTTTTGCCATTGTGTGACCCCAATATACTAAACCCCCTACAATAATGCCTTCTGGAAATGCAGGTATTCTGAATAAATAAATAAATAATAAATAAATAATTCAAACTATGAACGAAATACAATTTGGGTACATTTGTTAACAATTTAAGAATAGACGAGAACAGTTCAAGTAAGTGCTCCGTATGCTATTATCAATGAAACAAGTTATCAATCACGATTGAAGGAAAAGAAAATGACATTTAAAAGCATGAAAGTTGGTTTCATATTAAATGGTAATGGATTCAACAAAAATGTGGGAGAAAAATTAACTGTGACTTTACCATAATTAGATCTCACTAACACAGTGAAAAAACCAAACATGAAGAGAACACCAGTGGAGCATGTCTTTCCAGCAGTGTCTGGCAGTCAAGTATAAAAGCTTGCACTGATACCAGTTCCCAAGTTCACAAACCATGCAACAAAAACAAATGTGTTCTAAATACACGACGAGACCATTCATTGGCCTAGACTGGCCAACAAAAAATTTTGACACATAAAAATATTGAAGAAAACAAGCAAACGTAACCAGACCTAGAATAGTCGGCAACATCTGATAAAGTTAAGCTAGCTAGCAATCAATGATCCGTTAGCAAGCAACCAATGCTAACCTAGGTATCATAGAACTCGTTTCCTTTGAGTGAGTCTCTTTGAAAAAAAAACGAGCACAGAAAATACTAGCAAGAATTTTTTTCCGCAGTAATGGAACAATAACGAGCCTCGATTTTGAGAGGTAGGGGGGTAAGAAAAACTGGAAAGCTCAGCTCCTTACAGATCCAGGTCAGTAACAGTAAAGCACAGCTTTGGATTTCAACACACAACATAAGTCAAAGAAATGAGCACTACAAGAAGCCAGAATGAGCACAACATTTTCTGCTGGAAAACACAAGTCATGTAAACTGAGCAAGATATACAGCAGACTTAAAACAGTTAGCTTAGCATCCACTGCATGAGCTTTCACTTTACTGCAGCTATACGTTTCTACAAGCACATCAGCAACTATTCTCAATCTGCAAAATCAAAGCAATTACTGTGGCCACAATCCCTGCAGGTGTATAATTGCAGACACCACCAGATAAGATCATATGATCTTAATCACTAAAATTTAAACACAAAAAAGCTGACATAAAATGAAATGACAGAATTTCTACTTTGACCAAAAAAATAAATTAAAAACAATTAGAACACAGTGTTCTGCAAAATATGTCATTCACATACAACAAAGAAACACTCATTTCGTATTCAGTAATGCAGATCACGGAGATATGGCTAAGTGTCGAGAGCTGGGCTAGTTGGTTCTGGGTATAATTATGAGACATCATTCCAGCGCACAGAAACACAGGATGAAGAGAGTAGATACCACGGAGCTTGGCGTGGTGTCCACTCTCCGGTGGTGTCTCCTCTCTTCATCCGTGTGTTTCTGTGCGCTGGAATGATGTCTCATAATTATATATGCTGTTCTGAAATATACGAGCATAATGCTATGGGTCTACGCAGGTGAGCAGTAGCAGTTTTCTTAGAAGATTCTTCTTCAGGCAACTTGCATTCTTTCAGTACTGGCTGGAGTGCCTGTGAAATGAAACACAACAAAGTAGAGTAAGGTGAAGGGAAAAAACAATAGCCACAAGATAATTGTCCATGTTATGAGCAATTAATAGTTAAGCATAATTAATAGTTAAGTATTGGAGCACATACTGTTTATCTCTGACAGTGTGAGAATAGAAAGCAAGAGATCCAAGAGGAATGCACAGATTGTGAGGCTGTCTGTTGTTTTCCTTATGCATAATCACAAGTCTCATACTATGCCAGTCTGCCATATCCCTCTCAGAATCAGTTTATTATTACTTATCATGAAATATACACACACACTCACTAAATACAGGAGGAGGTCTCAAAGCCAAAGGCTGCACAAGGGGGGGGGGGGGGGGGGTTCTTGTTAGAAGAGGGCACGAAAATGTTAAAACACAAACAGCAAAAAATAAAAGATGATGCAAACTATAAACAAACACAATTAGGACAACTTTGATACTATGAGAATAGAGGAAAACGTGTAATATATGCTCCTTATGCTATTATCAATGAAAAAAGTTATCACTCATGATTGAAGAGACAAAAATGATGTTTAGAATAATGAATGTAAGACATTTGCTTCACATTAAAATGGTAATTAATTCCACAAAAATGTGGGAGAAAAATTAACTTTGAATTTATCATAATTAGTTTTACGCTTCGGTATTAAGAAATAGTTGCGACAAGAGAAGCGAGTGAAACTTCAGCACGGAAACTGGATGGTTTTAATCACTGGAACGGCAAGTGACGTATTTGTGAACTTGTAGATGAGAATGCCGATAGAATAATAAACCATAATTAGATTCCTGGGACGTTATGGTTAGGTTTATGGTTTGTTTTGGTTTATGAGGTTTAACGTCCTGAAGCGACACATCGGCTATGAAGGACGGCGTAGCGGAGGGCTCCGGATAATTTCGACCACACGGGGATGTTTAATGTGCACTGACATCACACAGTACACGAGCCTCTAGCATTTGTCCTCCATTCGAAATCTAGGATTGAACTGGCGTCTACCAGGTTAGTAGCTCTGGTGGCTCTCTCCTGGGATCTTATAAACACGCAGTAATGATGAAAAGTAAACATTTTGACAGATTTGCCTTTCTGGTTGGGTTTGAAGACATAATAAACTCTGACAAGTCTCCAACCAAAAACTTTAATTTAAAACCTAACATTTCGGAGCCTGCTTGGCTCCTTCAGGGGTGACTGGGGGCAGTAGCTAGTGTCTTTAAATATGCATGGAGGGGATCAGGAGGTCAAAAGAACGAAAGCTGAGATGCGAAAGGCAGGGGGCGTGGTTAAAAGGCACTAGAGAATATGCTGCCAGAGTTCTGTGGGTTCATTGGCATTGATAATATTGAAGACTTGAATTTGAGGAAAGAAAAGGCGCATGCATAACTGGTTCCCTGCGTCACTGGACACTTCAATAGTTTTTCAGGTCTACGGCGGTGGTGCCCACCTGCAAAAAACTGCTTTCGTACAATCTTTCATGCTTCACAATGATAAACCGCCAGCAATTTTTTTTTACTTTGTCTGCCGCTGCAATGTCTCTCTGTAGGTGCATCACTCTCGGAAAATAATAGCAGATATTTTACCATGTCTAAGAATGGAATATCGTGCAGTAGCACTAGTTACCTTAGACACTTAAGGTCCTTTCGTGCTAAAGGTGTTTTACCTCAAGGCCATAAAGGCCATTTGACCTAAAAGTCTATAAAGGCCATCTACCTAAAGGCCTTTACACAAAAGGCATTTACCATTAAGGCCTTCACTCTAAAGGTCTTTGACCTAAAGGCTTTTAGCACAAAGGCTTTTGACCTGAAGGCCTCTGCCCTGAAGGCATATACTTTGAAGGCCTTCACCCAGATAAAGGCCTGCCAGGTGTACACACCTGGCAGGTCAGGTGGGCTACCTGCCCCAAAGCAGACTTCAGGGCTACGTACGTACGTAGGCATATGAGCAGTCGGGGACAAAAGTTTGCGGGATCTGGATTCACGAAAAAAAAAATTACTTCTGCATTTCCACGCTATTCAGTCAGATAAAATTCATCTTGCAGATGGATCATGCATGTCTCCTCATGCTTCTATGCATTTCATCGACTTGATTTGACTGATCGCGCCACAATAGATTTTTGCTGTGAATCTGCATCTCGCAAACTTTTGTGCAAAACTGTGCGTATGCCTGAAATCAGAAGACACACTGAAAGGTTAAAGCAGCTCAGCAGCAGTAAGGGTCTTGTCGAGGGGCACAGGGCCACACTGCAGAGCTTGGAAAGCGTCATGATCACACATACACACAATCTATAGCAGCTTACTAAGTCACAATGCCAGTGTGATGCAATGTATCACAACTGCTATTCACCTGATGTATCAAACAGTGCATCTGAGCTTCCACAGGGCTCTCCACTTCTGTTGTGCTGATAAGCAGCCATCATCACACCAAAAACTGCTCCAGTGGTGTTGACATACGAGGACAACCATCCTCGAAAGCCAAGGGCACTAGGATGTCCCATGGAAAATAAAAAAACTAAATAATTGTTAATGTCAAAAACAGACACTCTTTGTGGCTCATAGAACAGAGACTAAAAAATACATCCAGCACCACTGACAACTCTACTCGGCAAAAACACTGATCAATGCTAAGCGCTTTAATTGTTAGCCACCTTCTACACTGGAGCTAATGAATACCAGGAGAAGACACAGAATTACAAATGGTAATAACCATCCCACTTTTGATATTGATAAGCCACCCATCAAGCTTCCGTGAAGCAGCAATGTCGGCCAGCTGGTACGCAGCTGTGGGCACAAGGTCGGCTTTGGGCACAAGGTCGGCTTTTCTGATCTTGCTGAGGACTTTGGCGCCTGGACCTGACTGCATGGTAAAGGTCCTTGAAAGGCCAGAATTAGACAATGCAGTAGCTTAAATTTTGAGAATGTCCATCAAATCTAACGTTAGGTGTGCTTTCCAATTCAGACCTCCTATGCTATTTGCTAATGCAGACCTTTGTAAAACAAGAGTGTCATTTCGCATGGCAGTTTGGTTTGGTCTATGGGGGTTTAACGCCCCAAAGCTATTCAGGCTCTGATGGATGCCATAGTGAAGGGCTCCGCAAATTTAGACCCCCTAGGGTTCTTTTAACGTTCACTGACATCGCACAGTACACAGGCATCTAGTGTTTCACCTGCATCGAAATTCGACTGCCGTGGCCAGGATTTAACCCACGTCTTTCGGTTCAGCAGCCGACCACCATAACTGCTGAGCCACCACGGCAGGTACATTATTCATGATTCATGGAGCATACGGTATGGGTGGTGATAAGTGTGCAGAGCGCATCGACGCATGCCAGCCATGCCAGTAACCCCCAATTCAAGGTCTCTCAGTGAATTCCAAAGCTGAGACACCTAGCTTCGAAAGTATCACATATAAGCAACACACAACAAAGCGGCGTGGCACACTGAAATGTAGTAAAACAGCACCAAACCATAACCTTTAAATTTTTAACTCCTACCTACACCTGCATACATTAACACTGCTCTGAAACTGGAGCAAGGACAAGAGCTTCACAGCTAATGGCATCCACACAGAACTGGGAACCTTCCACCATCGCCTGCCTGAGCCAACCTGCACTGCATGCTTCTTGTCGCTCGTGAACAACAGTAGGCATTCAAACTCTTCCAGCGGAACATTTCTGCACAACTCTGGCACAAAACACACAAAATCCTTGAGGTGGGACCCCGATCTCACGACACTGGTCTTATGTTTTCCACTATTCTGTCTGTCACATATCAGCTTCATGTATCCCTCACTTATGACTGTGAAGACAGAATGGCCAAAGGCAAATGAGGTATTTTTTACATGACCAGAAGAAAACTGCTAAAGCTGACTCGGTCTGTGCATACAATATTTGAGGCCTATGATCATTATAGTTTGAGAAAAATGATATTTTCCAGGCACTGGGCCTAGCTAGCCTACTCATTGTTACAAGGTAAGACACCTGTAAGAAATGCGGATTCAAGCGACTGAAGGAAAGTAGCAATATCATGCCCATCTGATTTTGGGCCCCAAGTACACCGCACTCCTAGGCGCAGCTTAGAGAGAAAATCGACATTCAATTTTCATTAGTACATCACAAGTGTTTCATAATTCTTCTCTGGTCACACAACACAGATGTATGCCATAGATTAACCTTGAAAAGTTGTTTTTAATTTGAGAGACAAGGAGGAAACGAACCAAGGTTTCTCAGTGTGCCACCTACATCACCAAATGTTACCCTTGGTGGCTTTCCTTAGGGCACAGTAAAGATACTTTGGACATGAATGAAGGAGAGACGGCGTAGAGGTACAGGGCCACAGTTCACATCCCAGTACTGCTGCAATTCTCCACCAGATGAAAGAGCTGCCGCGGTGGCTGAGTGGTTATGGCACTCAGCTGCTGGCTCGAATGACGCGGGTTCGATCCAGGCCGCGGCGGTCGAATTTCGATGGAGGCGAAATTCTAGAGGCCCGTGTACTGTGCGATGTCAGTGCACGTTAAGAAACCCCAGGTGGACGAAATTTCCGGAGCCCTTCACTACGGCGTCCCTCATAGCCTGAGTTGCTTTGGGACGTTAAACCCCCATAAACCAAACCAAACCAGATGAAAGAAGAAAAAACTGGAGGAACAACACTTAAGCTCGACCTTAACTGTATGACGCGAGAGTGATAATGGGTTAATGCCCATTAATGCAGAATTGGTTATTCTCTACTTAACATCCATAGATCTTTGGGACCCCACTGCACCACTCCTGATGTAGTGGTGCAGCATTTAAGTGATTCGCTATTGCTCTGCGATGGCAGGTAATGCCACTGATGAGGCTAGTGTGACCCAGGTTGCTCTTCCCGAGCAATCTTTCGCGGCCAATCATTAATTTGTCTGCCACCTGCCACAGTGAAGTTTGCTCACAGTCCAGTGGGAAGGTTGTGATGACACGAGGCCCACCTGTCACATAGGCTGCTTCTCTCAGGATTTCTCATGGATTTTTCGCTCATGGTCAGCAACGCTAATGCCAATGACGACACTGGATTTCCTGGGACAAGGGCTCCTTAACTCTATTGCATTATAAAACAGTGTCAAAAGAATTGACTAGCCAGACCAGGGGTGAAGCCTGATCCTGGCGACCAGTACCGACAACCTTCTCATCAGAAGAAAAGGATTTGGCCACCCTGATGTAGTACTTGGCCACAACCTTCTATGTGAATACACCAATTAACCCTGGCCTGCAGTCCACAGTGGATGCGGAGCAAATGGCCAAGGCGGCGGTCAGAGCTGTGACGCAGCAGAGGGTGCTAAGAATTCTGGAGCCAGGCTACATTTAGACTGAGCCTGGCAATGTTTAAACACTAGAATTTCACCCAGTGGGGCTAGCCTAGCAGTTCAGTTTCAGGAACTCGCAGGTATTAAATGGGATGTCACACGGCTTAGGTTAAGAAGACAGATGAAGCATATACATATAGTGGTAAAAGGCGGGCATATACTATGCTACCGCAGTTTAACAGACAGACGACTCGGGAGCTAGATGCAGATTCCTGATCGATAAGGATATTAGCTGGCAGCATAAAGGAATTCACAGCATGAACATGAAAGTGGCAGTTACTGTAATTAAGCTTAGTAAGAGGAACAAATTGAAGGTGGCACAAACCCAAATGCCTACATCTAGTCGCGATGACCAGATAGTCAAAAGCTTCAATGAAAATGTGGAATCGGCAACGAGTGAAGTGACTAAAGTAAAACTGCAGTACACTGTACTGATCAACGAGTTCAAGCCAAGGTAGGCAAAACACAGGCAGGAGACCAGGCAGTGGGTGAATTTGGCATAGGTTCTAGGAATGCCAGGGAAGGTTCATTAGTAAAATTTGCAGAATGAAATAATTATCAAGAATACCTTCTTTCACAAACGGGAGAACTGGAAGTGGACATGAAACAGCCTGAATGACAAGAATAAAAACGAAATAAACCTTATAATGTATGCACACTATGGTATCATGCAGGATAGGAGGTGCTCGGCAAGGTGAGATGAGATGACCACAGGATGGTAAGATCTCGAATTAGCCTACACTTGTGGAGGGAATGGAAGAATCTAGTGAGGCAGGAGCCCATCAATGAGTTAGCAGTAAGAGCGAAAGTAGAGGAATTCAGGATCTTGCTGCAGAAAACATATGCGGCTTTAGCTGAGGACTACAACCGCAACGTTCAAGCAGTAAACGATAATCTGACAGCTATCGCTACAGAGTGTGCAATAGAAGTAGAATGGTTAGACAGGACACTGGCTAGCTCTCTCAGAAGATGAAAGATAGATGGGAGATCTCAATGCCCACCCACCCACTTGTTCGCCCAGCTGACGAATTCGCTGCTCGACTTAGGAGCCTTCCGCGAAGCTAAGTAGTTTATTTTTTTCCCACAAGGTTGCATTTTTGAATGGCTCATCAAAGTCGCTTGACAGCCTCCACATGCTCGACGCATGCTCCAAAAAGTTGAAAATCTTAGGACTCTGTTTTGTCTGCGATTGATTTTATCGACAACCCGATAGACAACACAGGTAGCCATGCTCCAACACTCAACTATAGGGTTTCCATTTATTGTTTTGTAGCAAGAATACTGTTCAAGATAGGACTTTAATTTTTTTCACAGCTAACGACAAATCGAATACAAAGCGTTTTGCATATTTCAGAAAATTCTTACCGTTTATTTTTTTTTATATACAAGTGTGTCTTTAAAAAGTTTTGTTAATTTTTTTCTTAAAATTTCTGTTTTCTTGTTGCAAAATCTTGTTTTCAGCAAATATTTTTTCTGTTGCAACATGCAATTCGTTTTCAAACTTATATGTCTAAAAAGCCCATTTATTTAGCTTAGTTTTAGTGTATTGCATAAAATTTTAAATGCAATATTTTTTATAGAACAACAAAGAACTACAGAAACCTAAAGAAACGATCATCTTCCCCAGGTAGGGAAACAGTTAAAGAGAAAGGAGAAGAGCAGAGCGGGCAAGGAAAGAAACGCATGTTAATGATATTCTAGTAATAAACACAAAGAAGGAATGGGCAGAGGGCATAGCATGTAATGCGAAGGGAAGATGACCATGTTCGTTAAGGGTAAAGGACTGGATTCCAAGAGAAGGAAAGCGTAGCCAGGTGCGCCAGAAAGTCAGATTAGCGGATGAGAATAGGAAGTATGCAGGGACGAGGTGGCCGCAGATCGTAGAGAAACGGAGTAATTAGATATGGGAGAGGTATTTGTCCTGCACTGGGCATAGTCAGTCTGATGATGATTAAAGATACTTTGTTAGGAACTGCAGACAGTAGGTAAGCTGGTAAGGACTAGGTAAGTTGCAGGAAAGTACCATGAGAGGAAACTTCATTTCAAACATCCAGACTGGTGGGAAAGCCTCTAGCTGTTGCTCGTGCTCAATTAGGAGTCTTTGTCCCGCAGTGGGCATAGTCAGTCTGATGATGATGAAAGATACTTTGTTAGGCCCTGCAGACATTAGGTAAACTGGTAAGGACTAGGTAAGTTGCAGGAAAGTACCAAGAGAGGAAACTTCATTTCAAACATCCAGTCTGGTGGGAAAGCCTCTAGCTGTTGCTCGTGCTCAATTAGGAGAGGCAGTAAAAGGTGCTGAAGCTGCTGTGTTATAGAGCACACTTGTTCGCCCAAAAAAGTAGAGTGAATGTTTTAGGGTGTTGTACATTAGCCGTCTTGTGTGGGGGTACTCCTACATGCTATGCATGTTGGACAGGTAATCACAACAAGCAGTCGCTGGGCGAGTAATCAAATTGCTGCTCGTGTCTACGGAGGGTCATCGTCATTCATAACCGAGCAACCGTTTCGCTATCCTACTCGTGTTCAATCTGCACGAGATAGTGCGTACTACTTTCCGGCATCGAATAGTGTCACTTTTCTCCTTCAAGATCGCGCGAGTACTGACCTGTCCTCCAGAGAGCCTCCCATCAAGTCGAGGCAGAAAAGAATCTTCGGGCCATTCGGCTCGCCCCGCTTCATGTCTCTGAGCAGTTCGACGGCTGCGGAAGCCCAGAAATTCCTCCAGCGTCTTGAGCGGGGCGGCCTCCCGTTCAGACACTGCATCGATGGACGTCCGAGACAAACTTGCTTGGACCAAAATGACAAAGGCACCAAGACGAAACAAGTTCTGGACGAGCACAAATATGCCATTTCTGTGTCCTGCATCACTTGGAACACTTTTGTTTTTTTTTTAAAGCCACGAAACAGCCGGGCGAAATTGTCGGGCACGACACACCACCACCGTTTGTTCCAAGCGTTTGCGTAGATCATTTCACCACTCGAACTTTTCGAGCCACTGATCCCTTTCTTGTCAGTTCACAAAGAGAATCTCGATGTCTCGATCACTGCAACTGCATCGCCAACGCTTTGAAAATCGTCTCGCCGTTATTCCCCTTGTTTCTCCGTTTTGAAAGTTTTTCGGGCGCCAAATCTTGTCATTTGTCACCGTGTTTACATCATCAATCCAGCGCTCCTGGAAACAGAACCAAAAACAATACCGCGGAGAACGTGTTGAAGTATGACCGCAAGAGGGCAGGACTAGTTAGTTCTTTTTAGTCATCTAAAAAATTACTGCTGTCATGCAGTAATTCTTCCAGTAGTGCTGGCAAGATCAACTCCTGCTGCGTATTTGACTTCGTAGCAACTACAGTGTTCTAAAGGGCTTTCTAGAACTACAGTGTTCTAAAGGGCTTTCTAGAACACTGTAGTAGCAACCATAAAAACAATAGTCTCATCATCATCATCATCCAGTGATTCGTTCTAAAGGGACAAACCCCACATCCAATCCAAATCCAATTTCCCCGGGTGCTGATGAACTTTCAAAGCAGAGACGCAGAAGACTGCAGCGAGGCGATTCTCGAAACGTTGGCAGTAGAGCTGCAGTGATGAAGATTCCTTTGTTTCGATGTGCGACCTGTGACAGAATAAAAGTATCATCAGCTCGCTCGAAATGTTTAAGCAGTTCGAGTGCTGAAATGTTCTAAGCAAACATAGGTGGTGTGTCGTGCACGGTGGTATCGTTCGGCTTTCAGCTGCTGTTTAGTGGGTTTTAGAAAAAGGAAAGAGTTCGAACTAATATTTCTCCAGCTCCAGGACTTGCTTCGTCCTGGTGCCTGTGCCATTCTGGCCTGTGCAAGTTTATATCTCCTACGTCCATCGACGCTGTCTGGTCGGGAGGTCGCCCCGCTAAAGACGCTGGAGGAATTTCTGGGCTTCAAGAAACCGCTGCCGTGTGCTGTCGAACCTCTCAAAGACGTGAAACGGGACGAACCGAAGATCCTTTTCTGCCTCGACATGACGGGAGGCTCTCAGGACGATAGGTCAGTAGAACCCCACGATCTAAACCGGTTGAGTGATAACTTGACGCGCGCGGGCGCCGATGTCAGAACTTATGACTCTTGAAAGAACGAAAGACAGCCAATGTTCGATGCGGAAAAGTACATACTATCATGTGCAAATTGAACGCGGGCAGGATAGCGAAATGGTTGCTTAATAGATTAAAAAGATTTCGGTTATTTGCATAGTCCATCCGTAGCCACGCGTAGCTGTCACTCGTGCAGCGATGGCTTGTTCGTGCAAAGATCCGAAGTAATGTCGACCATTTTTGGACGGTGGGCTCTTTGTATTCCGCTATAATATTTGTGCGTAGTAGCGCGCGAAGTATAAAAGAGTAACCAGCTAGCAGGGCGCTGTTTTTTATTTCCCACGACTGCATATACGTCGCTGTAAATGTTAAGTGAATTTTGTCGTCACTTATTTTTGTTACAGATTTAGTTCTCGTGAGCACGTATGAACACCCCTGTTGTTGGCTTGTGTATGCGTTTTGTTCTTTCGCAGTTGCAGATATTAAAGGCTACCTCTCGATCGTTTCCTAATAGGTTCATCGATGGCTGTGACAAGTCTGACAGCTACCGGTTCCATCACTGGCAGCTGATCAACAGCTTCATGTACTGCTCACATCACCTGGTCACAATTCCGCCTCCCGGTTGGGTCTCCACAGGCCACAAGCATGGGGTCAAGGTTTTAGGTGAGCAACGTTGAGCTGACCCTTTACTTTCACTAACGATGAGCTCAGTCCATACAGTGGTTCAACAGGACTTTTGCTTTCAGTAGCTACAGCTTGGTTACTTCCTTTCGTTTTTAGTAAACACAGTTGGTAACTTCCATCGTCAGTGCTCTCTTCATAGTTTAACCATGGCCTCTTGTTATTCATTAAACTTTTCAAGTTTGGTAAACTCTTTAATAGCCAATTCATGCCGCTGTGGTGGCTCAGTGGGTGTGTCACTCGGCTGCTGACCCAAAAGATGCAGGTTTGATCTAGGCCGCGGTGGTCGAATTTCGATGGAGGCGAAATTCTAGAGGCCCGTGTACTGTGTGATGTCAGGGCATGTTAAACAACCCCAAGTGGTTGGAATTTCCGGAGCCCTTCGCTACGGCGTCCCTCATAGCCTGAGTTGCTTTGGGGCGTTAAACCCTCATAAACAATAAATCATTAATAGCCAATTCATAAAAGAAGCAGTGCTTGAGATGTTCTTATCTCATGTGATAAGTGTAATATGCCGCCTTCCTGTCGCTATTACAGGGGCTATCTGTTGAACGCTTTTAGTATGTAGGACTACCCGACACAGGATCGCTAATGCGCAACACCCTAAAACACTTGCACTACTTTTTGGGTGAACAAGCCTGCTCTGTAACACAGCAGCTTCAGCTCCTCTTGCTGCCTCGGCTAATCGAGCCTGTTCATGAGGAGCAGCAGAGACTTTCCCACCAGACTGGATGTTTGAAACAGAGTTTTCTCTCTTGACATGCAGCCTACCTAGTGCTGCTGGCCGTAGTTCCTAACAAAGTATCTTTCATCATCGTCATCAGACTAACTACGCGTGGTGTCATTCTGACTTTTGTGCACGGGGTTCTGCAGAATCTCAGTATTTCCATGCATGCACATGTCTTATCAAGAGCTGCTGGTATATAAAGAAGGCAGAAATAAACACATGATCATTTGCTCCTATGTCGGCCATTTTCTGGACACACCTAGGCATCAGAAGTGGATTAATGTTCGCCTTCCACGTGTCTCAGAGTCATCGTCGTGGCACTCGAGTGACGGCGGCTTGTGCAATCAACACCCGCCCGTCTGGCTGCCACATTGGCAATTCCTCCGCCGGCAAACTTCAACTTCAACCCGACCTCAGAGTGGCCTGAAGGGGTTCAGGAGTTCGACAACTACCAATACACGACAGGTCTGAACAGCAGGTGAGAAGAAGTCCCAGTCCAGACGCTGGTGTACACCATGGGCAAGAAAGCCAGAAAAAGTTTTCAAACTTTGGGTCTCTCGGAAGCAGAATGAAAAATCTATGAGACTGTGTGCAAAAAGTTCTCTGCATCAAAGTTTGTAGCAACAAAGCACATGGTGCATCGCGTGTGTTTCCATCGTAGGCAACAAGAACCTGATGAGGCAGTTGACCAGTTCATAACCATCGATGCACTGACAGACAGACAACTGCAATTTTGCTACATTCCAGACACACTTGATCAGGGACAAATTCGTCATCGGACTTGCAGATGCCGCGCTGTCAGAGTCGCTCCAGATGTGTTGAGTCTCTCTCTTAAAGTAGCATTAGCAAAGACTCCCCTCAAGGAGTCTACTCAGTAATAGCAGTGGTGACTATGCCCCATTGTGGCAATGTTAGAGGCGATCAAGTCGGTATCTCTACGGATAATGCCTAGGGCCTCGACCTGCAGCGGCAGCAACGGTCGCCAACCTCCTTTACACCTGGTACTGGAAAATCAAAAGAACTTGCAGCAGTACTGATATAGTGGACGCTCGTACCATCCAAGCTCAGGTGCACTACTTGGGCAGTGCGATTTCTCAGTTGGAAAGCCAAAGGACACTTTGCTGCAGTTTGCGGGAAGAGCTCTCAAAGGCATGAGGTAGACGTTTCTGCACTTAATTCAGAGCAAGAAAGTTGTATTGTAGGAATCGTTAGTGGTTCCAAGGCTAGATTAGTGCATGTAACTATAAACAAGGTGCCAGTGTCGGCTAAGGTAGATTCTGGAGCCAAACTCTCTGTTGCTCTGCCCAGTTTCTCTGGAGTTCCTTCACTCGCTGCATTAACGATGGTAGGATGTCAACAGGTTCGCATGAACGGGACTTCTGAGGCGGATGTGGTCTGGAAGCAGCAAGCCACACGACAGACACTGTACGTTATAGATTCGATGCACACTGTTCTTCTGGGGCGTCCAGTCATTGAGGCCCTGGGCGTGGTGAAATTTGTTGATGTGCTGTTGGATGAAGATCTTGAACCCATGTTATACCCCCAATTGTTCTCTCGCCTTAGCAAGATGTTCGGTGAATACACCATTTGCCTGAAGACGGAGGCTCCATCTTTCGCCATGTGCACACCTCGTCATGTGTCCATTCCTTTAAGGGATGCCGTGAGAGCACAGTTGAGGAAGATGGAACAAAAAAGAGTAATCAGAAAGGTTGATGAGCCTACCGAGTGGTGTGCGGGCATCGTGCCAGTGCACGTACCGTTGAGCAAAGTGCGCATCTGCATAGATATAGCCCAACTGAACAAGAGTATTGTGGGATCGCTTCGTGTTGCCAAAAGTTGATATCTTGGGCATATTGGTAGGAGCATCATATTTTTTTATGTTGGATGCTAATTCCAGCTTCCATCAAATTAAACTGGCAGATGTGTGTCAGGTGCTCACCCTTTTTATCGTGCCTGTCGGTCCGCTAGCGATTTTGATGGTTACCATTTGGGATAACTTCTGCCTCGGAATATTTTCAGAAGCAGATGCCAGTGGGCTACAGGGAAGGGATAAAGGAGGGAGTGAAAGAAGACAGGAAGAAAGAGGGGCCATAGTGGAGGGCTCCGGAATAATTTTGACCACCTGGGGATGTTTAACGTGCACTGACATCGCACAGCACATGGGTGCCTTCTGTGTTTCGCCTCCATCAAAATGCGGCCGCCACCATCGGGTTCAAACCTGGATACCCCGGCTCAGTACACAAGCGCTTTAACCGCTGAGCCACCACAGTGGGCATTTTCAGAAGTGCATGGGCAAAATCTTGGATGGCTCTCTGGGGCTAGTGAACCCAATAGATGACATGATGATTCATGGCACATGTAAAAGTGAACACGAGGAGAGGCTGCATGCAGTTCTAAAGAAGCTCTCTTCAGCCGTTGTCACGCTCATTCGAGCTAAATGTTTGTTTGGAATTCGTGAAGTAGCGTTTTTGGGCTATGCTGCTGACTTAACGGGTATCAAACCCGACCATAAAGAAGTGCAAGCAATCAAATAGAATAGATAAGGTTGAACCATCAGCAGTACCAGACACTCGCATTTTCTTGGGCATGGTGAATTATTTGGGAAAGTTTGTTCTAAATCTAGTCGAGCTATCTGTGCCGCTCCGTGAACTGCTCTTAAATGGCAAAGTGTAGCATAGGGGCCAACTGCAGGAGAAAGCGTTTGCTTGTTTGAAACAATTGGCGTAGTCAGTAAAGTGTTTTGCGAAGTTCAATCACACACTTCTTATGGTCTTATTGGCTGATACATCTTCACTTGGTGCAGAGACTGCGTTTCTCAATTCTCAATTATTGCATACAGCCACCGCGGTGGCTAATAAGTGGTTATGGTGCTCGGCTGCTGACCCGAATGATGCGGATTTGATCCCGGCTGCGGCGGTCGAATTTCAATGAAGGTGAAATTCTAGAGGCCCATGTGCTGTGCGATGTCAGTGCACGTTAAAGAACCCCAGGTGGTCAAAATTCCCGGAGTCGTTCACTACGGCATCCTTTATAGCCTGAGTCGCTTTGGGACATTAAACTGCCATAAACCAGATATTGCATACGTGGACAGAGTCAGCTTTATCAGTTTTCTTCTGGTCATGTAAAAAATGCCTCATTTGCCTTTGACCATTCTGTCTTCACAGTGGTAAGTGAAGGATAAATACAGCTGATCGGTGGCAAACAGAAAAATGGAGAACTTAAGACCAGTGTCCTGAGATCAGGGTCCTATCTCAAGGATTTTGTGCTTTTGGTGTATTTTGTGCCACAGTTGCGCGCAAATGTTTTGCAGAAAAAGTTTGTATGTCTGCCTTTGTTCACGAGCGAGAAGCAGCGCATAATGCAGGTTGGTTCAGGCAAGTGATGATGGAAGGTGCCTTATTCTGTGTGGGTACCATTAACTGAAGCTCTTGTCCTTATTCCATATCAAAGCAGTGTTAACACAGGCAACAGTGAGTAAGAAATTAAAAATTTGTGGTTCAGCGAGCTGTTTTCACTATACTTCGGCGTGCCATGCTGCTTTCCTGTGTCTTGGTTATATTTGCGCCACTTTCAAAGCCAAATGTCACAGCTTTGAATTCCTTATGCATCGATGCTGCTTGCAGATTCGTCACCACCTAAACCTTTAGTATAAGTTCTATGAATCATGTGTCGTGACAGTCAAGTCTCACCAAGGTAGTGCCTGCATTAGCAAAAGCAAAGCAGGCCTGAATTCGAAGGCTCACCTAATGTTGGATTTGATGGGCATTCTCAGGATGCAGGTTCTTGCATTAACTGACATTTTCATTTTGCTGAACTGGTTCTCATCTTTCAGGGACCTTTACCATGGAGCCAGGGCCAGGTGCCAAGGTCCTCTGCAAGATCAGTAAAGCCAAACTAGTGCCTATAGTTGCGTCCCAACTGGCCCAGATTGCTGCTTCAAGGAAGTTTGATGGGTGACTTATCAACATCAGGAGTGGGATGGTTAGTGGCATCTGTAATTCTGTGTCTCCTCCTGGCATACATTAGCAGCAATGCTAAGTGTGGTTAAAAGGATTCAAAGGCATCATGTTGGCCGGTTTGCTGAGAAAAGTTGTTAACACTGCTAGGTGTATCTTTTAGCCTTTGCTTTTGTGAGTTGCAAAGGGTGCCTGTTTTTGACATTAACAATTATGTGGTTGTTTTTTTTATTTTCCATGGAACATTCTAGTGCTTTTGGCTTTCAAGGATGGTTGTTCTCGTGCTGTTAGCCTCATGGGAGCGTAGATTTTGGTGTGTTGGAAGATGGCTGCTTATCGCCACAACAGAAATAGAGAGTCCTGTGGAAGCTCACATGCATAGTTTGAGGCATCAGCTGGTTAGCAGGTGTGATACGTGCTGCATCACTCTGGCATTGTGACTGCAAACTGCTATAGATGGCGTGTGTGCATGCGCACGTGTATGTGCGGTCACAACACTTTCCAAGCTCTCCAGCATGGTCTTGTGCTGCTCGCCGAGACACTTGCTGCTGCCGAGCGGCTTTAAAGACGCAGCAATATCTATCACAGCTGAAGCGTTCACAGCAACTGGTTGTAGGTTGACCGCCTCGTCTGCAGTCTAGACGAAGTTTAAAGCATGCAGAAACAAAGCTAGCACAGTGCACACACACAGAGTGTACTGTCTGTATACTTGGAGCACAGCAGCGCAAAAGAGGGAACGGTGATTAGGCATGTAACGCATGCGACATGACTGGCTGGGCCAGTAAGGCATACCATATGATTGGTATTCGGACTTCTCAAATCGCTCTCATTGGTTGATCACCAACCATGCACTGCAGCCCCGCTTTCAATGCAAGGACCCCTGTCTTGTTTCCACCCAGTTACTACTTGCACCTTAGGTGCTTTTGCCCAGCCTGCTCACATACACGTAACACGTACTGATTGACCTTGTAGCCCATAGGCGTGAGCTTAGCCGGCGATTATCCAGCTTTGATGCACTGCAAGATGCAAGTTTACGACGCATCCTCATTCATTAGATCTGAGTGCTTGGTGCGACTGCAGTTGTCCATTTGGCGGAGACCCAGTGCCGTTGCGCTAACACATGTGTTGGCATTAGCACTGCTCTTGTTCGTATTGAGTGAGTGTTCATTATTACTTTGGCTGTTATAACTGTATATGGAAAGTGGTGGGTGGTGGTCGAGCATTTAACCTGGAGCACTCTACTAAGGAACTGTGATGGCCTGTTCACAGTTAAGAGTCGCTGAGAGCATGCGACCTTTATGGTTGAAAAGCGATAGTTGCAGGCCAGTCACGCACTGCTCGATTTTCTAGCTTTTCAAGTGTGATTCACTAACCATTAACCAATCGGTTGTGCCTCAGATGTGCATGAAAGCTTGTTCCACATCCGTCTTCTTGTTTCCTGCAAAAGTCAAGACCGGGAACTCTCGTTATGGGTTAGACCATTCGGGAAGGCGACAACAGCCGGTTGCACACCCTTCCCAACTCACATGTGGGAATAATCTTTAAGTAATCTGTAAATGTGACAAGAATAGCAGTGTGCATGGAGAGACAAATGTCATTCTAGCTGTCAGTAGGTCACTGCACATGATGCGCGAAGGTTATGGGTTTGGCTTTCACCAGTGGCACATTGTTTTTCGTAATGCTTTGTGAGATTATATTCTTTGTAAAATGATCACCCAATTCCCACCTCTGAACAACAAAATAACCAATAGTAGTTGTGTTTTTCTATGCATTCTCTCACTACAGAGACTGCAAGAAAGTATACAACTTGTAAAGCATTGGCACAATCTTTTTCTTGAAAGTGCAGCATGTGTAGTCGCTGCATAAATTGGCGTTATTCGGCAGAGAATGGCATGTGATTTGTTATTCGTTATAGTAACAAATGTTGTTAGCCCCTGTTATGCACCACCACCAGATGGCACCACCAGGTGGCCTGTGTGAGTTGGACACTGTGTTGCCTTACCACCAGGTGTAGCACACGAGAACTCCCGTTTTTGCTTGTGTTTGTTCCACAGTTATTCCTAATAAATGGCGTGGCGCCATGCAGGCTGCATGTCATCTCTGCTCGCCAGGCACGTCGTGTTAACCACATTTTATGCTGCTATACCTCATGTTACTTAATAGCCAACAGGTTATAGGCCCACGACGACGCCGTGCCAGCGTGCATTGTGGTAAGCGACATTAATAGCCTCTGAGAAGTGACTTAACTACAAAGACGACGATGACGAGAATCCATACTGCTGATGTGAAACTGGAAGAGCGGTTAATGTGTTAGGCTGTGCTGCAGAACAGTAAGCTAGTGAACTAGCAAAAACTGGGTCGACTGTTTGTGGAAGACATCACCGAACCAGTATGTGTGTTCCTGCTTCGCTCGGTGCCGCAAGACATGCAAAGCGAATCCAACACAAGTTCATCATATTGAACAAATTGCTATGTTCCTGAGGAGTGCCCCTGGACCAAATGTTTCCTCTCTATAATAAGATTCTGGACTTAGCAGCATAATTTGCCTTCCCTTGATCTTGCGAAGTCTGGCTGCAGATTTACATAAAAATTGTCTTTAGGTGATGGTCACACTGGGTGCATACTTTGTAGGAATGTGATCTCAAGGAACACGAATACCTTATTTATTCAATTTAGGTCATTTTAAGCAGTATGTGCACAGGGAACACGGTTTCCTTGTTCATAATGCCTCCCTTCATCACTTCTGTGTTGATTATTTATAGAGCACGTCCCGTTTGCCCCACTATGGTGGCGGTGGCTCAGTGGCAAAGTTTGGCCACTGAGCGTGAGGCCATGTGATTGAATTCTGGCTGTGGCCACTGCGTTTGATGAAGGCGAAACACAAAAGTGCCCATGCACTGTGCAATGTCGGTGATATTAAAAAACTCCTGGTGAAATTAACCGAGAGCCCTCCTTTATAGTATTTTTCATTGCTGTAGCATGCTTTTTAAGTGTTAAATCCTGCATGTCATAACTTATCACATCCCATTGTACCTACTGATCTTACTAAGCAGTCAGCGTCTTGTCTGAAAGATGCAGGTTCAATCTCAGTTGCGGCGGTCACATTTCCTTGGAGGTGAAATGCTAGAGATCCTGTGTACCGTGCGATGTCAGTGCGTATTAAAGAACACTAGGTTAAATTTTCCGGAGCCCGCCACTAGGGCATTCCTCATAGCCCGAGTCGCTTTGAGATGTTAAAGCCCATAAAGCCATAAAGTTAGCTTCTTGCTTTGTACAAACTCTCAAATTTCTCGGAAATGATGTCTTTCGAGCACTTTGGCTATGTCTTAGATAATTGTCAATAACTCGGTCATTTCGACCTTGCAGCATTGCAAGAAATCTCATTTTATTTGCCACTTTTAAACTTGCGCTTTGAGGCTTCAGTATTACGTATCGACAACTAAACACATTATGTTGCATTAACAGCTAGTGCTGGTGCATTGTGGCTGCTCTTGCTGCTTTGCCTTAAACCCCACATAGCACTGCTGCTTTCAGTCTTTTGCTCTCTTCTTGGCTTTTTTGTCGTACTGACATGTCACAGACAACGTAGCTGCAAATTAGGCCCACTGAAATAAAAATATGCGTGGACTCTTTGCAAATTTTTGCTTTACGTATCAATCCGCCGATGGCAGAGCGGCAAGCCTGCTCGCGACTGGCTGAAAGGCACTCCATGCGTTGGTTGTCTCCTATTTTCATTGGTGAGTTCAAAAAAAAAGCAAAAAAAAAGTTGGAAGCCGGGGCGTTTAATTCGATTTAATAGGGAAATCGGCCGCACAGGACAATAACTCGAAGTTTCTAAGGATGCTTGAAGTCTGTAGACCGAGTCCTCGCGGTAAAAAGATGAGCTCAGAATCTTCTTTAGTGCACCTTTATGTGCCATCAGCTGCAGTGTTCAGATCCATAGAGGCCTGCGTTTATTTAGCGCATGCAGACACCATGTAGTGATGACAGGCAGCATGGATGGACTGGGAGACTTGAATGTCGCTGCGTACTTGCTTGCAATTCCAGAGCATAAGAAGCGGGACTCGGGGTCCATATCGATGGGTATCTGTGTACAGCTAACAAAAGCACTGGAACCACCTTAAGACTAAAGAACAGCATCTGCATATAAAGGACGCAACTTTCTCATGATGGAGAAGGAGCCACTGGACATGTAAGGGGGATTGACAGGGCCTTCTTTCGGTGATTAGATTTGTTTGTTGTTAATGGACTGTGGCGCCTAGGAGGCAGTTCAGGTTGCAAGAAGGGACGGAGTGAGGCCTTGAGAGTCCTTTTTGTCTCGCACTCGTCTGTGGATTCAGTGTGAGGGTGTTCAGTTGTGCATATTCCTGCATCACCATGGAAGGAGCAGATTCAATTTGGCACCTACTGTGACCCCTCAAAGTGGGCACATGTCGTCTGTGTGCAACATTTATTCAAGTTCTCTTTCAGTCTTATAAAGGGGGACATATAGTGCTTTGGAGGGTAGATGTGTAGGCTGTGTAGATGTGTCCGGTGCGGTGTCTAGCTCCTTCATATAGTGCTTTGTGTCTCGAATAAGGGAGCCACCACCTGGCGGTATGTTATGTTTATCGACGCAACAAAGGTCGTTCAAATGGCTGCATTAGCCTCGAAGGATGACAAATGGCTGAATGGCATATGTGGAAATACGAACAATAGCATTGCAGGGCCGCTTAGCAATCTTATAAATGGCATTGTGCCACCTGTTTTCAGGATAAGGTCTGTGGCCCCTTCCTCTTGGAGTTCCTCAGGGCTGTAACAACTGGAACTCACCGCTCCATGCCCGGCTCATTGGTCATCTGGTACGACAGTGTGCTGCTGGATAGCAGGCTGGACTGGCAGGGTGAGCTCAACAAGAAGAACGCGTGCTTCTTTGACCTCTGCGATGGCATCTTTCTCGAATACGACTGCACTGAAGAGATGTTGCAGCAGTCCGCGGGCAATGCTGGCAGTCACAAGAGTGACGTCTATGTTGGCATCATTGTGTTTGCACACGAGACAAAGCACCTTGGCGGCAATGAGGCAGTCAAGGTGAGTGCAGCTTAGTCAGTCCTTTGGGGCAAGAGGGGCCCAAGTAGATCAGTTGAACAGAGAATCCTGTAGTTGTTGAGAGTGAGAAGAGCAACGTGCATGCTGTTATATTTGCTGGTGGCAGAAACAAACAAAACACGAGCGGCTGGTGTGAGTGGCTCGTAGCGCAGTTGGCGGTGGCACATAACGGCTTGCGACAGCGGCGTAACTTACCCTTTGAGGGTCGAATTTTTTCGAAGAAAACTTTCCCAGATGGTCAAATTACTTTATTGCGAATTTTGAATGTACAAAATGTGCAAAATCAGAGTCGTAAGAATCATCGGTGTCTGTGTCGAGCGAATGGGCAGTGCGTTCGACCATGTCGCCGCTTTGCCGTGCATCTAAGGAAATCGAAGGAAAATCAGCCAGTCCTTTGGTGCCTGTTTTTACTAAAGCGTGGGATATAGATTGTGGGCCGTATGAATCAATTGAACAAAGACGCCAGTAGTTGTTGAGAATGAGGAAAGTGCAGGGCGAGCATGCTGCTTTATATTTGCAGTGCAGAAAAAAATCCAAGTGTGCACAAACATAAGATAAAGCAAATATTTTCAGACACCAAGGAAAGTACACCACAGCAGTTGTGCTGTCACTTTTTGTTGGGAAGTAATTTTATTTTTGCAGATTGGAAAAAGTGCATGGCTTTTATAGAGTAAAGAAGCCCACATATTTTGAAGGGAACCAGAAGTTCAAGATTTTTATGTCCTGGTTTTGAGGCAGAAGTGATTTTTATTGTAAGCTCTGAATGTGGCTGCTGATGTCTTTGAGAAAACAAATGTTAGGTGCTGGCATATGCCCCGCCGCGGTGGCTCAGTGGTTAGGGCGCTCGACTACTGATCCAGAGTTCCCGGGTTCGAACCCGACCGGGGCGGCTGCGTTTTTATGGAGGAAAAACGCTAAGACGCCTGTGTGCTGTGTGATGTCAGTGCACGTTAAAGATCCCCAGGTGGTCGAAATTATTCCGGAGCCCTCCACTATGGCACCTATTCTTCCTTTCTTCTTTCACTCCCTCCTTTATCCCTTCCCTTAGGGCGCAGTTCAGGTGTCCAAAGATATATGAGACAGATACTGCGCCATTTCCTTTCCCCCAAAACCAATTATTATTATTATGCTGGCATATGAATTGCATGAATGTTACTCGAGCAGAAAGAGAGTGCATTACATTTTTGTAAATGTGGCATTTTGCATGAAATTTGTGCTGATACATCCATGCACGGTGCTGCTGTTTTGTGTAGGTGGATTTTGTAAGCATTGGCTCTTTGTGTGTGTGCAGTCCTTGAATGCGCAGGATTTGCGCCATCTTGGACTTAGTGTTTACATACCGCTCCGTAGTGTCTTTCAATTCATCTAAGAACCCTGTATGAGCGAATTAAGTTTGTCCACTTCAAACGAAACCTTGAAGTACACTCTTTTCAAGAAAGAGGCTGTTTTTTGATGTCGTCTTTACCAGCTGTGATGCAAATCCACCTCTGATGCACTAGGCTTCTGCCTTCCACTGTAGAAGTGGGAGGTGGCTGTCGATAACACTAACAGTACGATGCACTGGTGGCCTCATTGTTGGACTATGTGCCTCAAGTTGGTAAAAAATAGTAGTCAGAAGCTTAGTGGGGGATAAAATGAGTGAGGCAGAGCAGCTTCCCCCATTTTAGTGCGACAGCACTAGGATTGAAAATTGGTTTTTGAAAATTGAAAATGGAATTTTTCGTTTTTGGGCATACGTATGTATGTCCCTGAGCCCTGCTTTGGGGCAGTCGGCCCACCTGCCCACTGGGCTGTGAGCAACCTGCCAGATGTGTCCTCCTTGCAGGCCTTCACCTGGGTGAAGGCATTCAAGGTAAATGCCTTCAGGGCATAGGCCTTTTAGGGTGAAGACCTTCATGGTAAATGCCTTCCATGTAAGTGCCTTTGGGTTTTAGCTAATCCTTTTGGCCAAAGGCCTTAATGGTAAAGGCCTTTAGGTCAAAGCCCTCTAGTGTAAAAGCCTTTAGGTCAGAGGATGCTTTCTCATTCACAGCACATAAGGACCTTCAGTGCCCACCGTAACTAGTGCTACTGCACGATATTCCGCGCTTCGCCATGCTAAGCCATCTGCTAATTTTTTTCCTCAACAGCATGCTGAGTGATACACTTGTCCTGAAACTGCATCGCTGCTGGTGGTACTGTATTGAAAAATGACATGCTGTCAGGAGCGAGGGCGTTCAGAATTTTATTTGAAATGTAACTTCTTCTAGTGAGAGCTTCAGGCACATTAGAACCGTCTTCAAGGAAGCCAATGGGTTCATGGGCCCTGAGTCGGGAACCACTGCTTTAGCCAGTCCACCACTCTCTAGGATCGGCGACCAGTGCCTTGCCGTTTACCTCCTCTTGTGCACAATCTGCATGCTGACTTGAATAATAATAATAATTGGTTTTTGGGGGAAAGGAAATGGCGCAGTATCTGTCTCATATATCGTTGGACACCTGAATGGCGCCGTGAGGGAAGGGTAAAGGAGGGAGTGAAAGAAGAAAGGAAGAGAGAGGTGCCGTAGTGGAGGGCTCCGGAATAATTTCGACCACCTGGGGATCTTTAACGTGCACTGACATCGCACAGCACACGGGCGCTTCAGCGTTTTTCCTCCATAAAAACGCAGCCGCTGCGGTCGGGTTCGAACCCGGGAACTCCGGATCAGTAGTCGAGCGCCCTAACCACTGAGCCACCGCGGCGGGGCGCATGCTGACTTGCAAAAGCTTTGAAGATGCAGCGTTTCCAATGGGGGAAGGAGCAGGTCAAGGTCATGAGGAAACAAAAAGGCGTCATAACTCTTTCACTCTGGGTAGACACCTAAACCATGTGACTCATTTTACAAGTAATGTTTATATTTAATTGAGAGACTATATTATTAGAGAAGATTTTATTTAGTGCCAGGGAGACATTGTTTGAAAACATTGAGTTGCACTGTTACATGTCTTGATGTTCAGGCTCAGATTACGCGGCATGATGTAAGCATGCATGGCAGTGTGTGGCACAATGCATGACATATCCAGCTACTAATCAGGAGATTCCTTTTCCAAATTTTGGCAGACTCGTCTTTCTTTTATGGTGTCTTGCAAGGGAAGGTCAGGCGGGCTTCGGACATCTGAGGTGACACTCAGGCAAGAGAACTAGAACATGCAGTTCTCACTGTAAGATGCAAAGGAAGAGGAAACAGTTTCTAATTCCACTATTGTTTATGTAGACTTGTGTGCATTGTGTAAACATGTCTTGCTTAGCATTGTGGTCGTTTTGGCTCGAGCATACTGACTTGACGAGCGGCCCGTGTCATTCATTGTCTATGGTGGTGCAACGGGGTCAGTCCAAAAAGATGTCTGCGGCCACGGTGAATGCAACCCAAAACTTGACCATCCAGGCTTTTATGTCGGTGTGTCAAATGCCACCGCTAGCGCTGAAAATCGGGGAAGAGTAAACGGGTTTATTGGTTAAAGGTGCTTTGCTAATAAAGAAATGTGTATGGACATGCTTTGAAAGCGGTAGACATGTTCTAAATGCTGTGAATGCCAGTTTCTGGAGTGATGTGAACAATTGCACATGTGTTGTTCTTTTTCTTGTGCCATTGTCATTGCGTCGCCATTCTTTAGCAACATGAACCAGCTCGCCCAACAGTTTTTACACGATAGCATATAGAGCTCGTTCGTTTGAAAAGCCGTCGGCGTTGTAGCAGTTGGCACCACGTGTCGGAAATTTTTAAAAAATTATATCATGGTAATTTGTCGTTCCAGTTATTTATGATTGATTGGTGTGTGATAAGCAATGACGAGTTAACGGATTCATTGCAATTAATTGAATAATAAAAAATGAAGAAATGAAAAAAAAATTGAAAAAGGTGGTTCAAAGGTGTCAAAATGCTCAGGATGAAAAGCCAATGCTTGGTGATGCTAATTAAGGAAATATAGTGTGTGTAATTTATCAAATAATTAATTGAAACAATTGAAAAAAATGTCAAACTGCTCGGAATGGAAAGCCAATGTTTGCTAATGCTAAGTATCGCTGTGTATCGTCGTTTTAATAAAAGAATCCTGTAAAAAAAAAATTTTTTAGGAGTCGCATCAGCATCAGATGACGCACCAAACGGAGTACACTATGGCATCAACTCATAATCGCAGCATAGGAATCCTCCAACATTTTTTTTTATATATATAGGGACACTGTCTAATGCTTTCTTCTGTACTGCCTTGATTCCCTTCCCTTTCTCACTTTGAGGCACTGCTGGGGCGAGAGGAACAGGACAAGGGAAGTGGTTCCTAAATTGTTCACGAAAGCATCTGCAGCAGTTACTAAAATTTTTGGACAGGTCTTTGTCGGGAAATTGCACAATTCTGCCTATAATGGTAAAAATCCTCGCGAGTAGAATTCTGCGCTCAATGCACATGAGCAGTTGCAGGTAGCAGCCCTCCTTGTTTCTATTGCTCTGTGAGAGTGGAGTGGGCACATTTGCTATTTCGCGTTTTGGTTGTTCGTTTAACCCTCAAGGCTTGTTGAAAGAGTTGCAGGCGGTAGTTACGAAGCTTCTTAACAGATGTGTAATAAATTTAGTAATAAGAAACAGTGTGAGTAAAGTCACTGGTTTTCTAGGTATGCACACGCACACATGCAAAACAAACAGGCAATACGTTTTTTCACATGAATGTGTCATTGCAGGAGGTGAGCTCCATGCCCTGGTCCGACCTGTCCTTGCGGCAGCTGCAGCCTTGGGACCAGGGGCACTCTCTCTGTGACGGCTGCGGAGTGGCCGAGCTGTGCACGGAACGAGCGTACAACAGAGGTGGCTGCCTCCTCCTGCCTGTCACCCCCGACGCGGCCAAGCCCAGGGCCAGCCCTTACTTCAGGTGAGGCAGCAGTTTTGGAAACTTGAGAAAGCAGGTTTTGTTACCTTGAAGTCTCCATGTGGGGTATAGTAGGAGAGATATGTTACTTAGATGATCAACACAACAAATATTAACCCAATGGCAACTAGAAACTGCAATGGCATGGCAAGGGTAGAGTGATGGCAGCAGTGTTTTCAGAGAAGTCGTTTCAGTCTGCACCTTTGTTGATGTGAAAGGAAGCTGTAAATTAAGATGACCGAGTGAGCGTGTGACACAGTGCAGATGGATTTGCACTCGGGTGATATACCGCAAAAGCCATAAGTAATATACTCCAATGCACTTTGGAAATAGTTTGGACCACGAAAAGGCTGACAGCGTGCCAACAAAATGAAATGTGCGATGAACTGGGCTCTGCTTTCAAAGTGTATCATAACTGAAGATACGCCATTCACCTGCTGGTCACTGGGAAAGACCTCCAGGGAAAGGATGCACGTTGAAGTATTGATGCTGCTCTCCCTCACCATATATACTCGCGTAATTTGCGCACTTTTTTTCATTAAACTAAGGCTTCATAAAGGAGGTGCACAAATTATGCGAAAATTTTGCGGACAAATCCTAAAAAATTCCACAAAGGTCATAGTGCGCAATATATTGTTGCCTATACTTTGGCTCTGCAACCCGCACCCCTCGCTGGACAAAAAAAAAAAGTTGACTCGAAATATAAGACGCACAGCTCCTCCCGCCCTGCGTTATATAGTTTCTTGCGGGATGGCATGATGGTGCGTGCGCAGCTCAAAGCAGTAAACATGCAAAAATATGGCTGCAAAGCCAGCTGTCAGTGGTAGGTGGAAATAACAGACGATAAAATGGTGCCCTCACGTGTGGCCCTCCTGACTAGTGGCACACCAGCCAGCAAATGATTCGATATTTTCGGATTCTGGCGCACAGGCAACTGTTCGTCTGGGAAAGCGACCGTCAGCGCGAGCGAGCTGGGTAAACAGCGTGCAGTACCTCCCCTCGCCACTCAGACCTTTCGCAGCCGCACGCTATCGCACTGATTTTCCCAAGCCTGCCTTGCTTGCACCCGCATGCATGCTGGTGGTCTAGCGCAGCAGGGAGCGTAAAATGTGCAAGTAAATGTTTTTTTTTTTTTTTTTACAAAACTGGGTATTCAGTATTCGTCTTGGAAGAAATTGAAAAACCTGGCTGCTCTCTTTTCTTTGTGTGCACATGTTGACTGTATGTGGGCAGTTAGTGGTTGGGTTGTTCACAGCAGATGGCGCCACTAGGAGTGCCATCATGTCCCACCTTCTTAGTTGCCATTTGCAATGCATGATGTGCAGTGCGAACTTCTGTAGTGTCAGCTTGTGTTCGGACGCCTGTCGTGTTTATTGTGAGAACAGTATCTGATACATGGTGTCCTGTTTTGAACAAAGCTCTTTAGGGTAACTGACGTTTCTTCCTGTATCCTTAAGCACCTTAACTTTGTTATAACCCTTCGACGCCTAAGTAATTTATTTTATTCATGTAGTACATACTGCTAGCCTCATGTGCGAGGCTGTTGCAGGATTGGGCCAGTAAACACTTACAAAAACTCATATAAGAATATAAGAAGGCAGAATATAAAGAACCTTATAAACATTTAGGTGGCACCGGGGAGCATATAAAGCCAGTATTAGTACCAGCAACTCATAAAATTCACAATCTGAAACAACATGAAGAAACAGGGACAAAGCAGCCGTGAGAGACATGTTTCACAATATAAATACAAAAATGCAAGAAATACAAAGAAATAGAACCAACCATGAGAAGCGAAGAGAGCATTATATATGTTTCAGTCGTGACTAGACAACTGCGAAGCAAAGGCATTGAGAGACGAGAAATTAACAATAGGGTCAGGCAATGAATTTCAGTCTCGAATTGGTTCTCATATCCGTAAAGCTGTAAGCCTTGGAAAACTATTGTGCAGTATAGTATTTTACTTTTCGGTGTGTTCACAATGTTCCTTTTAACATGGAATGATGGTTTGGACAGTTTGTTTGTTGTACCTGCATTGCTGTACCTGTTGTTCAGCTATTGTGAAGACTTGGCGATCCTTTGCATTTTCCTAGCACCCTGCAGTTTATAAGTTTTTTTTTTCTGGTGTTTGAACATTCAGTGTCAAGAGCAAGTGAAATTTGCAGCCACCATAACTATTCATCACCCACACTTGGTCCACCTGCACTGCCGGCATGACCGCAGACGCTGTTTTTAGATAAGGACAGTTGGAAAACTTGCCTATAACTTGCCCCTGGGAATCGGCCCCACTTCCGTTGCTGTTTTCATCTCAAAGAAACGCAAACTCCATCTCTAGGGTTTTGACAGTGCCGCGTTAGTTTTCTTTGCTTTATCCAACGTTATCTAAGAACGTTGCTCAACGTTTTTAGATAAGAGCAGCCTGACACAGAGCAGACCCAAAACGGGTGCCTCCTAAGCGGTGTCGCTACGGTCGCTTTAGGATGGGCACGTCGTCTGCTACTTGCAGCTTGAGGATCGTGAGCAGACGGTGACTCGCGTGCATACAGAAACGTATTGATAATGATTACAAATGTAAATTGCACCTTTGTCTCTCTTGTATTAATGAAACAAGATGGCTTAGTAGCATTCATAACCATAACCTTAACCGGACGTTGAAGACGCGTTGGCAAACAGCTTATCACATGCGTGTTAGATACACATTCAAGAAGTAAAGCTACCGTGCTCACAGTATCGATCACTTTACTTATAGAGAATGCCTCAACCACCAGGACGATCATATTTTCACCACGACTCATTAAAACAGGAAAAGTGGCTGAAAAAAAAGTTAAAAGTGAATATGCCACAAGAGAAAAGAAAGAAAAAGCATTTAGTGTCTTTTTGAGCTTTTGCCTGGTTTTATTTACAGACACTCAACTTTTTGTGATGTAATCAATAAGGGAAGTTTACAGTCTACTTTGCACAACTGCATATTACACACGGGAGAAACCCAAACTACGCGGAAGTAAGCGGCACGTCGTGTTTCTCTGATTTTGCCACGTGGAACCACGGAAAGAAGGGCTTTAACATTCATCCGAGATCTACAGCCAAAAGCTCAACTCCAAACATCGTGGCCTCTCGTACCGCAGGCGTAGAGTGCACGCGAACTTTGTAATACGTGGACGAGCGCGGCGTGAAGCAGCCGCACCCGGCACACAGGATGCGAGGCGCGAGCCAGCGTAAACCAGTTATGGAGCAAACTCTCCACGTGATCAAGCGCAGCCAATGGGCGTAGCGGCGGCGAAGATAAAACCAAGTAAACTAACGAGGTACTGTCAAAACCCTAGAGCTGGCGCTCGCGTCTCTTGGAGATGAAAGCGCCAACGGAAGTGGGGCTGATTAGGGCAAGTTTTCCAACTGTCCTTATCTAAAAACGTTGACCGCGGAGCCATACCAGATGTTGACGGGCGAGGTAGCAAGCACAGCCTCCTCCTCGCGATAATATTGGCAGCAGCAAGCAACCACTTTTTTTCAGCAGCAGAAATCAGTTCTGTACCGACTGAGCTTTCCACTCGGTTTTTTGGCGGAACCGTGCAGCACGGCATAGGATTTCGCTCACTCTTGGTGCTGAATGCCAAAGTATGGATGTCCCTTTAAACAGTTGTATGTTATATTCATAGTCGCACGATAATTCTATGAGACTTCTTCGGTTAGTTGGCATTTCTTCTGCTATTATTCGTGGCCTTTTTTGATTTGAGGTGCTTTTTATGTGGCTTATATACTACCTTGAACCTTCAGTGTCTTGTAGCTTGCTGGATTTTCTCTCAAGGTAGTTGTGACAATGTGTGGCATGCGTTCTTTGACAGGTTGTTTGCCTGCGACATCCCACTGGGCTCCCTGAGTGTCAGCTACGCCTTCCAGATACCCAGGCAGCTCTGGGAAACATGACGTGGCTCTTATTTTGAACGTTCGCATGGCATCGGGCGAGAAAAAGAAGCTGTTGCTGGGTGTCACTGTCTTCGTGCCTGAGGGCGAGGGGTGTGAAGCAATGCAAGATGTGTCTGCTGATGGCTGGCCAGATGCTGTCGTGCATGGTTGGCAGACAAGGTGTGTAGTCATCATCATCAAATTACACCCACTGCAGAACAAATGCCTCTCCTAATCTTCTCCAATTATCCCTGTCTTACTCGAGCAGTAGCCGCCCTACCACAGAAAGTTTCTGCCGTCATCTCTCGACACCTAACTGGCTATGTCTGACTGTTTTCTTTTCCTAAAAACCCACCCTGTTACTTTAACAGACTGTTGCTTATCCGTTTACCTCATTACGCGTCCTGCTGGCAGAAACCTTTATTTCCACTAGATTATCATTGACACCAGTTTGTCCGATAATCCATTTGCTCTTACCGGCCTACAGCACTGCTCGATAGCGCCACCTCCCACTGGAAGCATGATGGTGATTGCACTTGTGGGGGTTTTTAAATAGGGGGAGATACATACTTTTTCCCCACGTAATCGCGGCTGACAAAGTTCAAACCGCCGGACCCCACCTTGTGATCACATTTGCTACCAAGTGCACGCTGACCATGGCGTGCCTTGGTCTAAGGAAAACAAAGGAATGACAGTCTGGCTGACACAAATAGGCAATTATTTGCTACAACAGCAACGCCAGCTAGCAACAAAATACACTAAGGAATTGAGGTTGTTCGACTCACTAGCAAGGTTACGAGTGAATGTTTGCCCACATTAAATCAAGGGAAAACTCCGAAGCCAGACGGGACGACATGCAGGAGCACATTCTCCCCACCCCTTCGTCACCTCGCTGGCGAAGAGCAGAGCGCGCGTTGTTCATAAGTCCGTAGGCGGCGACGTTCCCCAGCCCAAGAGAATGTCGTCTTCCCCGCGCTCACGCGCAGTAGTCACGCCGTCCGCGGCGCTCGTGTCGCTGCGACGCCGGCACCCTCCCTTGTTAGTTAAGGTAACTAACTTGTGATAGTCACGGGGCGTGCCCCTACTCGAGGCGATGCTGTTGGAGGGTGCATCGCGGGGAAGCAAACCAAAGGGGACGTCGTGAGGCAAAGTCCCCACACACTTTAAGATAACGAAACCAGAACTGCGGATTGTGGCCGGAAATTGTTTGGATCCTTATATGATACGAGGTGGAAATTTTACTTGCTAAAATCTGGTAATTATGGTAACCAGCCTACTAGTCAGCATGTTTTAGCTCTACTCTGATGCGCTATGCTACTCACAATGCTATGCTGAAAATGCGCTTTTCCAACTCAAAAAGCCTATATTTAAGAACTGCTGCACATCTTAGGCTAAACACCCAATATGTGGGTTTATATTATACTCCGGTTTTAAGGTTTTCCTTCATCATCCCTGTGCCATTGCTGTCTTCCTTCGTTAAAGCAGAATATCTGTTTCGAGCGGGATCCTGAACAGCTGTACTTTTGCCCTTGTTTCTGGCTCTCTTATGTGCTTCTTTCTGACCTTTTCCTTACTCTGCTTTGTAAGATCTGGGCTAATTATAGATTTCTACACCACACCTTGCCTGACATCTTGACATTCTTGAATATTCCATGATGCTCACACCTCTCAAGGTCTGTTTAATTTTTAGTCTCCTCATTAGAAGAAATAACACGGAGACATGTAATGTCTTAACATGAGAGAGACCCTTGAGGAATCAAAGAGTTGCAAACACGTGCTCAAGCCCAAAAAGGCTTCGCGCAATCTTCTGAAAAGACTGCGAGCCATACTGTGCACACTGTGGCGTAGAGACAAAGCTATGCCACGTGGTATGAGCCTGGCAAAACAACGCAGCTTTATGAAGCTTTTTGGATTGATTTATTTAGTGCACTGACTATACTTCAACAGTTTCTTTTGCTAATACCGGAGGTGTGTAGGGAACAAGGATTAATGCCTTTTGAAAACTGCTGTCATAGTGAAAGCATTGTGTCCTCAGTATGGAAAGATGAGTAAACTTGAGACTGATGGAGCTGTATGGATTACAGAACAAGGTTAGGTTGCAGGCACCCTGGCTTAAATCATAAGCAGGAAGTGGTCTTTGAGGATGGACATGTCACAAACAGAGTACAGATAACAGGTTGTCTGGGCTAACGCAGTGGACTGGAAGGAAGTGCAGCCCAGCCATTTGATGGCTGTCTCAGGTGGTAACCTAAGGACAGGGCTTACTGGATAATGTTGTGAAAAGCCTCTTAAAGCGAAAGCTTTACTAGCCAACGGCGCTGATTTTGCTGTGTCTGCACGAATGACCTTGAACAGGAGGATTGGAGCTGCGTACGTAACTGCATGGCGTACCACATGACTCGCAACAGCTACAGCCACGCGCTACCTATCCAGTGCCTTGCTATGGATAAAGCAAGTCAGTCAGAGCCGACGTCCTCGAGAGTGGGTACTCAAAGACGTCGGGCTGAGTCTGATCATCCGATAGACATTGCCAACCGTGCAAGGGATTTAGCAATCGATGGGGAGTGCAAACGCGCTAAACGGGCAGCCGAAACTGATGAAGAGCGGGAGCTTCGCCTGGCTCAGCAGCGAGCGAAAGGTGCCGAAAGAAGACAGCGACGAGCCTTGGAAGCAACTAAACCAAGGCTTAACCAGATGATGCCAAAGTTTTCGCTTGCATAACCAGGGTTAGCTGAGCTAAGCCACAGCCATTTTTTTCTGCAATGGATAGATGGAAAAATTTTTTCAGGCTACCTACTGGGATGAGTTAGCTCAGACCATTTATAACGTAACCACTTATAATGTGGGACTGCATTGTATGCGGCTTTTTGTAAAAACCACTTCACTTCCCATAGAGTTCAATGTATTGGCATACTGCTTAATACATGGGAGCGCGTAACCGAAGACCATGTATAGTGCGGTTTCTGGAAAGCCTGGCGACCCACGCACCGGCGCGAGCCCGTGGGTACTGGCGGGCGCAAGGAGCGTGCTTCCTAGATTGCGCTAAAAGGGGGCAACAGGCAGGGCGGGGGAATGTTGTCAGTGTGGTTCAAGGCAAGGCAGAAGGCAGGAGAGGATAGAAAAAAAAATAGAAGTCGCAAAGCAGGCGTTTTTCCTCTCATTCTCAAACACGCCTCCGTTGGTCACACTGATTGGACAGAACTTAAAAGCAGGTGATAGCACGGCCAGACGGGCATGTTGGAGCAACAGCCGCGGCAGCGGCGAGCGCACGGCATGACACTGCAAGCGCTGCTCATACCGCGCGCACGTGAGGTAGCATCTTGTCATGCCTGAGCCCATGAGCGAGATATGTGTCCTCGCATGTAGCGAAAAGTTGACAACGTAGGCAAGTAAGCTGAAAACGTGAGCAAGTCTTCAGTTTCGATGGCGTCTGCTCCTCCAAAAGGCAGGAAACTCTCGAAACCAAGCTGAGCATTATGAGAGACGTTGAGAGGGATTTGAAAAAGGCTACGGTGGCAAAAAAATGCAATGTCGCCAATGTTACTGTGTTCGCCATTTCGAAGAACGGCGACAAGTTGCGCCAACAGCTGCAGGAAGACTCCGCGTCGCTTGCAAGGAAGCGGATTCATGCGTTAAAAGTACGAAGATGTCGCTGCTTTGTTTGGACTGTTTCGCGAGGTCCGGGCCTAGAGCGTTCCTGTGAGTTGCTCGATATTGCAAGCCAAGGCCAGGTGCCTTGCGAACATTTTGGGGCATGATGGTTTCAAGCCATTGAGCGGTTGTATTCAGCGTTTCCAGGACCGGCACAAGATAAGCTAGTTGTCATTGTCGCTGGCCCCGGCGACGTTGCGTGTGAAGTAGCCGCCACAGGTGAAGACATCATGGCAGCAGTGCGCGGTCGCGATGAGTCTCTATCCGAGTATGAGCCCAACGAAGTGAGGGAAAGTGCAGCAGAAGTTTCGTGCAAAGACACACTCGACTGTTGCAACAAACTGCGCCTCTACTACGCTCAGAGAAACCTCAGCAAGCAAGCGCTGAAGTGCTTCACTGTTTTTGAAGATGACGTCATTAGCAATGCAGTTAATCACAGCGCCAGACTAAAATAATGGCGTTCTTTCATTCATTACAACACTTTGACAAAAAGATGAAATAAACTTCTTCATTGCCTGTGATTGCTGCGCTGTGCGTCTGATGCGTTGTCAGGTGCACTCTGAAAGGTAGGCTGGCCATTCTAAAAATGCGAATGCATGGAGAAATACATTTTGGTTACAGTGCAGTACCGCTTATAATGCAAATTTTCGTGACTGCCGCGGTATGAGTTATAAACGGCGTGTGTTGTATTACTAAGAGTTTTTGTTCTTGGTTTTCTTCATCGAGCACCCCACTCTCACATCTCTTGTAACCAGGTTCAGCGTTGTGATATTAAACCCCATACAGCATGTTTTGAGGATTCTGTGCTGTGAACTGTTGCCACCTCCACCAGTAGTTAGGTGTTGTATGAACACAGTTTTGATTTTTGTCACCGAGATAAGTTAGCCTGCCTGTCGCATATCAGTCCTTTGATCCTTTGAATGTCTGAACATTGTTCATGCCAAAAGTAGTCCATTTTTGTGGTAAAGGCCAGCTGTATTTATATCATAAATAGGTTTAAATGTGAAGAATTGGGTGGCTAGAAAGGAGGATGCAGACAGCTCGTTATTTTATTTCACTACCTACGATCTTAAGATGGAGTTCTTGAACTGAGAGCTGCCTCTTTGCTTTCAGAAAATTCCAGGTGAATGAGATGAACAGTGTGCCAAGGGCTGTTCTCGAAGAAATTGGCATCTCCTTCTTGGCTTTTGACTCGTCAGCAGCCGGTGTATTCATTTTGGGTGAACTCTTCATAGAACGTACATCTGACAAGACTGGAAACAAATCAACGAAGGACAATTTCAGCGACGAAGGTAATTGCTAAAAGTTTATGTGTGAGAAGGGGACATCAGGCATCAGAGGTTACAGTAACAACATGGTCAGGAAGCTTCTTTGAGTTGAAGGCAATTGGGCCAGTGAAGCAAGCTTGTTACAGTCTGCAGTAGCCTCCAGGGGCTGGCAGTGAGGGTTATCTGTACAAAGTGAAAGAATTTGTGTGCTCAGAACTTCCATCTCAAGTGAAATACAAATCTTGACTGAATAATTGAAAGCTGATCATGGTGATTTGATTTTAATGACGCAGTACAAACTTGGCCCAAGTAGACAGCAATAAGACTGCCTGGTGGGCATCCAATTCACCGTCTTGTCGGTTAAGCACTGATTTTGCATTATTTTGTGTGCGCTATGATTCAGCAATGAAAATCAACAGCGTGACAGCAAGGAGTACTTGGTCAGTTGGCTGTTAAGAAAAACTGAGCAAGGGAAACAACTTGGCATTTCTATGATTCTTTTGTGCTCTAGAGTGCTAACTTATTGGTGTTTTGTAAAATAAACAGTTTGGAAAAACAAAAGTGCTAATCTTGGTTTTGACTAGCAACACATTGGGCAAGCAACTGACCTTGTAAATTTAGGCTACTTTTCAAATGCTGCACTACTTGCTGTTTTCAACGAGAACATCTTCGACGAATTCCGCTATGTAATTTCTGTCTGCCATATGTTTATCCTACTTCAAATATGCAATTAATTACAGGAGGTCTCCCTGACAGTTTCCACTTTGGGACCTTCTTTTGTAATAATCAATTTATGTACATCTTACCTATGCATTTTTTTCAATAAAACCGTTTCAAACCATTTAAAACCAAAAGTCGGTCTGGTTGGGTTTGAAATGAAAGTTCAGAAATACTCGCACCAATCGGTAAATTATTTTAAGCTCAACGTTTTGAGATAAACTCGGTCCTTTCTTCAGGGACCTGGCTGTTAAACAGTGAACATTGTTATGACTCTGTGTGAAATATCTTACTGGAATACTCTGTTGTAGTCAAGGATTTGCTGGGAAGTGAAACTATTCTTTCGTGTGATTTATAGACAGTACTTATCACATTTGCTAAGACTTTTCTTGTAATGCACAAAAATATTGTTGGTTTGTGGTTTATGGTTAGTGGCTTATGGGCTTGAACGTCTCAAAGTGACTCAGGCTATGAGGGACACTGTGGTGAACGGCTCCAGAAATTTTGACCACCTGGGGTTCTTTAAAGGGACACTGAGGAGAACCCTATCAAAATTGTTTTGTTAGCAATATCTGATAGTTCGGCATTTCATGGCTTTGTTGACGCTTGTCCGGGAGCGAAAGATGCATTTATTTCAAAGAAATTGGGATTCGAAGTTGAAAAATTTTTTCCCGCTGCTCCGATTCAAACTCGAGAACTCTTATGACGACACGGAGAACTCTTATGACGACACAGAACGGAGTGACGTGAAACGTGACGTAAACGGAGACTCCGTGATTTCTGGCGGCTAGCGGTGCGGTCTAGCAGATGCCGAAATGAAAGCTACCGCCGCCGCACGTTGAAGGCATCTATCGGGGGTCGCCACCGTCACTTCGTTTACGTTTGCACCGGCTTCTTGCCAGCGTTACGATGGATTCCGTTCCCGAACCCGACGACGTAGTTCTCGCAAAAACTCTGGCCTGCATTTCAGCGACCTTAGCCCCACAGAGCGTGCGATGCTTTTGAGGGAGCACGGTTAGGCGCCGGCGGGTGGTTTCCCCCTTCCTCAGAGAGCAGCCGTTGCAAACTAAATATCATAACCCCAGTGCGGGGAGTCGCGAGGGGTGCGTTGCGCCCATCGGAGGCTGGCCGGGGATTTGGGGCCAACAGATTGTGATTCCTTGAACGGAGCGGTTGCACGGCGCAGCAGGCAGCGTCGAGGTCTCCCACAGTTGCAAGGGCGAAGTTATTTATTTATTTATTGCCACAAAAAACAAATGGGTGCTCGAGGGCGGTCGCGTTTAAAGTCGGCGGCTTGAAACCAAAGCCGGCGCACCACGCTTCAACGGCTTCCGCTAGATCCAACGGGTCCACTGGATCTGGCTCTCTCGCCAACTTGCATGTACCTTCAGATATGTACTGTGAATGGATTAAAATAGCCGAGCTCGAAAAGAACAGCTCCGCCGAACTACCGCAGCTTTTGAATATAACGCGCACCTCGCCGCGGAGCCAAATCAGTCTGGCCGGGCCGGCGGCGGCTGGCGCACTCGGCGCGAAATAGATACATGCTCCAATCTCCCCTCCAATGCGGTCAGAGTGCGCCGAAGCCGCCGAACGCGTCGGTGGTCAAGCGCAGTTGGAGTATAGAGGGTCTCGCTTTGACCGACATGACTTCGCCGTGCAGGGCGCGCGCGCCTCGCCACAGCATAAACACGCCTTAACAGAGCCTGCGCTTAACCGCTAACTAACGTATTCAGCGACGGCATCCATGGGAGCCACTGAAACCCCCCCCCCCCCCCCGCCCACTCACTAAATAAAAGGAAAGAAGTCCGGTGCCGAGGTTCGGAATCGAACCAGGGCCTTCGGCGTTTGAGGCGGAGACGCTGCCGCTCCGCCACGGCGGCTCAAGTTATAGCTGTCAATAAAGGCGCATCTAGTGAATGCACTCTTCGGATGCAGAAATCTCCGCGCTTTCGCTAGGTATATCCTGGCCTAACAGAGCTAGGCCATCAGCAATTTTTCTGAACTGCCTTGTACCTTGTCTCCCGTCCCTAATAAACGATTTCCGTTAAGTAGTTTGAAGTTAACTGGCACAGCCGGGAATGTTTCGCCGGGCAAGCGTGCGAATACACAAGTGCTTCCTTGTACGATCACCGACCATCGTGCCATCATAGCTTTTCATCGACCGTGGTGATCATCTGACAAGCCTTAACAGGCTCCTTCAATGGTTAACTAGCTGTTGAAGCGGCACTTGGAGTTCCTCTGCTGTTCGGCGCTTGTAAATCGAAGCGCGTCAAAAACAAAACCACGGGGCACGCAAAGCTCATAGACGCGAAGCGCCATAACAAATCGAACTCTCCTGGCCGCCTGTGGCGCCGTCGAGCATCGGTTTTCTTTGCTTACAACATTCAGGTGGTCTTTTGCCTGCCTTCCTTGTGTGATAAAAGTGCACTATTGGTTTTAAAACAAAACTTACTTCAATATTGATCTTCGCAACCTACCTCTGTCAGCCTCAGAGATTCGCGAAACCAAGTAGGATGGAAAATTCCTCCAAGGTGGCGTCTCTTGTCCTATGGCGTCGCCACGCTTGTACTTGCGAGATTGGCCTGTGGCGGCGATACCTGTATTTTGGTTCTTGCAATTTTCTACCTTACAAGAGCTTTGTTTGCAGTAAGAGCGGCGTTTTTGTGATCAGAAGCTGGTATTCTATCGATACAAGCCAACTTCAATTTCTCCTCAGTGTCCCTTTAACGTGCGCTGACATCACACAGTACACGAGCCTCTAGCAGGAAAATGGTCATGTAATTTTTACTATACAAAAGGAAGTCTGTTAATGGCACCGGTCTTGTACTACAGGTCACAACCCACGGCCAAGATTGTTCTTAGAAAGCTGTTTTCCCCTCAGCAAGCTTAAAAAGTTCCTGATTTTGAAGCTAGCGGTGCTTTGTGCAGGGGTTAAGCATGTGTCACTTGTAACTTGTTGACACTGTCTGCTGATTTCTTCCGATTAATAGTGAAGCTGAAATGCCGCCCCCAACTGTGTGCAGGCTTCCAGGCAGGAAAGTTTTTTTACCAGGAGTGAGTTCTTGCATAGGCCAGCTTTTTTAATTAGGCGGCATATGCTGTCACTAGTGCTAGATAAGGTTAGATTCTACGTACACTGCCCGGCAGCTGTATTGCCAAGTCACGTGTATGTTACAAGAGGTTCTGCTTTTTTTTTAAAAAATGCTTTGGCTTTTTTAATGCAGGTTTGGTAACCTCAAATCGCAAGCATGTCACAAGTTCGAGACAAAATCCACATGGCGGAAGGTACCCCGTGCATACCTATCTGACTAGTCATACCGAAGAGGAAAACGACGAGGGCAAACACAAAAGCGAGAAGCTCCACCGCTACAGCCACTGCACCAAGGGCTTCACTAGGAAAAGCAACCCGGTGGTACAGATCCCCACCAAACCACGCGACCGTTCTTATGATTGCAACCTCTGTGGCAGAAACTTTTTATATAATAGCGACCTGGTGAGACACCAGCTTATTCACTCTGGCGATCGTCCATACCGTTGTGAATACTGCAGCCGCAGCTTTCGACAACAGCCCCACCTGGAGGGGCACCTCCGTGTCCACACTGGCAAGCGTCCGTACCATTGTGAATACTGCTATTTTAGTTTTTCCCAACATAGCCACCTGACTACACACCTTTGCATTCACATGGGTGACCGTCCATTCAAGTGCGAATACTGCAGCCACAGCTTTTCTCGCAAGGGCCGCCTCACTAGTCACCTCCAGCACATGCACAAGCTACCGTCTCGACTGACTGGCGCGACCACCGGAGGAAAGACTTCACGACAAGAAGGCAAATGAGTGAAAAACATGCGAATCTACAATCGCGGGGAGTCGTTTTGTCAGCTGTGCCTAATTTTTTTTACCTTCCTGGGATATTTGCGAGGCCACAAGTACAAAAAATCATTCCAGCGGGATTTGTGCCCAAAAACGTTCACAGACAAGTTTGGTTTGAAACACTGCAGAAAACAAAGTGAAATGAAAATTGACAGTAGCAGGACATCCCTGTACATTTTGCCAGTGTTGGTATGACAGACATTGCAAGCTAACCCATGCCAGTGGTTGCAGTTGCCAGGTACACACTTCTTGCTAGTGATCTTTCGATTGGAGTAAAAAATTAGTTCTCTGTGTTAGTCTGTGCATTACCATTTGTGATTTCACAGTGTCTTTGTTGCGTATGAATGGCATGTTTCTTTAAGGAAATTGTGTCCTCTATGTCTTCTACATTCTTTGAAGTCAGTGTAATTTAGCTGATGCTACTCTGCATAGCCAGAATAACACTTGTTACTTCAGCACTCTGCTTTAGATATAGTAGTAATCAAATACTGTCTAGCAATAGTGTATTCAAAGCTTTGTTAATGAAATGGCACCAAAATGCACACAAGCAGTAGTTACAAAAAGCCTAAACTTTATCGATAGATTGTTCATAATTTATTTTGTATTTAAATGCAATAGCCTAAGAAACCTAATCACAAAAAAGAATTCAGCATTGACTGTCATAAAATCTAATGATTGGTTGAGGAGGAATGATGTGAAACAAATAGAGAACACTTTAAGAACATTACAGCTTCAAGCAAGATTCAAACCTTCATGGCAAGCTAACAGGATTCTTTACTACATGGCAAGCTTGAGCCAACACGATTGCACCTTGTTTCGCACTGTACCTTATGAATGAATACTTCCTGTATCTATAGCATCCCCCCCACAATGTAATATGCTGGCACGAGGGCTGTTGGGGGTGTTGGGAAATAATAATAATTAAGAGTTTGCTTGTATTTACTGTCAATCCATCCTTGTAAATCCATATTAGCTTGAAAGAATTGTGTCAGGAAGTCGTTGCAAGTCATTTGTAAATGACCAGCACGTGCACTGTCAGTAAGTAACGTTTAGATTTATCGGGTAATTATGATGGCGAGGATTGCTGTACCCCTCTGTGGCATACCGCATTCAACGGTGTTCGCAAACAGCTGGGCTAAGGTCATTCTCTTGAAAGCTGCAGCAATTGCAAAAGTGAGTTCAGTCTCAGTTTGCACAGTACGTCACTGAGCATATAAAGTCTCGCATCTGTACCTGGCATCCCTTCTGTCTGTGTACAAATGCTAAAGCTGTTTTTCTGATCTGCCAAAAGATTCTTGCACATTGCTGAGGACACTGCGGTGGACTGCTGAGACCACTCTGTTTGCAGAACTGCTTCATTGAAAATATCACCACCATGATAAAAGTCTGGAAATAGTGGCAAGAAACGAGCAGAAGTAATGAGGTAAGATAGCACTGCCATCTGCCGTCTCCTCTTTGTGTCCCACATTGTTACCGGCACTGCTTCTTGCCTATTACTGAAGATATACTTCTTATGACATGAAGGACCTTTTGTATCAGGAAAGGTGGCACAGTGGGCAAGGTTTACATTTAATACAGGATATCTACACCTGTTGAGCGCATGACCGCATCTGCGGCCAATTTGATGTTTTAGCACGCACTGCTATGGCCACCGGGATGAGCTTGGTTGATTCATCATTTGTTTGTGAATCTCTTCAAATATGTCTGGGTTTTGCTTTGTGAGGCTCGAGGTGAGGGCGAAGATTCAAGGGGGACTTCTTATTAAAGATTGAAACATATTTAATGTCGCTTAGGTGCGGCAGCGTGCACACACACAACTCATCACACAAGGCATCGGCGGAAGACTGAGAACAATGTAGTGGAGCGCCAGCAAGACGGGCTGCCACGTGTTGTGCGGCAAGCAAAGCACAAGGATGCAAGCCAAGCATGTGCTGCCATCTGTTGGGAGCTGTCACAGGGACTCGCAGCTTCAGCCTCTGTGCCTGAGCTCTAAGGTTTTATCATGGAAGGAATTTCAGTTGTAGGGTCAAATGTTAAAGTTGAAATCAATCTTCACTTACCTGCATGTGCTTTCAAATTTAACATAAAACTAAACACTTGGTGTTTTGATGTGCCTGAAGGGCAGTGTTGATTGTAGTTTCTTTACAAACTCTTCTGTCAGTTCTTGCTGCACTCAGAACAAGTCTTTGCAGACATACAGATTTGTACTGTCACCTTGGGGTAACAATTGCAAACACGTACAAGCGCACAAGAAACATGGAAAAAGAAAGACGGAAACGCGAGCGCTTGTGCCCAAGTCTCTTTGTCCATGTTCTTGTGCGCTTGTACGTGTTTGCAATGCACCAACTCGCCTAACAGTCTGTGCTCTTGACGCAAAAATTGGGTTCATTTGATTGTATTAACTGTTTACCATGAAATCCAATGTGTTTTGTTCATCTGGGAGCGATGACACTGCTGGTTGACCTGCGGTTTGCATGGCACAGTTGGTCCTACAGACTGCAGGCACACGTCAGTGAGGTATGGTTTAGGAAGACATGTTCTAATTGGAGTTTCAGGGAAGCCAGTAGCATGCTCTTTACACTATCTAGAATTAACACACAGAGAAGGTGCGAGGGCAGGATGGGTGCTGTATTTACTGTAGTGTATGTTGACTGCCTGTGGAAGTGGCTGTACTGTTGGGAACTTGCTTTTTTTATGGGTAGGTGTGCAGATGCTCCTCTGCTTTAGCTTGCATCAGTCCCAAGTTAAGTTCAGAAATGAAAAAAATTTTGACCTGCCTGCACTACGAGCTCCCCAGGAAACTAATAGGCCTCACGTATGTGACATTCTGAACTGTAATGTTGCCATGTTTGCATATGTTGTTGCAAAGGTCCATGCTGTCATCTTAGAAAAAGGTAAGGCTTTTTGGTTACATTTTATGGTGTCTGCATTGTGTCCTTTAAGCAGAGATGCCTTTACTCTAGCCTTTTCACGATTCATCTCCAGCTATCTTTGCCTTATTCATATGATGACTACAGTAAAAGTGCACTGCTTTGAAGCTGTATTAAGCCGATTGAAGACAAAACAGCTTTTTTGGGAGAGCAGCGAAACGAGTGAGTTGGCATAGAATGAGCTGTGCGCTCTTTGTTTTTGTAAAGGGGTCTGTGTTACTGCATTCTAGGAAATAATTTTGTGTTTCTGACAGCCTGGCCTGTGATGTTTATTTCATTATCCTCTGTCTTCTTAGCACCTTGCAGTGTCTGTATTACAGGAAATAAGCACATATTATTTGCATGTATAAAAAGTAGAATCTGAATCCAGGATTGCAACTGAAAAAAAATATCCTGGTGAGCCTCAATACAGACAAGTAACATTCACTGAATCTGGAGATACAGACTGCCTACAAGTAGTTCTCAGAGGCTGTGCAGAAGAGCAAAGAATGAATCTTAACACTACTGGCAAATGTTCCTGGAACCGTCTATCACATTGTTTCCATGGCAGTTTTTATCTATGCCTGTGAATCACCCGTATTGCATGATGTACACCGTGAGGTATTTGGGGTATCGTGCTCCTGCTTAAGGTACATTTCTTATCAGGAGTATAGATTTGCATGCTGCCTTTCTCAGCGTCGTACTCCTGCTGCAGTGCCTCAGAAGGCCCCTCGAAGTCACCATTTCGCTGCTAGAAACCCTGCTCCGAAATGCTAGTTGCCATTCCCACTACTGCAGTATATGTTCAGTGGAAAAATTTTCGTTTGCCCTGACCACCTTGTGTAAATATCATCACTGGCTTACTGAAGACATAGTTTGCATTCTCATTTGAAACAATCTGCACTGTATGGTGACTGAGGCCTTCATGCACTCAGACAGGCAATTCCATACCGCTGACTGAAGGGGGTGATAGAAAGGACATTGCTGGCAACTGACTACACTGCTAAGTGCTCTTGCAGGGAAGTTTAAACCACCATCTAGCTTTAGCAGTGGCTGCTGCGTTACCAGAAAAACCGAGCATTGTTACTGCTGCAAATCTGTCTTCCAGAGATGTGACAAGTACCCAGATTGTTCTTGAGAAATGCATTTAACAGTTGAGCACAGCTCCTTGCAACGCTGGGTTTTTGTCACAAACGCACTGCATTTCTCTTCATTTTCGCAGGCATTGAACCTTGCACCAAGAAGCCGAAGAAGAACATGTTTGCAAGAGAACTCTGCTTCAAAACATCTTGCTGTGATGTTATGTTTTTGTTACAAGCTTGCTGCATGGCTGTGTTCATTTTCACAGGCATTCAGAGCTTGCATCGAGAACTGAAAGAAAGAGTTTTGCAGGAGAACTCTTGTTTCAAATTATCTTCGCAGGCTTGAAAGTGACTATCTTGGTATAGCCTGCCTGGTGGTTTTCAACGTGTGGTGTACCTATGCATACATGCATTTTTATCGGTGGCTGCCTTGGAGGTGCATCCACCAAAGGGTGCTCCTAGCCCCCCTCTCGGAGCATCTTCCAGACCCTGAAGGTGCTCCGGTCTGCTAGGGGTGCATGGAGGTGGAGGTTTCACACAGACAGCGGCATTTCGCCGAAAGAAGACTATACTGTAGAGATGCACGAGTGTCAAATTTTTTATTGCGAATAACGAAATTTGGTTGCAAATAGAAACGAGCGTTTTCGAATAGTTCCAAATATTTTTAATAATTTGGAATTACAAGTAGTTCAAACTAATGACAAACGATATGTCACAAAACACAGCTACAAAAAGAAAGAAAAGCTGCAGGGTGTTAATTTTGTTTTTACTGAGGTTGTATGATTATTAGAAATATTGAAATAGTGAATCAAATATTCTTCCATTCAATGCTTTATTGGATCCTTCATTGGAATCGGGCTCTTCGTAGTTTTCTTCATTGACTGTTTCAAAAATAGGGCTCACTCCGTCACCACGCAGCATGTTGCATGGATCCGTCTGTGTGCCTTGACATGGTCCATTCATGGGGCATTATTCATAGTGCTCAGACATAAGAATTTAAGATTCGACTACACAACGGTTCGGCCAAGTTTCGCAAACCTTTCCTTTATGCGAGATATCAGAGGCCATAGCTCAAACTCTCATTCCTCTCATGAACTGAAATTTGGGGCTAGATTGAACTAGGTGAACTGAGATTAGGGGGCAGTCATCAGTCGCAAGATGTAATATTCCTATGCATGTGACATGACAGCCATAGAGTTAATATGCTGACTTCGTGCAGCGTGTCCCTAGCGAAGACCAGCTTTGCGTTTTTTGACATCTACAGCTCTGACTTCATGTCTTGTCCGAAGGCAGAACTATTCATTAAAAGCGAAAACATACAAGCAGGGTAGACATCCACGTGATACAGGGGCCAATTTATGTGTTCTTGGAGGGTGTGGTAGCCCCATCTGAGCCATGTATTTAGCCCTACACTTTTTTGGCTCAAAAATGACACTGCTTGGTTCTTGTACAAAAAATTTCTGGGCCTGCATAGGGGGAAGGGCAAGTACCTTTCATTTCCATAAATCCACCTCTGACATGATAAAGCACAGAGAGAGTGAAGAGAGTTCAGTGTTCTTGTGTAGCTGCTTACATGCTGAGACTGAGGAACCTGGAGCCACAAGGATGCTGGGATGAGGTGTTGAATGAAATGCAGTGCTCGTGCCTGAGTGGCAGTAGTGACACATGCAGTGTGGAGCGGCAGATCCATGATACACAGCGCACTTATTCGATTTGTATTCGATTTGGTTTTTAACTACACTATTCGTAATCAATTATGTTTCGAAAGAATTCTGATATGCACACCCCTAGTTTTCATCCATCATCAGCACAACTTGCTATTCCTGTAAGGAGCTACCCAGTGTTAAATACAGGCAGGGGTATCATGTAGTGATAAACTTTATTTTGTAGTCTAATACCTTGTTTGCAGCTTTTTGGAGAACAATTGCATTCAGTGAAGAAAGTCTAATTGACTTAATGGTCATGCGACAAAGGAGATTACTGAATCCATGCTTCATGCTGTGAAGTGTTGTATAAGGTGCTCAGATACATCCTCACCAGAGGAGTGATGTCAGTGGTCGAATATCCAAGATGTGAGGCACAAGGCATTGCTGACAAAACGCAACAAAACAGCTTGTGAAATGGAGGTTCAAATGGTGAAAGTTTTGTTCTAATTGAATAGCAAATACTATTCGTGAACTATTCAATGTTTAGAATATTTGCACACCTCTACTGTACTACTAACTTGATAAAAGTGCGCGAGAAGGGAGGAAGGAATTCCTGTGCAGAGGTGACGTGTTTTTCTGGTTGAAAGCCATACTTTCTTGCATCTTCGACAAGTGGCAAATCTGCACTGCATCAACCTGTGGAATACTCGTTACCAAGTCGTCATTATTGTCTTAGTCTCACTCCAGCACATTTGTCATACAGTGTTTCAGCACTCACTATCGTGTCCACTACAAGTTAACAGGGCCTTGCATCAACTGTGGTCATTTTGTATTGCATTCACGTAATTGCTTTAACTTACCCTTTATTTATACAGATCAACCTTGCATATTTTCATTGTGTATACACAGGGCCATTGTTTTGTGCCAGAAATATTCAGACTGTACCTGAATGCATTGCTGAGGTGCAACTTCACACATTGCCTTTGAATTCGTTGAACACACTCCTAAGTGCATCTGTAACGACCAGACCGTTCGGGTTATAACGGTTAGGAAGAGCAAAGATTGTGGAACGTGCGAGATTTGGCCAAATTGCATTCCTGGCTCATCTGATGGCCTTGAACCCCACTGTTGAGTCCACTGTTGGAGTGTGTATTTCATGTTCTTAAAGGTGCTTCTTTGAAGCGTGCGTTAATGGTGGTGTGCCTCTTTAACTGAGGTGATGTGAGCGTTAAGTGGCACTTGCCGTGAAGTCGAGAGGCTTGTCATGCAAGACTTCATGCTGTACTCGTCATTGGTGGCCAGGAAATGAAAGGGCATTATGTGGAAGCAAAGTATTTTTGTAGATACGTTAAAGGTGCGCTGGTGCCACCCGTAGCAGCAGGTTACCTTGCTGCGTGGTGAAGCATGAATGCAGTTCTCACGCTGCATGCTTTTTCTGGAATTCATTATCCACATAATATATTTGAATAATTTGACTCAGATCTAAGTTTGTAGATTTTGTACATTTGTAGTTGTCATAATATCGGTGTATAAGAAATATGCAATTCTTGCATGCTCTGTTCTGCATGAGTGTTAAGTTTGTGCATTTGAAGTTATCAGAATGCCCATGTGTATATAGCCCATATTCGGGAGTATTTCTTCCCATAATACCCAGCAATAATTCAGGCAGCCACCGCGGTGGCTTAGTGGTTATGGTGCAAGGCTGCTGACTCGAAAGATGCGGGTTCAATTTTGGCTGTGGCACTCGCATTTCGATGGAGACGAAGTGCTAGAGACCCATGTACAGTGCACGTTAAAGAAACCCAGGTGGTCGAAATTATTCGGAGCTCTCCACTACAGCATCCCTCATAGCACGAGTTGTTTTGGGACATTAAACCTCTCAAACTAATAATTCAGGTGATCATAGTGTGGTTTGTAAATCCATAGTTATCCACATACTGGTGTGTTCTTGACAACTGATTCACTGCTGTGCTTTATTAGATTGTGTGATCACTTGTAAACTGCAGTCGCACATAAATTTTAGCTACACCAAAATAATGCAGTCTTGACAGCCTTAAAGAGCAGAGATTTTAAATGAAAAGAGAACATTGACAGATTTCGCACAAAGACCAAACTAGGTAATAACCAGTTGTGTTCGTAAAAAAAAAATTAGAACATTTAACAATTCTGTTTACGATGCTCCTAACGGAAACTGAAAAACTTAACAGATATCCTACAGACTTGTGTGAGAGCCCGTGCCATGCATGATATGGATTTTGAACGGTCATTCCCTTGTGTTTTCTCCTGCCTGATATCTGGTATTTGCACACATTGCAGAAACAAAAAAAAATAGCGAGCAGGATTGCTTGTAGCATGTAAGCAATGTCTATTCCTGGTGGCGCCTGGAGGTATGAGATATGTGATGTCGATTTTTTTTTCTTTTCCATGTTTCTTGGCGTTGCATAAGTGCTTTCCTGTGTTGCGTTTTTAGAATCATTTGCCAAGGCAGACCATTAGACATAGCCTGAAGCATATATAATCATTAGCGTAACATTCAGCTTCCTGAGGGAAGTTTCAGCTTGTGTGTATGTTTGAAAATAAGTTATTTTATGCCTCCTTTGTTTATATCCCAACTTTTCCTGTGTTATGCCAGGATAATCTGATTTCCACTTCAGAGTTTTTTAGCTAGTGTTGTGTATTGTCGAGACCCACACTAGTGTGATTGGAAAGACGGTATGTTTCAAAAAATCGCATTTTTAGTTACGTGATTTGGTTTAAGTGTGTGAGATGCCTTAACTTATAACGACCTAGAATATATGCATCATAAAGTAGAAGCCTTAAGAGTATGTGTGTGCGAATGTCCGAAATTTTCTAATAGCAGATATCCATCTATTTAATTTGCTGAATGCATCAAATAGTGACTCGAATCCACTGTTACATTTTTGAGGAGGTTTCAGATATTTGCCACATAGTTAAAACAGGGCACATCTTTGTTCTTTTCGACGACTGTTTAAAAACAAGGCTCACTTCAATGCCGCATAGCATCCACAGCGGCTGATCGGTATGTGCGGGAAGGAGGATCCAGCTCTAATTTCACCTTGCATGTTGCCCACATGCATTCTTCTCACAGTGAACTTTGTTAGCCCATTTATCAGACTATGTACTTCATCATTTCATGTTACATCATTTCTCGCCGATTCACTTTAGTTGGCATTTATTGGCCGCATTTTATGTTCTCCCCTTTTTCATTTCTTTTAGGTTACCTTTTCTGCACCGCTCTCCATCCACAGGCAGAGTATCATGCCAGCAATTTTTAAACGCCAGCTAAATTCTCTGCTTTTTCATTAAAGGTTTTCTCTCTCTTTCTCTCCAGCTCTGCGACATGGTCCGTTAGTGTGGCGGTGTTCATAATACTCATTTATGTGGCCTCCAAGATTGGGTGTTGCGCGAGAGTGAGCCAGGTTTAATAAAGCCTGCCTTCATATCCGATATTGGATACCATTGCTTAAACTCGTCCTTCTCCTCATCTGAGATCTGGCACTAGTTTGTTTGGTGTTGTCATCAGTTGCAAAATGCAAATTTTTTTATTCGTACGACATAACAGTCATAGATTTGATATATTGACATCACGAAGTGTGTCCTGTAGCGGAGTCCATTTTTGCGTCTTTCATCAGCTACAACTTTAAATCTCTGAATTATGGTTCCGCCACTAGCACTTCACTGTTTCCCATGAATAATCGTCGTTTGATGCGAATATTCGCACACATTGCAAATAATCCCACAAGTATCTTATTCATATTTGGCTCAGCCCTCTAACTATTCAATTCGTATTCAAATTGGCAGCAGAGATACACTATTCATATTTTATTCAGTTTCAAAAAAGTATTATCCATGCCCCCCCCCCCCCCCCCAATTAAGAGCGTAGAATCTCTTCTGATTTGTGATACATGTTTTCTGCATGTATCTTGTTGGGTTTTTTTTTATCATCTTCGTATATTTTTTCTATAATTAAGATAGCTGGTGACAATGTGCATTTGTGGCAGGCAGAGTTGTGTGTGCTGCATTAGGTACTTTTCTACCTGGACAGCACTGATTGTGATTGATACAGTGCTTTCACCCTTTGTATCTTTTGCTCGGAGCTCCAAATGTCTTTTTGCAGTGGTTGGTCATTTGTAACTTGTCATGGCGATGTGAAGCGTATGCCAACTTCCAAACAGAGAATCTTTTATTTCAAGGTCCAGCTACGTAAGAGTACCTTAACTAGAGCACCTTCATACCATTTGTGATCCCTTCGAATGAATGGTGGGCGGCCTTTCATGTTTGCGTTTTCACATGTCCCTCACATTTGAGGAACTATTTACTTTTTTGCATTGCGCAGACTTGACCACCGCTTCCGAACGGGTCAGCTCTCCACCTCGACAACTGCAAGCGGGAGAGATGCCGTTCATGTGCAGTGAATGCAGCTACACCACAGCTGTTCACTCCCACTTCAAGTTGCACCAGAGGATTCACACCAGAGAGCGTCCCTTTCGCTGTAGCCGCTGCAACAGGGCCTTCGCAAGCAGTGGAGACCTGAGAAGGCACTTTCGCATACACTCGGGTGAGAAGCCATTTCAGTGCAGCCACTGCATTATGGGCTTCACAAGGAAAGATATCCTGACAGAACACCTTCGCAAGCACACGGGTGAGAAGTACCAGTGCAACCAGTGCAGCAAAGACTTCTTCTATAAGGTCGGCCTGGTGAGACACCTTCGCACCCACACAGGTGAGAAGCCAAACGAGCCATACAGATGCAGCCACTGCAGCAAGGGCTTCCTCAAGAAGGATGTCCTGACCAAACACCTTCGCACCCACACCAGTGAGAAACCATATCAGTGCAGCCACTGTGGCAAGGGCTTCACAAGGAAGGATTACCTTAAAGACCACCTTCGCATTCACACAGGTGAGAAGCCATACCAGTGCAACCACTGCAGCAAGGGCTTCCTCAAGAAGGATGACCTGACAAGGCACCTTTGCATCCACACGGGTGAGAAGCCATACCAGTGCAGCCACTGTGGCAAGGGCTTCACAAGGAAAAATTACTTGACAGAACATCTTTGCAACCACACGGGTGGCGAGAAGCCGTACCAGTGCAGTCACTGCAGCAAAGGCTTCTTCAGAAAGGATGACCTGACAAGGCACCTTCGCATCCACACGGGAGAAAGGCCATACAGCTGCCACCTGTGTCCCATGGCCTTTACACAGACAGCGCACCTGGATAGCCATGTACGGTCCCACAAGAGTGCAAAACAATCATAGTGCCACTTCTGGCCATGGCTATTCACATGCTGACACTGAAACAAAAAGAATGGAAGCATCATTAAGAGCATCCTACATTCCAGTAAGTAGAAGTGGGCGTAGTTGGTGAGGAAACAAACGCGTGTTAAGACATCCTAGTTGAAATCAAGAAGAAGAAATGAGCTTGAGCAGGGAATGTAATGTGAAGGCAAGATAACTGCTGGTCCTTAAGGGTAACGGAGCGGATTCCAAGAGAAAGCAAGCGTAGCAGGGGCCAGCAGAAAGTTGGGTGGACGGATGAGATTCAGAAGTTTGCGGAGATACGGTGGCCACAGCTGGCACAGGGCAGGGTTAATTGGAGAGACATGGGAGAGGACTTTACTCTGCAGTGGGTGTAATCAGGCTGATGATGAAGATGATGAGTTCCAGTAAACTATGCCGTGTCTTCTGCCAGCATTTAGAGTTGCACTTAATTGTGAGCAACCTATTGCATTGTACGAATCAGCCAGTTTGGCCGCAAGGTCTGTTCTCTGGGCTTGTGCTCTTATTGTGTACCAGGAGTGTATGTGTACATTTTGAGAATGACCGTGTCGTATGTTGTAGCTTGTTATGTTGTGCTGTATGTACCGTCAAAGAAGAGGCAAAAAAATTTTGTTGCTCATCATTGTGAATCATTTGTTTCTCGATGTTAAACAGGAACATAAAGGAAGCACAGTGGCTATGAACTGCGCATCTGTTTGATATGCTGAAAGATTTTTTTCATGTTTAGATTATTCTTTCTCTTTTATATACTTTCATAGAACCAGTTGTGAAACTCGCTTTACAAAACGAGACATACTCTATGTGTTGAATGTTTTTTTCTGATACGAAGTGTTATAATCTCTTGCTGCCACATCTACAAATTTCCCTAGAGAATGTAACTTTAGCACATATTTTCCTGTGTTGCTCCAGTGTGAATGGGGAAGGCAACTGACTTCTTGAGGTAATGCATTATTTATTTTTAGATGTTGTGAAAGAAATGCAGTGTTCATTAGGTGTAGGTTAGGCCTTGTGCCATTCTTATTTTTCCACACTGCCCATAATCAGCATGCTGAAGCGTTTATTTGTTCAGTGCTTGTGCTTTCCCGACTAAAATAAAGCAACAGTTTTTCTGACATTTTTATATTCTAGTGATTATTGAATGCTTCGGTCTGGCAGCTCTTGTCCTAGCTTCTGAGTGGCTTGATTGTATCGAAAAGTGCCTATGTTTCAGGTCAAGTCCTGTAGTGCTGGCTGCTGGTGACGGCAAGGTCTCCTGCTTGTTGCATGTTTCTTTGCACATTGTTTTTAATCACAGTTTGTGCAGTCTTGAACGCTTGAAACTATCAATTAAGGTAAAACCGTAACTACTCGGTGCACTCTTAAATGATTTTTCCAGAATGACCCATTTCCATAGATGATAGCTGCGTAGCTAAACTATCTGTGCCCTGCAGTGTACCTTACAATCTGGTGTTTACTCAGTAATTGTCATGGTATGCGGGGTACCACTCTTGAAGATACTCAAGCAGCACCTCATAGAACATGTATTACGTGTTCTGAAGAGAACGCTCAGGAGGGAGGTTGCTCAGGTTTAGCTGCTACCATCAAGGAACATAGAGAGGAGCGACAAGTTCTAGCGAGTCAATTCATGGTCGAGGGAATACTATCGCACACATACAGCATACAAGGAGAGAACACACGACAAATGCTTATACTGAAACCTCTTGTCTTTCATCCTGTTTGTGAGCTGTGATTTTCTGTTCTTCTTACCCATACAGGTCGTTTCTCCGCATAACTTGAGCCAAGACTTCAAAAATAAAAGGCGTTATGAATGCATATTGAACCGACTGCATGAATTTGTCACTAGCGTAGAGTAACCAACTAGTCTGTTTCATTAACAAACTTTTTAATTACTTGGCTGCAGACCCTAAGTGTGATATGCCAAGTTGTACCGTCAGAAACCACCTATTGAATTGTTTTCCACACAACATGTCTCGCATAGTTCATTTTTTCTCGTTCCAAAGAAAGCTTGTGAATTGTGAAAAAAAAAAACACCTGATAGGGTGCTTGCGCATTGCTATTGTGCTGCTCTCAAGCTTGCAAATGGGTGAACAATGTCTGTTGCAGTGTAACTGTGGCTGCATGGAATCGACAGGGATGCTATTCCGCTTGTAGGCATCTGGCATTCAGCTCTTGTCGCATGACAACGCAAATGCACGCTGCTAGCCAGGCATTGCTGAAGCAATGGAGCGTACAAGACTGCGAAAGAAGAATGAAACAGCTTTATTTTTTTTAAGCTTGAAATTCTTGAAAGTAGGCGTGGATGGAGAGGGAGTTGGGGATGGGGAAAGGGCCATGGGTTGTTTTTTTTTTCAGCGATTGTTAATTCATAACGAGTCCCTTGATTACAAAGCATGTTCGAACAGATCGCCATCTGCTGCAATGCAACTCTGGCATCATGGTCATGGTCTGGAGAATGGAGTTGCAGACTTATTTCTTCTTTTAAGTTGTCTGATGTGGTTGATGTCCGGTAGACTTGATCCTTGACTTATCCCCAAAGTAAGAAATCCAGGGAGAGTATACTGTGTAGTGATTTGAGTTGTGATGGAGTTGGTCTTCTTGCATTTCTCTTCAGCGATGACCCACTTCGATTTATGCATCCTGGGAGCTTCATGCTCAACTGCTGCATGCTGTTTCGCAAGTCGTAACTCTTGCCACTCATTTGTTAAAAAGAAGTGTGTCCCACGCTCGAAACCCTAGACTTTTCCTTAAAGCCCATGACAGTGCGAGTGCATGAGCCAGCTCTGGCTTTCAAGTGCTCACAGTCTGTGCACATTTCTTCAGTCTCGAGTTATCAGACTGAAATGTTTTCCTCAAATGTAAACAGATTTTGAAATCTGGCAGCTTTGCACAATTGAGTGCTCTTTAAGCTTGCGCTGTTAAACCCGGCATTTCGCATGCTGGCAAGGCTGTTCTGCAAGACAGCCTTCAACATTTGCTAGCTCGTGAGCACAGTGCCCAGTAAGTTGTGACAAATTACTTTGCTGAATTTTGTTGAAAACATTTTGGCTTTCAAAAGCTGCACTGCGGAGCAACGTATAGAGTGGACGTGGTGTACCACGTGGAAAAAATTTGGGCGACGGAAGTTGCCCTGTGAGCCATGTCATGACAACCATTAGCAAGGGAGGGGACCAAAGCAAAGGCACAGGCTTGAAGCTGCACCAGTGCAGCCACTGTGGCAGGCACTTTTTGATGAGAAGCAAGCTGCTGAGGCATCCCACCATACACACCGGTGAACGTCCATACCTCTGCAAGTACTGCAACAGAAGCTTTTCGCAAAAGAACCACCTGGTAGGACACATTCACACCCACACTGGCGAGAAGCCGTTCCAGTGCTAGCTGTGTCCCATGGCGTTTGCGCAGTGATAACCCTCAAGAAGCATGTGTGAGCCGACAGGGGTGAAAAGCCATTCCAGTGTGACCTGTGCCAGAAGACGTTCGTGGCAAAGCACATTTTCTTACGACACAAAATGAAGATACATGAAAGGGATACAGCAGTGGCATGAAATAGGGTTTTCTTGGCCAGAATGTATTTCTAGCTGAGTGCCTGTTAATTGCTAGCGAACCAACTTATCCTAAATGCTGCCAGCTAGCATATGTGAGTAGGTACTTTTGCTGCGTCTCTATCAGCTGTGTCAGGCCAATAAACATTTGAACCGTTTATCCAGTAGGTGCATATTTAGTAATTGTATGGCCTGTGAAGTTGCGAAATAATACAACTGCAGATTCCTGTGTTGTGTATACCACCACGGGAAAATCTGCAATGTTCATTCCATGTTTATTTGATACAACAGTGTTAGTGGGAGGTATGAGAAGAACATAAGTCCTGCCTCGAGGTGATGTAGCAGGCTTTACTTTGCAATTTTTAAGAATTGTTTGTCGATTTAAATAAAATTATTTAAAAAGACCACGTGTTCACTGTGCTGGTTTCCGCATTGCCGGTTCAGTTTTTTTTCTTCTCTTTTTTCTTCTTTTTTTCTTCCCATCGAATGCAAAGCTGCAGCCCTTCCCGCTTCTTCAGGGTCTATTGCAGGACCACCTAAGGTCCTTTCCCTCTCATGTTCTTATTGCTACCGATGCCTCGCAGGATCGCGAAAAGGCAGGTGTGGGAATTTTTTCACCTTCACTGGATTGGTCTTTTTCTCTCCGTCTTCCTGACTTCACTCCAATTTTTCTGGCTGAATTATTAGCAGTAATCTTAGCCTTACGAAAATTAGAATCTACCGTTTCCCAGGTCGTGGTTATGACAGACTCTCTGTCCATTTGCTCTTCCTTATCCTCACCCACTGACTCTCGGCCATTACGCCTCTTTAAGTTCCTGATTCCGCTCCATCTAAATTCGGTAAGGTTGCTTTGGGTACCAGGTCACATGGGCTTTCACTTAAATGAGGTTGCAGATTCCTTAGCAAGAGCCTCTCTCAGCGGCCCAATTGTTGCTGTCCTACCATCGTGTGCATATACAGCTGCGGTGAGGTTTCGCAGCTACACAATATTTCAGAAATTTGCTGCCTCAGCTCTTACATCATCTCCCGAATATCAGCATCTTCTGCATCCTTGGAGTAGCAAAGACTGGCGCTCACGCAGACTAGAGGTCTCTTTCACGCGCTTTCCCCTTCTAAATTTCTACCTTCACAGATCTGGCCTGGCAGCTTCCCCACTGTGCCCTTTTTGTGCCGAACCTGAGACAATAGATCACTTCCTGCTGTTCTGCCGCCGCTTTTCTCATTTGAGGAAGCGTCTTTTGCAAATTCCATTTCATCAACTGGGCTTGCCTGTGTCTTCCGCGGTTGTTCTTTCCATTGGCGCTTCTTTGCTTGGACGAAGCGACAGGAGTGTGCGCTCTGCTGTGCAAAATTTTCTTCAAGAACGCAGCGACTCCCATTCTAATTTCTTTTTCCCGCCCTCAGTCAGTACGACATTGCAACATTACAGGCATTGTGTACTATTATGCACATTAAGCAATTGTCCCGTCTTCGATCTCCAAGTTAACTGGACCCCTTTCCTTCCCTCTTCCAATCTATCAGACTACATACTATTGCCACTGCTTTTCCCGTCAAAACTTTCCTGTATCCAGTAATTAACCGCCTGTGTCTTGGCCACTCCCCCGTAGTGGGTATGTGCCAGCAACGTCTGAGGCCTTCCTTCCTTCCTTCCGCATGTGACAAGCGCTGTTAGAAGACAACTGCACCAAGCATCCCGAATAAAAGCCCATTCAGGAATAATTTGCTAGAGTACGAAACAGTACTTGATACACTCCGTCGAAAAAGCAGTACCGATATACCTTTTGGACGCGCTAATGTGAACCACCAGAACACCGACGGCACCTCACCAGATTGTGGCCTCGATCTCGCTCCGGTTCGGTCTAAACATAATTCGGTAAAATGGTCACTGCAAAGTCGGCTGCCTAATGAAGGTTTCCACCTATGCTTAGCTTTATCCCTCATTGATGGTATAACTTGGGCTTAGAGCGTGACGACGTTCATCACAACAAAGAGCAGAGTTGACGACGCTAGCGCAACGGGACGACACAGAGCCAAGGGTGTGACATTCCCGTAGAGCCAATGGGGACGATTTTGAAATGCGACGGTGGCGGTGCCTGGGAGTTGGCGGTAAAAACATAAATTGCTCAAAACTTTGCTCGCTATGCTTGCGCCGGTCGCTGTCGTCTGCTGCCACTGCGCTGCAGCGTTGCCCGCGGCGGCACTGGCGGCGCAGACGCGTTGTGTCATTGACTCCAGCCGCGTTTGCTGCCAGATACCAGGATCGCTGCAATCGTTCCGACCGTGGCGACACTTATGGCGCGGACGCGCAACTTGCAACATGCCACAGCACTGACAGAGCTGAGCAGACGAGGCTCCGTACGTACTGTGTGTAGTGACGTTCTGTCGTCTGCTAGTGTCGCCTTACTTTTGGAACGTCTTTCCCGAGGACTTTGCTGCTCTCCTCATGCAGTTGACGGCGCAATAGGTAGGCATTGTCATGAAAAAAGACGAGAACGTCGAAAAGACAAGGTGCTAAGGGGAAAACGAAAACAGAAAAACCGTGCTGAGGTCCGATTTCATGCAGTGCCAGAGGCTGACTTCCGGTGGCTTCACTTTCGGGCGCCTGATGCGGCATCCAGTCCCCTAGTGGAGATCAGTGTCCCTGACGTGATCAAGCAAGCTGCATCGCAGTGCGCATCACCATCAACTACGAGCATTTCGACGTTGGAGCATGCTTCGTAGCTCACACTTTTGCAAACTGATGCTTGACAAAGTCGTGTCGTGGTTGTGCATCTACGGCAGAGTTCTAGTTGTGATTCAATACGCTTCAGTTCATAGTGCACAATTCGTGAAAGTGTGCCGTCCTGTTGTGGGCGCTTGCCGAACCCAGTGACTGCAAGCTTTGAAATAGGTTAGCGCCAAAAAAGACGAACACAAGGCGAGAGAAGACGACACGACACTGTCTAACCAACTTGCCCAGCACCAAGTTTTACTAATGACTGCAAGCGTGAGTGGTTTAGTTTCGTTGACGCTTCGGCTGTGCTAAACTGCGTAAACGTCCAGGCACAAAGCAGATCGATTTGCTGCACTGAAACCTTTCCGCGTGAGCACCCTGCTATGCAACACATGCCTTTGCGGACAAATCGTCGTAACATGCTGTAAGGTTGCAGCCACGGTGTAAGAATAACATACTGCAGTATTCCTGCACCGTGGTTGCAGCTGTAGTGGCGCAGAACCAGTGTGAATTCTGATTTGACCGTCTCGCTGACGCAGGCGCCACAGTGACCTCTCTATGCCAAGTTTATGCCCTGTCGGGTATTAACGCGGGGAGCGCGCTGTTCACATATAAGATATGCATTTCTTTGTACCTTTAGTCGCATAGCGAATCACTGTGGCGCGAGGTTGTTCCATCATATAAGGCTAGCCTTGCTGTGGGGCGTATGTTATGTCGAGGCCATAGGCTCCGATAAGCGCTGATAAGCGCCGATTATGTTGTAGGCAGTAGGGCCGGGAACGCGCCTGTCTGCGCAATCACGTGATGCACGCGGTGTGTGTCGCGCGAGCTCGTCCTGGGCCAGTGCTTGCCTGCCCGGGCAATAAACCGGTCGTTGGTCCTGCTTTCAACTCAACAGATTAGGCAGTCAAAAATTGTTCACAGTGCGCTTTGGTTACTTGTGGGGCCCTGTGGACGAGACTGTAACGACAGTGCCGGTAGCCTGCATTAAACGCCCGAAAGTAGCTCCATCATATCGCATAGGCTTTCTTTGGAAAGAAACCGCTTCTCACATTTGTCGTGGTTCCGAACAAGTATGTAGTGCGTTCCTGTGTCGTAATATCCGGTGCCGAAGAAGAAATAATACCCTTGGTGTCCTTCCATTGCTTTCAATAGTCACAAATGCATAACTGCCTGTCATGTTGAACAATGCTGTTGTGGTATTTGTGATTTTTGTGTGCTGTAGTTGCTCTGCGTGTTTTCACTGTGCAGGCGTCAGTGGAGTATGAGCCGCCAGGGGCAGGACATTTCAGGACAGCTGCTGTCAACCCTATGGAGACCCATAGCTTGATGCTCGTATCCTGAAAATTCATTCATTATAAGTGACCTGACCTGTTACTATGCACTTAAGGTATCCTCAATAGGTGAGATGCGTTTCGGAAGTGAATGCAAAGAACCATGGGAAAAGCGTCTGCCAGCTCCTTCCAGTTCAGAATTTTTCCCATACACTACCTTTTGCATAGCAATTGCCGTGCATGCATGCATTGTTTATTCACTCATTTATTTGTGCTGCGACATTGCTCATTGCACAGCATCACCGTAAGATCAGCGTGTGCTACAGATAAATGTGTCCTGAGTGCATAAATTGACAATAACGAAAGGTAAGAGTGTTTTGTCGTGGTTATAATTAATATGCCAATGTAGGCTGGCTGTTCCGTGTATTCACGGCAATTGGTTTCACGCATGTTTGAACTAGTTTAGCACATCGGTAATTACATTTTTTTTTCCTCTGTCCTATGAATTCAACGAAAGGCATAAATGTGCTCAGTTTAGCAGATGATAGATGTATTTTCCTCACAGCATGTAAGAGCTTCCAGTGGGCTAGCAAACTATCCAGACATACCACTGCGCACAGCCCGTCTCGGCACATCGCACTGCATATATATAGAAAGCCTAATACCATTTACATCATTCTGGTTGCATTTCGTGAAAAAGCACACTACGAAACTGTAGTCTTGTTGATCTTGCGATGATGCAGTACAATCAGTGGTGTTGCAGTGCAAATAAATTAGTGTAAGAAGCAATGTTAGCACAGCGACTGCAGTGAAGCAAGCGAGCAGGGGGAGAAATTTGGAACCGGAACTAGTGGTACCAGACGAGTTTCCAATGATTCTCTGCGCTTAATCTGGAAACGCACCTCACCCATTTGGCTGCACCTTCTGCGCTAATTCACAAAAGTGCTGTGCCAGTGCAGCACCTGTTCTTGTAGTGCATGTGTAGCCTGACACTAGTGCTGTCAGTGCAGCGGCCAAATAAGCGCATAAGTGCAGAAACGTTCGTTTGCTGCACGAAGGTCCGCTGCGGCGACCCTGTGTTGGTATTTGTCATATGTTCGTTCTTCTCCGCTGTGCATTTGTTAAAAGTCACGCATTTCTTGCCATCGGCCATGAAACCTGTTTCTGGCTGCAGTGGAAAATTTGAGTTCACCCTTCCTGTTGTGTTGTGCAAAGTGGCGCGGGTCGACCATTACTGAATCAGTGGGTACTTTGCGGAGGTAACAAAGAAATGCTTGGACTTTGTATTCAAGAGGCTATTTAAGGACTGTCGTATGATACCTTTGACAGTTTGTGTGCATGGTTCAGGCTGTCACCACTCTTGCTGAAAAGTGTCTCCGGTCATCCGCCATTTGCAGCTGATGAGATTTGCCTGATAATGTTGAGCTTCACTTTATTTGAACTCTGCCACTCACGTTCACTGTCAGTGGACAGTGTCGGCAGAATGACTGTCAGAGGCGGAATGATAGGCGTGGGCTGACTGCGGACCTCAGAGACAGTCGCTACTGTAAGCGGAGATGTAGTTGATGCTGTCACATGCTGAATGCAGATGTGAAGGCCACCTAGGCAAAAATAAAAGTCGCAGCAAGTCATTGCAGTTGTGCTGCGGTCATCCATGCATTAAAGAGCAGCAGCACTCGCCTTCTTTCTCTCATACAAATGCACTCTGTCGTGCTGCATGTGGCCACCGTCGTCGTATAGCATGCGCAGTACGGGTGTGACAACACCGTTTACTTAAACAAGCATGGCCATGGAGCTGTCTACTACTCATCTGCCACAGAGCATGCCAGACACCTTGCACTGCTTGCACACGATAACTCACGGTGATGCTTGTGCCAAAGTGCAGGAGAACTCGCGCAGCAGAACGTCAATCAAGTGCCGAAGTGCAGATGTCGTTAGGTGCATTGCCAGATAGTGTGATTGCTGAACTGCTGCAGAAAGTGCAGCCAAATTGAAGAGACCTTAAAATGCCTCCCTGTCTTGTCATGTGCAGTGCCAGATTGTATGGGTTTCAATTTAATGATGAGAATTGGCAGAAATATTCTGTGGAAACATCACACTCAAAATGTTACAATGATTTCTTGGGGAGCAGTGGCAGTTCTTCCTATTTTTTTTCTTCAAAGTTTTGGGCTTAAAGGAAGATGCAGGTTTCTGAGGAGAAACTTCTTTATTTTTTGTCCCACAGCGATGGAATTTGGCACTTTTTGAGTAGTGCATGAAATGAATTAATACAAATTTCCACTTGTATATATTCAGTAGTTTTGACTTTATATATCTTTATGTGCTTTATTGCTGTACCAAACTTTCAGAAAGCCTGGCGTGACAACAAAGTATGGCAGGAATTTAGAGTCACTTTCAGCTTTTAGCAAAAGAAATGGTTGATGCAGCGACATTCTTCAAATATTTTTATCTACCGGAGTTTTTTCTACACAGAGCAATATATCCATGCTTGCATACTGCACTCATCGTCACAGAGTGAAAAAATGAAAAAAATTAATTCAGAAATATACAAATGCCACTGCATAATTTATCAAGGAACACAATGCAAAAACCACATGAAAATCCATGAAGTCAGTTTCATGCAGTGCTTTTTGCAAACATGGCAGTCAAGCCAAGAAAAACTTTGAGAAAACTGACATTTTCACGGAGATCTCAGCCAGTTTTTTTTTGTGTCCTACAGCCACAAAGATCCTCTTCTTAAGTCAATTCTGGGTTATTTTCGAGAAAAATCTTCCGGGATATAATTAGAAAGACCTTGCGGATGCGAAATGTGGCGTTTCTAAAATTCAATTTTTTTCGAGATATTCGTGACTTAAAAGTCACGACCCCCCTTAAGGAAAAGCATGGTTAGCCATTGTGTACTTTTTGCAAGTTGTCACTGTCTTGCTTCTTATACTCGATCTCCTCCAGATTCTTATTTCTTGTTCTTGTTTCCACAACTTCTTTTTGTAATGTTTGTGTCCATTTCAGACTTTGGTTGCATCACTTTCTTTCCAGCAGGGATTCAGCGAATGTTTTCTTCACGTGTGCAGGTAATGGCCATGGGAGCATCACTATACAAAGAAGGAGCTCATTTAATAGCAGTGTGTTTTGTCACAGGTCGGCAGTTATTACAACTCATGTGTTTGAAAGGAAATTCCTTGGCCTGAGCACTTTTATAGGGGGCTCATTGTGACGCCATTGTTAATACAAACTCATTGATTGTAGAATGCATAGCTTTTAGTTTGGTCACAATGTCCAACAAGTTATTTAAATAGTTGTGAGTCCCGTGACAAGTAAGGGATATGAATAATATACCAATACTGAAATGGGAAAGCACTTTAGTTTGCATAGTTGATCCTTGTGCATCGTACAAGGTATCGGAGGTGACCCAACGTTCGCCCTCTGGTCTTTGATAAATCTTGAGACCTTGGATGTCCATGTTGAACTAGGATGTGCTCGAGGGGTCCGTGTCACTCCGAGCCTTAGAGGCCATGTGTGCTAGGGAGTAACCACACCTGTGAATGTGCTGCCATCTGCGTTCATGTCATGGAGGAAGGCCTGATAGTCAGGAGTGCATTGTCACTATCCTTCCGCGTGGGTGTGGAAAAGTGCGAAAGTTCATTTTATTGCTTTTGCGCCATTTTTAGCTTCAAGAATTGCTCATTTGTGTGAACAGTGGGCCCCGCCGTGGTGGCTCAGTAGTTAGGGTGCTCAGCTACTGATCCGGAGTGCCCGGGTTCTAACCCGACCGAGGCGGCCGCGTTTCGGTGGAGGTGAAACGCTACGGCACCCGTGTGCCCCAGAAACCAATTTTCAATTTTTTTAACAGTGGGGAAGAAATGGTACATGTGTAATCAGACATAATTGTCACAGCTGTGGTTGAATAACCCTAACAATACAGTGTGAAGCTTTTAACGGTTGTGTATGCGTATGTTCTCGTGTCCATGTCTGCAAAAGGCAAGATATTCTACCTATACTGATGCTTTATATAAGAGGGCAGAGTCACGGCAAGGCAGAATTAGAGCACTCTGCCTTCAAAAGAGTACAGGATGTAACAGCATTGCTTGTATTCAAATTTTGTTTCATGGTAAACAGTCTTGATGTCGCACAATTGTGCAGCATGAAACAGCTAGCTATGCTGGTACAAAGCAAGGACAGGCACAAGCTCCAATGCAGCACTGGGCAGTTTTGGCTTTGAAATGTGTTTCCATGATTAAGCTCTCCTGCTCCACAAGCAAGAAGTAAACCTTATTATCACCTTAATTGCCCTTACCTGCTCTCCACATTCATACAGGATTGCTAGGTTATGGCCACTGAATGCATGACACACCACAGGTTCTTGTGGCTTTGGAGTTATGGTGGTATTTACACTGCCTTGCTCTGCTTTATTTCACAGGTCAATAACAGCAAGCCAAGCAGTGCAAGGTGCCGGAGGAAGAATCTTTGAAAACATCTGTTGCCATGATTCACATGCACATGCCTTTATGTAGCTGTATATAGCTTATAAACTAGTACATTATTTGATCTCAATGCCTGCTCTATGTGCAATGAGCCGGGCACTTGAAAGCATGTCCTGTTGAATCAAGACCATAGCCAGATAACTGAAATGTGAATGACTTGTAATTCCCAAGTGTACTACTGTTGTGTGTGAGTGTCCAGGGCAGAGCATGAGTGTACATCTGTGTGATCACTTGGCAGGGCACAGTTTTCATTCTCTTCAACATTCAAGTATTTCTCTTAAAACAGAAGGTTCTTACGAAAAAAATGTGTCCAGTGCAATAAGTAGCAGTGGACTACCTGTTTCTTTGGTGTGTTGTACAGTCTAGCCCTGATATATTGAACCTGGATGTTTCGCATTATTGGCCGTATTGAACACATTATGTCTTTGAATATCCGACGTAAACAGATTGGGAAGTCGCTCAGTGTATTGAACTCCATTTTCGCCATTCATTATACTGAACTTAGGTAGGTAGCAACCTTATTTCTGGGAGATTTTAAGGAGGAGCTGGAGATTGGATGGCCGCAGGCCCTACTGCGCACCCTGACCATGCACCCGGCACTTCTACTAATGGCACTTTTGATGCGCAGAGACAGGTTGGCTGCGCGGCCTTGTGCGCCTGCTGGCAGCACTAGCACTGTGAAGCCACATGACGAGGTGAACGTGGGATGTGCTTGAAAGCGGCCTTCGGTCTGTTGTACTCATTTTCCACTCCACACTGCTGTCATGCGGTAAAGTCAACCAACCTAAACCCTAGCAGCAGCCCTCACCAGGCATGCTTTGCTGTAGAAGACATTGCGGAAACCAACTTTATCTTATTTTTAATATGCGTTGTTTTATTTATAGCATACTGATAACAGAATCAGGTATCATATGATAGGCAGTGGCTTGTTCCAAAGCACTATGCACTGCAGCTTCGGTGCACACCAGGTTAGGACTAGCAGACTGCTGGCGGATGTTACGTCGCTGTAAGAATCGGGCCACTAGTGTGTGTACGATGTATTCTTGCTTCTATGTTATAAGGAGCTACTTCACAATCCCTTTGAGTTCGATATATCTGGGTTCGACTGCGCTTGACTTTGCATGGTGCGCTGTAGTATTTTCCACTCTTTGTGAATTTCTCGACTTGCCTGGCACATTATGGTTCTGCCGCCATTCTACCCTGCAGTCCTGTTCTTTGACTCCTTCTTTTGTAGATTGTCATTGCATTTTTTTCTTGCTCTGTACTTGTGATTGAAATTGGGATGGAAGGAGCTCTGAAAAAGTAGCTTCAATAGATTTTTACTCGCAATGTTCTCATATGTTCAGGAATGAATTCTGACTAAAGGCTGCTCAACTGCATTTAAATTTAACTGCAAGATCACCGGAGGCTCATAGAAATGCTTGCCACACCAATCATCGAAACCATTTTGTCCCATGTTCAACAGAAGTCATCTATTCTTTGCCCCTCGTGTGGCGGCCATTATGTCGGCTAGATGGGTTGGCCTTGTGACAGAGCATCCGCCTCACATTCGGGAAGATCTGGGTTCGATCCCCAGTGCTGCCGGGCACCGATTGATCTTCAAATGTGTACAAGATATTCTCTGGCCTGGTGCTTGGCTGTTCTGGGGTGAAATACTTGGGGAAAGGGCCTTGGACCAAACTGTTCCGTTGACGGGCCAGTTCTTTGGGTGAAAAAAAGTGGCCACAAGTGGGCTTTTACTACATGGGGTCAAATTTAGGGTTGCTTGACAGCGGAACATATCACTGGCCCGTCAAGGTAACGTTTTTTGGGATCTGGGCACTGGGGATCGAACCCAGTACCTCCCGAATGCGAGGCGGATGCTCGGCCACAAGGTCATCGCTTTGGTGTGTCTCCTAGAACACAAAAATAAGGTAGATAGTACAGCCATACCTGGCAGCCCACTGTTCAACCTACAGCGAAGGAGAATGTCGGCTGAGATACCGAGCCTCAAATTTTATCTAAGGGCGCATCCCGGCTAACAAGGGAGATTATAGAAGCTTATCACATCTCGAAGCACCATGCTCTATGTGTCAGTGACCCATCTTTTTCGTTAACCACTTAAATTGTCTTATGGTTTGGTTTGGTTTACGGGGGTTTAACATCCCAAAGCGAATCAGGCTATGAGGGATGCCGCAGTGAAGGGCTCCAGAAATTTCGACCGCCCGGGATTCTATAACATGCACTGACATCGCACAGTAAATGGGCCTCTGAAATTTCGCCTCCATTGAAATTCGACCGCCGTGGCCGGTATCGAACCCGCATCTTTCGGGTCAGCAGCCAAGTGCCATAACCACTGAGCCAACGCGGCGGCCACAAAAGAAATCTAATACTTATCCTGTAGATTGTAAATCTACCCCTTTGTAGTCACATGGTCTCTTTTTTTCTTGCATCTTAATTCTTTGCTTTCTCTATATATTGATCATTTCCTTGAATAAACTTATGAGTTGGTAGTCAGCGCTGTGTATGATTGTTCTCCTTTTCATGATGTCATTTTTACGCTGTTACCACATTATAATGACTGAGAGGACAGAGGCTCTGGCTTTCAAGCTGCTGACAATGTCTCAGTATTCGTCTCTTAGTATTGAGTAATTTTCAAGCTCAACTGTCGCCCTAAAATTTTACAGAATTTGAATGGAACAGTTAGGGCGCTCACCTACTGATCCGGAGTACCTGGGTCCGAACCCGACCACAGCAGCAGCGTTTCGATGGTGCCCGCATAGGTGCCCATGTGCTGTGCGATGTCAATGCACGTTAAAGATCCCCAGGTGGTTGAAATTATTCCGTACCACTTCTTTCTTCCTTTCTTCTTTCACTCCCTCCTTTGTCCCTTCCCTTACAGCGTAGTTCAGGTGTCCCCGGAGATGTGAGACAGATACTGCCCCATTTTCTTTCCCCAGAAACAAATTTTCAATTTTCAACAGTTTTACGGGGCTGAGTGCTCATTTAAGTTTGACCTACTGATCCTGGCATTATGTGCACTGGCAAGGCTATTTTGTGAGACCATCTTGAGCGTTCAGTAGCCTGTGGTCACTGCACTGTGTGCGCCGATACGCATGCTTTTGTGCATTTTATTTAAAAGAGTCTCAAACGTCTCTCAAACGCAGGCTTGGTTTCCACTTACGGTGAGCACAATATGCTTCCTGGACCAAGTTGGGCTGGCGGAAACAATCCTCTCAGCGGCTGCGTGGCAGCTGTTGGTACCAGCGAAGACACAGGCAGGCAGCACCTGTGCAGCCTTTGCAGCCGTGGCTTCGTGTCCAGAAGCAAGCTGGAAAGACATCTTCGCAAACACACTGGTGAACGCCCATACCGTTGTGAGTGCTGTGGCAGCAGCTTTATGCAAAAGAGCCACTTGGTGGAACACATGCGGACCCACACGGGCAGAAAGCCGTTTCAGTGCCACCTGTGTCCCTTGGCTTTTTCACAGAGTGGAACTCTCATGAACCACGTGAAAATCCACACGGGTGAAAAACCTTTCCAGTGTGACTTTTGCCCTAGCTCATTCGTCAACAGGAGGGATTTAAAAAACCATAAAGCGGCAAAACACAAAATGGGAACAGCATTTGCATGAAGTTGAGGCACCTTTGGCCTACGTGCGTTTCCAACTATCCTTTTGAAAAACTGCGTGCCGTGAGCCCGCTACCTAGTCTGTGTCGGCATTTATTTTTTTTTGCTCATTGATTACATGAGTCCGATAAATAGCCTGGCCGTTTGTTGAATCTGCACATTCCACGTTTATGGATTCACAAATTAATATCACCGCAGGTCTTTCTCTTTGTTTCCATAATAAGAGGAGAACTGCTGCTGTTAAGTTATTTTACTGCTTTAAGCAGTACGAGTGCCATTAAGCAAAATGCTCGTGTGTGTCTCTGTATGGCTGTCAAGTGAAGCCAACAGTGCCTGCAGTGATCTGAACAAGAGAACTGCCCCCCCCCCCCCCCCCTTCGAGAGGTGAGAGGGAAAATACACATCAGCGAGTCGGAGAGGGGAAGCTGTGCCAAAAGCGAGCACGCATCAGAAAATTACGCCACAGAGCACTTGTTATTGGCTGGTCAAACGTTGCATTCCAAGTATGGCGAAATGTGTATATATCCACAAGTCTAAAAGCTTAAAAAAAAAATCATGAGCCGTAAACCCAGCTACGGCAGAGTGAGGTTTAAATGCAGAAAATGTAAAGCACAAAACCATTGGCAAGCCATAAATGCCAGCCAGGCAATGAAATGTGGCAAAAAAAGAAGAGCATCAAATGGTAAAGCATGATCCTAAAAGTGTATTCTGTTTAAGCAGTTCATTGCATCAGACCATATGAGCGTTTGTAAATTTTTTTTATGCTTCATTCTGCTAGTTGGTGGAAGGTACCACTGGGAACAAAAGGTTCAGTCTTGAGATGCTATGACTTGTTTTTTGCTGCCTTTAAGAGTTGTTGCATGGTTTGAATAAAAAATTGTTGGAAAAATCTTCACTGCACCAGTCTCACCATTCCGTTCTTTTTTTAAATCGTGCCCTCTCTTTTCATGTTCACAGCATATTTCTTTGTTTTGAATTGCACCTCAGTATTCTCGATCTCTCTCACTAAGACACTGTTCTTTAGCTGACAGTTTTTCATATTATTGCCAGAACAGTGGTTTTTCTGGTTTTGCACTTCAGTAGCATTTTGTTTAATTGCAGTTGCTGTCCATCCACTTATCAGTTATGAGTTCTTGCTAAATGAGATGCCTAGAACTGTGGATTGAATTTGAGAAACCTCTTATTTCTAAACTGCAGCGTCCTCTCATGGACAAGGGGCACTAGTCCATGATTTCCATAGCAACTTGCTTGTGCCCATAAAGCAATGAGAGCTATAGTAGTGGGGTGGGTGTCGTCTAGTGAAAACTGGTTTGGGTTCCAGCTATGGCCGATGGCCTTCTCACAGAAGTTGTGCCAGTTGACACTACGTGGTGCAAAGGTTTGAAAAGCCATTTTAATCTTGCTTTTCCTATGAGATGTGCAAACTGAAATAACATTTGAAATGCTATGCCAGTGTTCTATGCCTGTTGGCAGCGTCATCTGTAATAATTGCCAGCTAACGTGGCAACGGTTATAGTAGCCAGTGTCCTTCTGTAGGAAAAGAGTACAAAAAACACAGGACTTAGAAAGGCAGACAGACTTGAGCTCTGGCTAACAACAGAGTGTATTCAGTGCGAGAGTGAAATAAATACGCTAAAGAAAAAAGACTGATGCGCAGGCGCGGAATAGGAAAAAAAAAATTGTTAAGTCAAGGGCACCCAGCATGTCAGTCTTAGTTAAGATAGTTCAGCTCGTGGTGTGATAATGAAACAAGGTTATTTGGAAAAAGTCGGTGGCATCTGAGAAGGGAAATCTATGAAGCCCTTGTCATCGCGGACAAGGGATCTCCGTGTGCCAGCAAACCTTCTGTTTCATTATCACGCCACGAGCTGTACTATCGTAACTCGGACTGCTGTGCTTGGTGCCCTTGCCTTGACGTCGTTGTTTTTTCCTTTTCCACGCCTGCGCATCAGTCATGTCTTCCTTGTATTTATTTCGCTCTCGCACTAAATACACTCTGTTGTTAGTCAGCGCTCGAGTCTGTCTGCCTGTCTTAGTCCTGTGTTTTTTGCGCTGTTTTCCTGCAGAATGTCTCACCAACTTGCCCAACAATACACCTTGAGGCAGTGTCCTCCAATGCCTTCAATTTCCTTGTCCAAGAATTACATTCACATGCTCCTAATGCAGTACCACAGCTGCTTTTTACGTATTTTCTAACCGCAAGAAGCACGAACTGCCTAACCTCCAATGCGTGCATGGCTGAAATAAAAATTGTGCCGCATGAATATGGCATCACTTCCCACTGGAACATTGTTGCCTTCACCAGCAAAAATGTCATGTCCAGGTTCTGCATTTATTATTGAGACAAATTGTTGTTGGCCTTCTAACAATAAGATTGTTCGAGGGAAAGGGAAGAGGGCCGTACTGGCCCAGCAATGACAACCTTTTGCCATGTGTAGGCCAGTGCCTTGTTGCTGCAGCACCCCATTTGAGGACGGCGAAGGCAGCAAGGCACGGGCTTCTACTGTTCATGCAGTGTTGTTATTTTCATTTTGCTGCTTAGCATCATTAGCGAAAGGTACAAAAAGGGACCAAAGGACATGCTAGGACATTGTCTTATATATTGGCTTCAAGACGGTACTCTTAAAGGGGCCCTGAAACGCATAATCAGTGTATTGTTTTGCCTTTTGGTTGCATAGAATGAGTTATAGTGATGCTATTAGCATCGGTCGTACCGCGTATACTCCGGTTTTAATATTTTAATTAGCTCACAAAAACAAATTCATGGCGCTGACGGTGTCACCATACAGTAGCGCTTTTTAGCAGTGGATATGACATCACTTGGTGGGGCTTGATGATTGGACAAACAGTAAATATACTGCAAACTGTGTTGATAACTAGAGATATGTTTTGTCAAGTTTTTGTGTTTTATATTACATCAACAAAACCAACTTGTTTGCCTTAGATAAAAGCACTGCAAAGCAAGTGAAACAAAAATGCACCACCAGAGGCTCTGGTGCCTCTCTGTACACATCCTACAACCTAGCGCACAACACTTATGGCTACTCTCTTTGTATCTGAGAACGGCTTTGCGGAATCGATCCGATCGAGCCATTGCACTCTGTGAGCGTTCGTTTCGGTCCCAAGGAAGGATACAAAGAAAAAAGCCGCTTGTTTCACATTTAGCAGTGCGCATCGTTAGCTTGTGGAGGATCACCGGGTGGTGGCACTGGTTGGTCGCGCTCCTTGCTCGCCGCGACTAACCAGCGCGCTAGGAGCAACGGGCCATTGTAGGCGGCAAGCAGTAGTGGTACGCGCTATGTTAAATGTGTCTGATATCTTGTGCAGACCGTCACACCGTCGCAGTATCTCGTGCTCAAGTTCGGATCCCGTTCAGATCCATAAGTAAGGGAACGTCACTGATCAGTGTTCCTTTTTTCGCCGTCGACGTGACGATGAAGCATCGCTGGGTCAGCTGGGCGTTGACATGGTTGTTGTAACCATGCAAACGACGCTGCCAGCCTTGGCAAGAACGAGCTACAGAAAATGGCCAACCATGGAGTTCAAACTTCCGCGACGTGCTCAGATCGGCTGTTTTGATTGGTCCCCCCAAGTGTGGTCATCGGGAGAGTGAAATGGGAATGGGAAGGCTGCGGGAAAATTGAGTTGAGGGCAGCATTTTGTTTGCTTGTATTTTGAAATTTCTTCACTGAATAACTCCCGTTCCTGTGCATCGATTCTTGTAATTCGTTTTGAGTCAGCATCTGTGTGACATAAAGAATCCATCTGAAGTGTAACCGGCATTTGTTCAAGCAGTGTTTCGGAGCCCCTTTAAGTCGTAAAAAAAAAGGCTTAAATATAATGCTCCAAGGGAGCCTTCTGTGCTTAACTTTTTTGCATGCAACTTTCTTATTTCTGTTTCTTCTCTTATGTTTCCTGAATTTTCAGTCTGTCTTGGAAAGATGCCTAGTTTAGCTTTCATGGGTTTTGCGTCCCATCAGCATTTTGATGAAACTTTAACTGCATTGCACCCTCACTGAAGAATGATTCTATATGTTTGTATCATGGCATTTCTGTATGACCATGCCTTATGCTTTAGTGATTAGTGCACTCTGTTTTGAAGGCATGCAGTATCGGTTACTGTGTCTGGACAACCGTACTTGCCTAAAAACATTAGATGTGTTTACAGGAACTCTCTCAGAGAATAAGAAAGTCATCAGTGCATTGTCAGCACGAATAATCTCTTAGCTGATTTACGAAATTTTGACAGCTCATTCATCTGTGTGCTTATTATGTCTGTGGTAGAAAATGTGGTCCACATTCAGCCAGTTCATGATCTCGAATGTATAAAGTGTGTTGACAATTTATCACCTGTGTAAGTGTAAAGATGCTGTTGTGCCTTTGCAAGTTTAGAATGGGGGCCAACCTCTAGGGGGCCCAATCTGATTTGGCTACAATGGCCTTGTGGTACAGGTCATGAATCAAGTGCTAGGAAATCATGCAGTGAACGACGGCTACTGAAGTATGAAAACCCAATGGCACTGAGTTACATGGGACATGTAAACTGATCAGGGAGAGTACGTTCTCCGGTGTGCGCCCTCTGCTGCCCTGCGATCAAGTTGGTCTTGGAACAGGGCACCATCTGGGAATGCTATATGGCTACCAGTGTTGCATTTCCACAGGGGAGTAGAAGAAATTTTGGAGTTCACTTTTTGCTCTTTAGTGCACACAGTGCAGCACATGCATTACATTTGAACTTTCCCTTGTCTTGCCTGCCATGTCTGCTCAATTTCCATTCACTCAGATGTGCAGGGCACACATGTGCGATGGTCACCCTACCGCTGTACATGTACACCTGTGTGGACGTCGAGCGGCATAAAATAGGCCAACATTCCTCGTATATCTATTGCTGTAATTCATGGGTGCTGCCACCAAAGCCATTTATTGCAGCGCTAGATGTATGAGGGACATTGACCTTGTAATACATGCCTTCTGTGGCAGCACCCATGTATTTACAGCCAAACATGATAGCGGTCTTGAATGCATGGGCTCCTGTTTTGTGACGAGCAGTATTCACTTATTGAAATAGTGCTGCACGAACTAGCTGTTTGTGCTGGGAATTTGCTAGAGCAAGCACTACATACCATTGAGTATTTTGCAAAGAAATGATTCTTCTCTGCTACTAAACATTTTTCTGTTTCAGCAGTAACTCCCACACGGCAAAGAACCATTGTTATATTGAAGGCCATTTCACTTAATTTGCCCTTCATATCCACGTGGCGATGCAACATTATGGTCAGTGAGTACATGAAGATTTACAGAATTGCTGACTTTTTGGACGACTATGGTAGCTGTGGAGACGTTATAGATATCTTCCAGTATTTTCACATAAGTCTCTTCTACACCCTGATTCCGCAATGACTGCTGAGGTTTCCACAGAGTCAAATGCTGTCTGGTAATCAATGAAGGCTATATATAGTGGTTGATTATATTCTGCGCATTTCTCTATCACTTCATTGATGTGCGAATATGGCCTATTCTTGAGTATCCTTTACAAAAGCCTGCCTGACCATTCTGCAGTGTAAAGATGTCTTGATTCTATTAGTGATTACCTTAGTAAATACTGTGTACGCAACGGACAGTAAGCTGATCGCATTCCAATCATGCAGGTAGTTAATTGAAAGCTTGAAAATTAGTGTTTGGGCTGCTGGACCACGGGGATTTGTCTTGCAAGCAAGTTAATTGTGCTGTGAAAGTTTTCTTCTTCTGCGCTGGCTAATGAATGACAGGAATTCAGCAAGCACAAGTGTGCTTTGTTGCAAGTATTAGCTGACAACTACACATTCTTAAAAGGCTGTCTTTACCCTGATGGCTATGGTATAAGGTTGCTTTCCAAAATCACTAGGCCATGGCAGGACCGTCTAGTGAGCCCTGTGACACATGGGCTGCCACGTTTTCGTTTTAAAAATAATACTTTGGCTTTTCCAAACGCAGACTTGGTGACCGCAGATATCGAGCCTGGCATGCTTCTTGGACAAGATTCTGAGGGTGGGATTCACCGCTTGCACCACTGTGTGACAACTGTTCACACCAACAAGGGAAATCGCGAAGAACACGCAGTCAAGCAGCATCACCAGTGCAGTCATTGCCACAAGGGCTTCGCTAAGAGATGTCATCTGGTAGTACACCTCCCCATGCACACAGGCGAACATCCTTACAAGTGCAGCCACAGCAGCAGCAGCTTTGCACAGAAGGGCAGTCTGGTGGTACACCTTTCAACACACACAGGTGACCGTCCGTACCATTGCAACTACTGCAGCAGCAGCTTCGCCCAAGAGTCAGCAGTAACACGGGTGAGAAGCCGTATCAGTGCCAACTGTGCCGTATGGTTTTCGCGCACAGTACGTCACTCGTGAGGCGGGAGCCATCCCACAGGGTGAAAGACCGCACTAGTATCAATTCTGGCTAAAGTCATTCAGGGAGAGCCGCAGTTTAAGACACCATGAACAGGCACAACATGCTACAAAAAGCTCTGTTGCATGAAGCTGTTGTGCAACATTTGCCGTGAGAAGCATTCCTAGCTAGCCTGTGTCACCAGCTACACTTTCCAGCTTGGGGTTGTGTGCTTGGTTTGCCCACAGCAAGGCACATGTCATACATTGTTAGTCTTGGGGTTGTGTGCTTGGTTTGACCAAGGTCAAACCAAGCACACACCCCCAAGACTAACAATGTATGACGTGTGCCTTGCTGTGCATAGCCATGACATGAATGTATGATATGGTCATAGCTAACGACCAGTAACCATGTAACCAATGACCAGTAGTCTCTTGACATTAACCTTTAGAGCTGAGATTCGCACTGTCTGACGTGACGTCATGTGATGACGTAGCAATGACGTCACACCTTCTTTGCTATAAATACCGCCACCTTTGCCTTTACCCGTCTATTGGGTTCAGCCGGGTTGAACCTCAGCCAATTTTTTTCAGGAAAAACTGTTTGTTCAATAGGCAGTTTTGCTGGCTGCTTGTTAGGTGTTCTCACACCAATAGAATCATGAGTCTATTCGGCCCCTCAACGTATGCGAATGCGATTGAAGTCGTGGCATGTTTACGTGGGATCACATGTCATAAAAAAAAAAAAGCTTTCAACAGGAGGACAAATTGGCTTTTTCTTTATGCATTACTGGTACAATCTATCGGCGCTCTGCTAACATGAGTGTTGCGGTAACCAAAAGGGACTTACCTGTTCTTGAAATTGATGCACTCTCATTTTTTTTCATTCTAGTTTATCAGATAACATATTTACATCACAACAGTTCGATCTCCTTAGTATTGAAAAATCAGCCTGCTGCTGTAATTTTTCTTGTTGCCATTCCAGCATCATTAGTGATAAGTATGAGAAGGGAAGCAAGCAGTCTTGTCCCAAGGTGACATAACATGTTTTAAAGATGGCGTGCTTTTAAAAACTGCAGTGACCCATTTTTTTGTCTACAAAATTTTGTGTACCTATCTTTCTCTTGAACAAACGGGATAAAAGGGTGGGGTCTGGGTGTATCGAAGGTATTGCACACACCATTAAAGGTGTGCCTGCTGCAGAGCACTGTTGGTTTGAATGTAAACAAACATTAATATTGTAGCTTTGGCTCCTTGTGTACTCTTGTTTAGTGTATGTGTGTGTGTAAGTGGGTGCGCTTGTACTTTACTGACAAGCGTTGTATAATTTATGACCCACTGAAGTGCAGATGGAGGAGTCCACGTTTCTGCCTCATAAGTGAAGATATCAGATATACATACGCTTCTATGGGAGCGTCTTAGGGGAATGACTTCTCCTTCGTTACTTTGCCGCCGCGGTGGCTCTGTGGTTATGGCGCTCGGCTGCTGGCCCGAAAGACGCGGGTTCGATCCCGGCCGCGGCGGTCAAATTTCTATGGAGGCCAAATTCTAGAGGCCTGTGTGCTGTGCGATGTCTGTGCACGTTAAAGATCCCCATGTGGTCGAAATTTCCGGAGACCTCCACTACGGTGTCCCTCGTAGCCTGAGTCGCTTTGGGACGTTAAACCCCCATAAACCATAAACCTTCATTACTTTATTATCTTGTTCAAAATTGTTTTGTTGTAGCAAGGTTTTACTGTATGCATGGGGGCTGATATAGAGATCTTTTTCTAACTAGCACATGCTCAACGCGAGGTCAGAGGCCATTTAAGCTGCTATTGGAAAAGGAAGCGTTGTTTTAAAATTACACGAAACAGCCACCTGGCTGAGAGCAGGCTTTAGTAAAGAACCTAACCCAGCCCAATTTTCAGTATTCCTGCCACATTATTTGGGCCCTGCACTCTCATGAAAAGTAGCTTCCTCAGATGCTGATGTAGTAGCATGCATGCCTCTCTTCAGTTAATTAGAAAATAATTTGCAGAGCTCAGCTGGAAAGTTATTCACGAAATTAACATATTTCTCTCTCTCTCTTTCTCCTGTCTTGTGCATACAAACATTTAAGGCGAAAGCCTTACAAGCCCCATGACGAAAAAAGCCGACAGTGTGTTATTAGTGTGTGTACTCTCAAATGGTACAGAAAATCCCAGCGAGGTCAAGAAATATGGGCGATGTCATCAACCGGCTGTAGGAAGCACACAGCAAGCCGAGCACCACCACTGCAGACAATCCTATTAGTCTTTCCTCATATATATAAACACCCCCCACCCCCCAACTGACCTTCATGTGGCACCAGTTTTCCCGACTACATTTGTACCAAAATTTTGAGCAACCATTCGTCGTACAGCATTCCTTGTGGCGGTGTACAATATCTTGTTGCATATAGCTTGCATGTCCAAGTGAAGTTGGAGGTTAGATTGCGGCGGATTCGAACCAAGGACATATGCACCTGCAATTGTATGCCTTCCCAGACTCTTTACCTCTTCTCATAAGGGGCAGTTCAGGTGCCAAGGAAATGTGCGACAGTTAGTGCACGATTTCCTTTCCTTAAAAACCAATTTTCTCTCAAAATTGTGAGGCAACTGTTCATCCTACATTGTTGTGGGTGGTGTCATTGGCTGTACACCGTTGCAGGTGGTGTCATACGATTTCTTGTTGCGTATAGCATAGGTCTCTTAGTCAGGTTGGAGGCTAGCTCATGATAGGTATTCAAACCAAATGTCCGAGTGTTTCACTATGACCTTGAGTTTGTGGAATCAGTGTTTGGAGACGCATCTCCGTTTCATTTCTCAGTGCGCAACCTGCGTCGAGATCGAATGCTCACGATGACACACTAATGCTTTGGCGTTCACAGCACATAATCAGTCTTAAGTGCCCTCTGAATTTTTTATGGCTGCTCCGTGCCCTTTTAAGTGCCGATCATTATTATGATTCAAAAAGAATTCTTTCTGCCTGAATATATATCCAGGCCTATAGAAGCCATTTTGTAAGTTTTTCAAAGCAAAACAGCAATAAATAGTTTGCTTGCCTGTAAAATATATATGTTAATTGATACATCGGAATCTGAGGAAGTTATATTGCTGTAAATCTAGATCCAGCTTCAGTTTATGGTGTTTTAACGTCCCAAAGCGACTCAGACTATGAGGGACATCGTAGTGAAGGGCTCCAGATAATTTCGGCCACCTGGGGTTCCTTTAACGTCCACTGACATTGCACGGTACAAATCAAAATTCAGAGTCCAGGTACGGTGGCAGAAATTTAAATATTGAACTTTGATTAGATTTGCTAGTTTGCTGTCAGCTGGCATGCTGTTTCTTGTGATTTTGAAATGCAGCTCACTTTTCTTTTGACCTCGTAATGCTAAGCAAATTCTAATTAAACAAAAAAAAACTAACAGAGCTAGTCCCCCGTCACTGAGACATTTGTTTTTTCTCTCCATAACCTTGACTTTTTAATTGAAAAGGAGACGACTGTAATGAAAAGAGTACACGGAGTGGAATGATTAGCTGTTGGTGCATGTGCCTTTGGTGCATCGCTTGATCCTGCTTGTAGTGTAGAGTCTGCTGTTGCATTTTTCCCAACTTGTGCATTCGTTTGTGTTCTGTCGCCCATTTGATTTTTTTCTTGCTGCCATTATTAAATTTCTTGCCTTTTTTACCTTCATATCCTGAAACTCTCCAATGGATGCGCCTGTGGAAAAGCAGTAGCAGTATGGCATAGTTCGCGGTGCTTTCAGGGGTGAATCTGTACATTGATTGTTTCAACTGCTGCACTCTGAAGCTAGCAGTTTATGTGCATATATTTGTCTGTTTGCTGAGAGCAATGATACTTTGTAGTCTGGTTCATTGCGTTTTTGTGGAAGTGACTAATGCTTACGTTACTTGCGTTGCCTGAAAAGTATCTGTTGTTGTGTGCATCTAGCTTCCACACCGACATCTTTCGTGGTTTTCAATTTCTGACAACAGCAGTTCGCATTCTGTTCTGTGAAGCATTGAAGTGTTATCTTTGTTTCATTTTCTTTTCTGCTCCGCGATGTTCAGTGGTCTTGTGCATTTGAGTCATTTGTGGTGTATTCATTGCAGTCAAACATGGTACCATCAACTGTGGCAAACTTTAGAATTAGTGACTTGTTTTAAGGTGAATCTGTTTGAAGAAAATAACACATCAAGGTAATCCTGGAGTTGCTTGCTTTGTTGACATCATCAAATGTAGCTTAGGACTGCCTTAATCTAAGCCTTATCAAATTGCTGCTGAGTGAAAGCAGTGCCGAGGAGCAAATGTCTTGCTCGTGGGCACTGAATAGTGAATATGCTGAATGACTTGGTTGATTCCAGTCATTCATATATTAATGCATGAACTTGAGAATTAAATGTTTAGGCTGCATTCATGAACCATTGTGATTTTGATTGTTGTGCTGGAGCTTCGCTGGGCAGGATTAGAGTTGTCCTGTGTTGTGGGTCTTAACTCGGCAGCAGTTTTGTGTTCTTAAGAACTTGTTTTTGCCTTGGTTTATTATTAATCTATGTCATGAAACCAGTGATGCAAGCATGTTGGTCTAACCAGGTATAGCCTTGAACTTGGTTGGAACATCTTGACATTTTTCTCTGTAGTTGCGAGTTATTTGCTAGCTGAAATTTCACCCTCAACTCAGTGCGGACTATGAGTCGAAAACATTCAGTTTCCAAGCCAAGGTATCTTTGAACTCAACCCGTTGAATTTGACTTCATGCTTGCTGGCATGGCCGTTGCATAACAGTGCCTTTGACATCTACTAGCTTATGGCAGGAGTGTATAGTTTGCTGTGTTTATTCAAAATACACTGGCTTTTATATGCAGACTTTGCAACACCTCCTGGACAAAACTCGGACGGTGGGATGAACCCCATGCACCAGTTCAGGACCACTGCCGATACTAGCGAAGAAAATTGTAAAGATCGTGCACACACGAACAAGGAGCCGCTCCAGTGCAGCCACTGCCACAGAGTCTTCGTGAAAAAAAACCACCTGATGGCTCATGTCTTCAGTCACACAGGAGAGCGTCCGTACAAGTGCAGCTACTGCAGCAGCAGCTTTGGCCAACAGTGCCACCTGAAGGTGCACCTGCGCAGCCACACGGGCCACCGTCCCTACCGTTGCGACTACTGCGGCAGTGGCTTTGTGAAAAAAAGCATCCTTGTGGCACACATTCGCACCCACACAGGACTGAAGCCATTCCGGTGCCAGCTGTGCCCCATGGCGTTCTCGCAAAAAGGAAACCTCACGAGGCATGTGCAAACACACAAGCACGAAAAACCGTTCCAGTGTCAATTCTGCCAAAAGGCCTTCAGCGAGAAGAACACTTTAAAACGGCACAAAAAGCTAAAACACGCTATAAATGGGTGTCACATGCTACGAAAAGCGTTCCTGGCCAACCTGTATCGTCAGTCATATTGTTATGTGATGGCAGGTCGATGGATGAAATGAGATGTCGGATGGCTATAGAATGATTTTAATGGCGGATGGCCTGGCGTGAGCACTCCTTCCCGCACCACTGCACAAGTCGTCGTCTTCTACTCCATCGCAATATAAGCAAGGTGCCCCAACATTGGTGAGCTCCTCGGCTGAGAAGAATAGTTTTTGTTCAGAAATGCAAAATGGGCCTTCAGGGTGTTTTGGTACAATGTCGTTCATGCATGTCTACTGCACAAAAGCGTGAGCCTATTGGGCTCCTACACAGGCAAACAGAATGGCACCAGCTTGCACATTTTGAGTTATGTATTGCTGGTACAAATTCTCGGCCTTCAGAAAAATGTTGGATGAACCAAAGAGGACCCGTTCCTGAAATTTTTGCATTCTGGTTACATGCTACAGGCAGTGGTTTACAAAATAGTATATTTATGGCATGCAGCACCCGCTCCCATATTGGTCTTTCCATGTTAGTGTCCCATGTTAGTGTTCCATGCTGGTATGCTTTAAGGCAGGGATGCCGTTAAGGGTGGAATTAATGTACATTTTGTCTGCAAATTTCTGTAGCGGAATTTTAATCCTCAAAATTTCCTGCACTGATTTTCGTCTGCGAATTTCTGTGCACCATTTTTTGTCTGAAGCCTACAGCGTCAAGGGGCAGGCCTGGGTGCAATGAAGGAGTTGCATGCATGGTGCCATTGAGGGCATATACAGGGTGTTTAACCCAAGACATTACAGTATTTTTAAAAACAGGCTTTTTGAGCTAGAAGAGTGCTTTTTTTTAGCATAGCATTGTCAGCTGTGTACTACATCAGAATACAGCTAATATGTGCATACTAGAAGGCTGGTTAAATAATATTGAATTGCTAACTTTTTAGCTATTACTGTTAGGCTCCTCAATTATCGACAGGCGTCTAGCCCACCGTAAGTAATATTCATATCAGCTTTTATAATTGCGAAACCGCGCTTATCTTCGGTGCTGTGGCTCCAGAGCCCCGGAACGGGGGTCAAGGGTGCGGTTGCAATCCCCCCCCCCCAACCAAAAAAAAAAAAATTCAGAGGGGGGCAGCTCCTCCCCAGTCTCCAATAGCTTGCACTTGGGTCAGATTTCTGGCAATTGACACACTTCAGTCCTAGGACTCCTTTAATGCAAAGCACAGTGGGATTGAGCTACTTGGCTTCGTAGTCAGCTGTAAAGAATTTCGTATATGAGTAACCTGAAGCAGTAATGTCCCACCATTCTTGTAGATGAACCAGTTGTGTACATGATCATGACTAGCAGAATTTAAACAAACTATGCACAAACTTCTTTAGTGCAATGTATCGCTCCTCGTGCATAAGGCTTCATGCGGCGGTCCTGAATGTGGGCAGAGCTTCACTGCAGACTTTGGGTGAGTTCTAATACCTCCAAGTAGACGGCTACTTAGACCATAGAGTTTCTTACTATGAACTAGAGGGAAAGCTGGCGCCCCGCCTATGGGAGTTTTCATGGAGCTTCCTCGAGACCACTTGTACCACCATGGACGCTCTAAGCATCATGGGGCGGAGAGCTACCGACTGGAGAACTACAACTTTTGGCCAAAAATATTGAAAAAAACTATTGTTCGGTAATCAAGAATGTCCTATCATTTAATATGATGTCTATAAATTGTAACAAACGAGCAGAAAAGCATGTAAATGCAAATTTTGCTCAAAATAAACGATGGCTTGCTCTCCTATTAACCAAGTATTTCAAAACCACAAAATCCAATATTTCGTGCTTAACAGGCGCATTTTTAAGAAATATGTTTAAAAAATTTTTTTGTCACTTCAACATTTGAAAAGGTGTTTCCACAGCATTTCGGAAAACAAAAACCTTTTATTGGCGTCGTGTGCTGTTGCGTTTTCGCTACTATGGCTTTTGCACACTGCTTTTACGCCGAAGTCTGCGCGCGGAGCGCCCCGTGGGTACGGATCGGAACATATCTCAGTAACGCCACTCTGTGTTCCTGAGAAAAACCTACTGTCCCGCACCAAGTAGCTCATCGCCCCATGATGCTTTGCGCGCCCATGGAGTTGCAGGTGCAGCGCCGCCAGCTTTCCCTCTAGTTAATGGTATGAAACTCTATGACAGAATGGGACATCTCAGTAACGCCACTCTGTGTTCCTCTAGTTAATAGTAAGAAACTCTATGATGTAGACAGCTTCCTAGACGTTACACTAGGCGTCTTGTCGGACGTCTAGAGAATTGGAACGCACCCTTTATAGCTGCATGTACATAATAAAGGCAAAAGAAAAGCACGCGGGAGAGCACCAGCAGTGGATACTTCAAGTAGGGCATGGACTGAAAAGGGATAGGATGAAAAAGAGAGAAGAAAAGGAATGATTAGGTCTAAATGTAATAATGCACAATGTAGCATATCTAGCAAGGCAGAGATTCCAGCAGGAAATTTTGAACACCAGTACAAGAGTGGCTGAACCAAGGTATGGTTAAAGTGTAGTGTGGTGGAGCCAAATGATAGCAAGAGCGGGCTCCGAGGTGCAGCAATTAATTGGACTCCTCTGGACTTTCTCAATTAAAGAGGTGAAGCGGCGAAAATGAAGCCAAAAATGATCACGGCAAAATGCACACAGGGGAGATAGCGCGCGCCAAACTCTGCGTAGATAGAAATTTTGAGGAGGGATACGGCAATGCAGCCTCGTCAGAGATACGTCAAGCTGCCGAGGTCGACAAACTTTCCTGCTCGAGGAATATCTCGGAGGTTGATAATTCGCCGATGTTAAAAGCTGTGCGCGCTTCCGAATCTCATACCGAAACCACAGCACATGGTTTCGTTTCCGCGAAGTCGGCAATTGACGGCTGGTCCACACCGAGATAGCTGGATAATAACCTGCACGTTCAGTTCAATTCTCATGTATTGTGTTATTGTGTCCTTCTGTTCACATAGTGTGGTGGTCTTGGCAATATTATTCTGGTTTACTTTACCAAACAGCACTAACGTTGATGCAAGCTATATCGCGGCATGCATCAATCAAAGATGGCAGCGCTGTTAGCATTTGCTGAGTGAGCTGCGGTGAGCTTTTCGGTCGTAACGGCAAATCGAAGGCAGCCTTTTTGTCTTGGCACGTTGTCGGAATGGCTGGGCTGACCCGGAACAAACTTTGCGCAGCATTTCTAAGCCTTACCTGCGACATTGTACCCAGGCCCACTTTCTGCGGCAACTGGGCCTCTGTGCATAGGACACGCACCTTCCGAAAAAAACAAGGAACAAGGGAACCAACTGATGACGGAACCTTGCTGTGATATGCGCAGATGACATCGCATTTTTTGCGAAGGACCGGAGCAGCTAACAGTAGAAGCTTCTCTGCACGTGTGGCGAGGTGGCGAGAAATATGTACTGCTGTTTTGTCCGAGTGGGTTTCGTTTTTTGACGATGTGTGGTGATGGTGTGAGGTGTGGAGTGTCCTCTTCCGATCTAGTGGCTCCTGAAGGACAGCTGTATACGCCCGACAAGCGCAACAAATGCCTCGACATACATCTCGGCGCAGGCTCAAAACCATCGCCAGGCACGGGAAGGAACTGCAAACGAAAGCAGCGTGTGTCTGGAGTGCTTTGCAGACAGGCTTGTGAGAATGCGCTGGTCAGGAATTAGGAATTTTCAGAGGGACGTCAACGACACTTGAAACGTATCCAGGGGTACCCGTATATTGATTGGTCTGCGTGAGGTGTTGGCGAAGGCCTTTTATGGGATGCGTCACCTGATATCACCCGAGGGAAACCTAGCATTTTTGCCAGACTGTCGACACAGCAGGCACAACATACACAGCCAGTGCCATTTTCCCAGCATCCTCCTGGATGCCTCTCAGAGCCATGGTACTAACACCCTGACGGCTGTCCAGACATGGAAGCAGGTGCTACAGGTAGATGCGGCAGAATGGAAGAAAGCAGCCAAAAAAGACGTCGTTGACGAAGTGTCGGCGACACTGAAGTTAATGACTGCCAAAAGAAAAATTATCAGACAACTTAAGGGCGATCATATGTTTGCAGAGGCATGCAGTGCGGACTACAGTTTTGGGTATCTCACCACACTGGCCAGCTCTCTGTGCTGCGTGCCCTGTGTGGTGCGTTGGAAAAAACTGTCATGAAATGTCATTGATCATGCTTAAAACAGCGCAAAGGATAAAACAGGAAAGGGACGGACACCATAAGTGCTATCTTCTTTTAGGGAACAGACACCACGAGGGCTGTGCCTTCCTTGTCCCATCATTCAAGCTTCACCATAGACCAACAACCCCAACTTACTACACTCATGCAATGTCATGTAGTGCTAAACTATCACTTGCCTGTGAAGCCAATCTCATTGTTAGCAGCACTCAGATTCGTGGTTGTGGATAAAGCAGATCAAGTACCTGCATGGCTCGCAAAGCATTGGCTCAAACAGTGGTGATGCCATGGGATGCTGCACCAGTTTTAAATGTTCGAAAGAATGCAAAGATGCTGTATTGAGACAATTCCCATCTTGTTCTGTTGGTCCTTGGCATATATATATTTTTTGGCTTCGTGCTGCTGTGACCTAGTTCAAATGGTTGGGCTGCCACAGCAATCATACCGATGAACTTGCAACTAAACAGTGCTCATGCTAATGAGAGTGTTTTCTTTTATCGGGTTTCTGAGTTGCAAATTGCATTCACATATTGGAGAGCTTATGTTTGGCATATTTATTTTTATGACCATGTATATATTTGCAGAGCATGTTTTACAGAAGAAAATTTGTATTCTTAAACTGCATAGTTGAACGCGGAATTCTTGGTGCATGTCTTCATTTAGTGTGCAACTGAGGAAAGTATGCTCGGTCGTTGTGCATGCATATGCCATACCTGATGCACGGCAGTCAGTTACGGTGGTTTCATACTTTTTAATGCCTGTACCATTAATAGCACTTGTAATCAAATGTGCGGTGCGAAGCGAAGGTAGTGGTGATCTGAAAATAAATAAAGCAGAATAAAGAGAAGGCAACAAAGGAAGGGTAGATTAAAGCAAGGCATTCAAAGGAGTGGCCCTGTTTGGTGCTTCGTCTCCTTTACACGCTGTACAAACGCATAACCACCATTGTAAACAGGTATGCCATGGGCAAGCTGCTTTAGTGGCAAGAGTAAAGCATTTAACTTGAAGCCATTACTCGTTTGACCTACCTTGCCTTACCTTACCTTACTCTATCATTCAAGGCAGCTACATCAATGCGGCCACCTATGGGCAAGTAAATGCAACAGGCTGTAGAGTTAGGTAACAGGGGGGGCTTGGCAGTAGACACTGTCATGGAAGTTTTGGTAAGGCTGTTGGTCACGCTTTTATCCAGAGGACGTAGAGAGGTTTTGGAGTTATTCTTCTGGCTGCATCATGTGTTTCAGCTCAGAGGATCTCTCACAAGTGTCAGCAGTGGGAAGCAGGAAGCACTTATTAGCATCCTAGTCCAGCAGCCTGATGACATAGATTAAAGATGTTGTTATAAATGGATATGTTTATATTTCAGCTCTCTCCTGAGCCTTGATGCTGTTTATATATGCAGGAATTACCCTGCTCTGCGTATGTGATGCTGTATACTGGGCGGGAAAGCTACCACGAGGAAGAGTGGTCTGCTTTAGAGGAGCAACTGGCTGAAGCTGCATGTATCTCATGTATGCCACAAATTCTATCTTATTGGTAGCAGTTTGCACTTCTTGAAATCATGTGACCTGAACTAGTTGTTTATGTGGAAAAGTAAAAACTAAGTACTACTACCAAAGTACCACTGAACTGTTTTGCAATAGAACCATCCCCTTGTACTACAAAATGCATATCTGCATCTGCGCTTTTAATGGAACAAGAAACCCTTGGTATCACACCACTGCATTAATCAACCCTCCACATTCACATGGCACTGCCAGGTTATGAAAGCCTGTAGCTCACAAGGGCTGCTGCTTGTGGCTGTGAAATATTTTTTTTTTTGTACTTACACTGCTTTGCTCTGTTTTTTTTTTTTTTCGCAGGTCAATGTCAGCACCACTAAGGAGTACAAGCTGGCTACAGAGGAATTTTTCAAAATGCCTACTGAAGACATACACTGAATTACTAGCTCATTGTTCATAGCCAGTAAAGTAGCTGATCCATTCATTTCAGTGTATGGTGTGTCTGCACAATTTCTCAGTGCTCTTCAAGCTTGTCACGTTATGCCAAGAGAACGACCAGATCACTGAACCATGAATGATTGGCACTGCAAAACATTCTGTTTGACATTGTGCCCAAGTTTGCAGAGAAGGGCACGTGTGTGCTGGAAAGTTTTTGTGGACAGTGACAGTTTGTTTTCTTGGTTTACTCGGTAACCTTTGAAGTTTTTCTCCCAAATCGGAAGGCTGCAGTGAAAGATTGCATGCAATGTAATAAGTAGGTGGAAAACATTGGGTGCCTTTGCCTAGCTCGTGTACTGTGCGATGTCAGTGCATGTTAAAGAACCCCAGGTGCTCGAAATATCTGAAACTCTTCACTGCGGCATCCCTCATAGCCTGAGTTGCTTTGGGACGTTAAACTGCCATAAACTAAACCAAATCTTCGGTCCATCATCTTTGATTTTGCGTTTTGTCCTGCAGTGCTGCGAGTGTTTGCAAAAGTCTGGTATTGATCGGTCATCGTCATTCTATCGCCCTGCAATTAAGTTTGATAATTTACTCGATGTTTCATTTTTTTTACGTTCTTTTGGAAAGTAGCTGCGACAAGACAGTAGCAATAGCTTTTCTTTCAGCCGAGTCAGATTTTCATAGGTGAATTTTGATCTGCATCATTTTAGCATCTGTTGACTGAAACATGTTGTTCATGTGCATTTTGTGGTAGAAAGGATACTCTGTTGGTTCTTTGTCATTCAGCACATCCTCCTGGGCCCAGGGTGAATTGTTTTGCCAATTTTTTTTTAGATGCATAGGGTGTGATAAGTTGTGTCCCAAAACATGGCTGACACAACTTTTTGTGTTTCGAGCGTTTTTGATGGAAAACGTCCACTATAGAGAAAGTTACGAAATTTCTGAAGCACGCAGGAAAGCTGGGGCCCCCTATTTGCTCAAATTTGCACTCATATGTGAGTTGAACTGTTACCAGTGCACATAAAAGAGCCATGCCACCTGTTGAAGTGCATGTGCATCAGGTTACATTTTTTGGTCACCACCGGAAAACATGCTCGTGCTGGCTCTCATCATTTAGAGAGCTGCTGAAGTGATGGGAAGCAATGTGACTTTGACCGTACTCATTAACTAGCAGCACAGATTATAAAATAGCCGAGGAAGAGCTTTTTTTTAGCACTAAAACTCCTGCCATAGCTGCGGTGCTTGGGATTTTGTAATGCACAAGTTTTCCATTGCTGGGTCTCGGGAGGATATGCTAATGATGTTCCTCTTTAGTCATGTCATAAAATTAAGCTGTCTAAACAGTAGCTGATGCCATTTGCATGTAGTTTTCTTATGGTGTGCAGAATAAAGGACGTGGCAACTTCTCAGCTTCACAAGGAGTTAATGGTAGTGTGCTGTGTCGAAGATTAAGTAACTGCCACTTATTTTTTCTTAAGTTGTCTGCCTGGGCCTCTGCTGGGCATTAGCGATAGTGTGGGCAGATGGGCCAAACCAGCTATGGCATCTGCGTCATGTCTGCCCATTTTTGGCAATGATGGGTTGCCTGCAAACTGAAATGTTGCCCTGAACTGAATGCAGATTTCGTTGTGAGAAAAAACTTCAGGCCTCCTTAACCACAGGCTTAAAGAAGAAAATGAGATAGCATTTGGAAGTTGGCCCACACCCAAATTTTTGAACTAGGCCCACCCAAGAAAAAGGATTAAGGTGGATTAGCAAGCTGATTAATGCAGATTAGTGGCAGGGATATGTGGATTAGAAAAGACTGACTGGCGGATTAGCAGATTAAGATGGACGAGTGGGTGTGTTTAGTACAATCCCATATGATAATCCAGTGGAAGGTAGTTTAACATTCTAGTCCCCAGATTTTCAAATTTGATGGTGCTGATGATATCGCAACCCTCTCGACCAATCAGGGAATTTCGTTACAGAGAAGCTGTGTGGTCTTTGCAAGACGACAGCCTACATGCTGTCGCATTAAAGTTTTGTTTTAGACCAGAGTTCTCTTCAAGCTTGACCTATTGAATTTGATAATGCATGTAACAGCACGTCTCTTGTGTAGTGTCGCCTTCCACATTCGCTAGGCTGTTGCCACTGCACCTGTGGCACATGGGGTTCCTTGTTTCACAAATTATTCTGGTTTCCAGATGCAGCCTTCGTCACCATGGATGGTAAGGATGATGCACCCCCTGGACAAAATTCATGTGGTGGATCTGCGGTGCGCCGCCATGTGACAGCTGTTCGTACCAATGCTGGAAATTCCAAGGATAAACACACTGCCAAACAGCTGCACCATTGTGCCTACTGTGGTATGGTGTTTATCAAGAGAAGCAACCTGGTAACACACGTCCGCACGCACACGGGTGAGCGTCCGTACAAGTGTGATCACTGCAGCAGCAGCTTTGCACGAAAGAGCAACCTGGTCGTGCACCTTCGCACACACACCGGAGACCGTCCCTACAAGTGCGACTACTGTGGCAGTACATTTGCACAACAGGGCCACCTGCAGGTGCACGTTCGCAGCCACACAGGCGACCGTCCGTACCGTTGCGACTACTGTGGTTGCGGCTTTCCTCTGAGGAGCATCCTAGTGGCCCACGTTCGTACCCACACGGGCGACCGTCCCTACCGTTGTGACCAGTGCAGCAAGGCCTTTGCGTTTAAAAACAACCTGGCCACACACCTTCGCACCCACACAGGCTTGAGGCCATTCCGGTGCCAGCTTTGCCCCATGGCTTTTGCACAAAAAGCAACACTCGTGCGGCATGTGCAGTCCCACAAAGGCGAAAAGGCATTTCAGTGTCAGTTCTGCCCAAAGAAGTTCATGGACAAACGTTATTTACAGCGCCACGAAGAGAAAATACACCCTACAGATAGCTCAGTTCCATGATACTGTGGCACTTTCTCCAATGTTTGCCATGAAAACTGTTCCTAGCCAACCTGTGTCACCAGTGACATTTGCCAGGTTTTCCTGTATTGACAACCTTGTCTGAAAAAAGAATTTACATTCCCTCAGTGTATTGCGCCTGAGATAAACTTGTTAGGTATTTTTACTCCACTAGGAGCAGGGGCCCACTGGGCTCCCAAACTTGTACATAGGGGGTTAAAATCATGGCATGTGTAGACGGCATAACTTGTCATTGAAAAATGGGCTTTCAGCAAGACGACTGATTTCCACATTCAAGAGAGTTCTTGGCCCTTCTGTGGAGTGTCCTGAAGTTGGTGCATCCTGATCACATTTTATAAACAGTGCTTTATGAAATAGCATGTTTATGTCTCTGCAGATGTTGATTTGTTTTCATCCTGCTTCAGAATGGGCCTGCTTCTGTATTGGTTTCTCCATGTCGGTGGCCTAGCAGTATTATTGAAAGATACGGGAAGGAGGCGGAAGAAAGCTGACTCCCTATTGGTGCATTCCTTGTCTGAAAAATCATGCAGGTCTCTCTGTGCCCTAAACAACCTGCTGCAGATCTCTGCTGGCATATTGTTTGAAGCAGTGAAACTTGTTTTTTTTTTTGCAGGGTTTAAGAGCACTGTTCATTACATTGAAAAGTAACGAAAAATACTTAATTACACCAATGTCTTCCTTGCAATTTTTGTGATAATTCTCTCTCTCTGTTGTGTGTGAATGGCATATTTCTTTGCTGAAAATTCTGTCAACATTTTCAGTCTCTCTCGTTGGTGCAGTACAGCTGACAGTTTCGAACTGTCATAAGAGCAGCAGCTATTCTGGTCGGCATTTTTGTTCTGTTACATTTAAATGTTGCTGAAACAAGCCTTTCCACTCTTGGACTAGTGTGCAATCATAGAACTCCCTGTGCTGACCACATTTCTCAAGTTTTTGGTCATAGAGGTGAATTGCTGCAACTGATCACAGTTCGTGCTTTCCAGATGTTTGAAACGTTGTGATATGTTCAGAGAAATGTTTGATTCTTTCCTCCTCGAAATTTGGGATGCACTATAAGTGTGTGTTGTGTCTGCATTTTGTGTGACTTTGGTTAGATGATTAAGTAATTGCATTGCAGAAAATGTTTTTTAGGCTGGGATGCAGATTCCTGTGGTTTATGGTTCGTGTTAAAATAAAAAAACTGTTTTGCCTTTTCAGATAATGTTTGGTGATAGTCTCGTGTGACATGCACAGAATAAAAGGATGAGTTATTCTCATCCTTAAAATTTAAAACTGGAATTGGAAGTAACTCAGAAATGAATTCAAACGTATTGAGAACCAACTTGTGCCTAGTGGATTTTTCGAACTTCCAGCTGCTTAAATTTTTACTTGGCCACTACGAACCTCTGTGTTGGAAATTTTTTTTTTTTTGCCGTTCAGCTATTGAAACTAATGAAGCCAATGAAGCCAAAACAGCTACCAACACGGCATCCTACTGGTGTCCTGGCAAAACACAGAGAGAAAAAAGATGAAGTTGTTTAATTTTAATTTTGCGATCCTGTTCAATGGCTCTACCAATGTACTGTACTCAAGAAGCGGTTATAGCGAAATGACCTAGACAGCAGGTAGGGAGGAAAAAGGAATGTGTAATAAATAAAAAATATGACAGTCATGGTCAAGACATTTGAAAGAAGGTATGTTGCACAACGAACATAATGAGATGAGTGGATGGTGTCGATCTCATGGAAGAGGTGAAAGAATGCTTGCTGTTCCTCAGTGGTTACTGCAATTAGGCCACACTCTCTTGCACAGTGTATGCATTGGGACGCCTGAAAAGGTATTGTCCCTGTGTGCCCATCCCCGAGTGCACATAGGGCATTCCGGGGTACAACAAATACGAATTACTGAGAGGTATTTAGAAAGGAATAATAGTGCCGAGGCTTACTTTGGAAATTGTAGTCCTAGGTGCTTAAATGTAGTTTAGTCGAGATAAGAAGTAAATCGGAGAGCTGTTGGAAGATTAGCATTAGGTGCCCATGTCAAAAACACAAATGGGGCAGTACACGGAGATACGGGCTGGACATCTTTTGAAGAATATGGCAAGCTCAAAGTAAAATGTTATGTGAAAAACGCCCAAGGAAATTGGACGATAACAGGTGGAAAGCTAAGGTATTTAAGTACCTATACAGAAAGAGCGTTGACTCACTATGGAGGAAAAGAACTAGGAAACTAACCAGTAAGTATGCAGGGCACAATGATGGAGAAAGAAAGAGCATTAACCGATAGGTAAAACAAGCAGGAGGTAAAAACTAGTTTAATTCAATGGCAAGAACTACATCGATACTGGAAAAAGCAGATCAGGAACGAATCGTTCTGTGCTAGCTCAAGAGGAACCACTCGTTCTTTGAAGCTAGGTCAGGGTGTCAGAATCATGGTAAGAGTGCACAGCTGCAAATGCAGATAACACATGTACTTTATTTGCATATTTAAAGGACATCTTGACAAACCTTAATTGCACCTTGCATGTTATCTTCGTACATTATACACACAGTAAACTTTGTTAGCTCATTTGTCGGACTATGCACTTCATTTCATATGTAAGATCATTACCTGCCGATGCACTTTAATTAGTTCGTATTTAGTGGACACATTTTACCTTCTCCCTTTTTTATTTGTTTTATCTTTTCCGCACAGCTCTTCTTCCGCCTACCCTTCCTCACGCAGAGAAGCACGCCAGCGTTTTTTAAATGCTGGCTAAATTGTTTTTTCAATAAAGGGATTCTCTTTCTCTCTACTACGTGTGGTAAATCTGTTGTGATGGTATGTCGATGCAGGCACATTAACTTCTCCCTGAGGCCCTTCACACGAAACACAAGAAGGGCTACGCAACGGGTAACAAACGTCTACAAAAGTATACGGTGGTGTCTAGAAGAAATCTATTTTCAAACGTTCTGTAGACATGCAATGAGGCAAAAATTAAGAGGTGTTATATGCCTGCTAATGCTCCGCCAAAAACGATCTAGAAAAATTCTTTGTAAGAACTCGTTAAGAACATATTTATAGACATTTTTATTTTTTGAAAAGACTCGGTCTGTGCGCACGACGTCGTGATCTTAAACCGGAAAAGGTATGCACACGACGCGACTTTAGCGCCCTCAGCGGTGGTGGCGGCAGCGGCGGCGCGCGCTCGAAGAATGTTCGGCACGGCCGCCGGCCCCCGCGACTACTCAAATCGGCGGCCGGACGTACTACTGCTTAGCGCGGCGTCGTGAGCTGCTGCTGCCGTTGCAATCTGTAAATAAAGCGATGTGCGGTGGTAATTCTTTTCCGCTTTTACGGGGGTACCCGAATTACTGGCAGCGATATTCGTGACAGTTGCGCTGAAAAGCACAACGCCGTGCTCGTGCCGTATTGCCCCGAATCAGAATTAACTGACATCCCTTCACTGTTGAAGAATGTTTGGCTCGGCCGCCGCAACGCCGTGCTCGTGCCGTATTGCTCAGAATCAGAACTGACACGCCTTACAACAGTAATATACCCGACCCTAATCGTCGTCGGGCTGACTCGCGCGCGGAACTCTTAGGTGCTCCTTATCACATTTAACAGCTGTCATAGACTGTAAGACAGCACTGTTTTTCTAGCAGTGCTACATTCTCTGTTCGGCGAAGTGGCTGCCTGCCTGGAATCGTGGAGCCGTGTGAAGTACTGCTACTTAAGTTTTGAAGACTGTCACATAAGTTCTAGTAGTTCACAATGAAAAAGCATAGGCATGCGAGGAAACAGTGGTAAAGCGGAACTACAATTTTCCGGCAATTTATCAGAAGGAACAATAATAATTATTTCTTTCCATTAAGTAAAAGTGCAGTGTGTGGCATATCGTAACCGAAACTCCTGTACGCGCCCGGCGGGTCCAAACTCAATTTGCATGTATCCGGCTTTCGTAAGTCCACTGCTGCTACGGCAGAATATGTTTGCAAAGGAAAATTCGATGTGCACAAGGAAGCCGGCGAGCATCACGGCGCTGACCGCATGCAGCGGTAGCGGCACACAACGCCGAGCAGTCCGGCCGCCGATTTGAGTAACGTGACTACGACAAGAAAACAGTCTCCGCGACCGTCTGTGAGCCATGTTTGGCGCCGGAGTAGGGGGCACGGGGAGGGGGGGCACGGGCTCGACAGCCGGCAGCCGAACCCGAACAGTCTTCGTCGAGCACTCGCCGCCACCGCCGCTGAGAGCGCTAAGGTCGTGTCGTGCGCATACCTTTTCCGGTTCAAGGTCACGACGTCGTGCGCACAGACCGAGTCTTTTGGAAATGGCTGCTTATATGAAGCCTATAGACTCAAGCCTAGTATGGTATATATTTAGAATTTTCTAAAATCAACTAGTGGGATTTTATTAGGTTTAGTGCTCATGCTTTTTTTTAGAGCACGCAGATTTTGTTTGCTCAGCTATGTGCAGTGTAGCTCGAACTGCAAAGGGTAGGCAGCTGCCCTTTGCAGCGTAAATACAGATGCAAATGACGCAAGAAAACTCACTTCCTGAGTATCTGCCATAGTTTCATCAGTTCATCGGTTTCTGCCAGCGGTGGGAGTCATGGAGGAAAGAAATAAAACTTCCGCTATGGTGTACGTAGAGCTTGAAACCAGCGTACGGTACGTACGACGCGCACTCTATATTGCTCTTATTACTCTATTTGCAACGTTCGTTGCGTGCCCTAACGGCTGTGCGCAATTATACCATGCGCTGAGTCATGTACATGACTAGATCAGTCGTCACTAATCACCGAAATAAAAGATGCACAAAAAATTCATATGATTGGACTTAGGTTCACTGCGGCGTTCATGGAGGCGTTAGTTTACATCACCGTGGTTTACATCTACCGACTGTTTGTGCCAAGTACTTGTGTCATGTGCTTGGACATGCATGCAAAGATACGTTCGGAACAAATTGCTGTTAAAAACCTTGCTAAAATTTTCCCGAGTAAACTTCTCTTCAGAGAAATTTTTAAAACGTTTGTGAATAAACCTCTTTTGTCAGCATGTTTTTAAAATGCTTGTGGATAAACCTCCATTGCTTAGATGTTTCTAAACGTCTCAATTAGAGTCATTAAATAACACTTAATTTTTTTATTTAGTGACTCTAGTTTCAATCTTGAGTTAGACGTTGCTAGATGTTTGGAGTTGTTTGAAGACGTTTTATAGAAGTTATGTATTTTGTGGGTTGGGTTTACAGATAACGTTGTAAATAAATTAGCAAAAAGCGATTGTAAGATTGGTGGCTCAAAAGCGTAGAGGCGGCATAAGATTACAAGTGTAGGACAGAAAACGAATTTAAAGAAAATTGCGAATTTTAAGACAACTTATAACCCTGTGAAAGAAAAATAACCAAAAAGAAAGTCACGCATGGTGGCAACTACCACCATTCCGTTTCAAAGGAGACGATCCGAGATTCTATTCATCTATCCATCCATAAACGCAGCTGTGCGCGGGTGTTGGTCGCTGTTTTGTGCTGCCAGAGTCACCAGAGAGATCACAAAGTGTGGACGTTGGGTTCTCAGCTTCCACGTTGTTGTAAGAACCGTGCAGGAACAAAATTTCAGCCGCAGTGATCGTTGTGCAAGTTCGCGTGGTGGCGCGGGCCGACGCGCCGACGTTGTGACGTGTTGGTTGTAAGCCGACTAGACGCGATTATGGGGAGGAAGTGCTTTGTACCCAACTGCAGGTCGGGCTACGATAGTTGTCCGGAACAAGTGCCACTTTTTAAAGCTCCGTGGGAGCCTGCTCGCCTAGAACTTTGGCGCCGGGCAATCTCAAGAGCAGACAAGGTACTGCAGCCGATCGACCACGTCTGTGCGAAACACTTTCCCGCACATATGATATCAAATTCGTTCTACGCTGAGTTCAACGGCAATGTACTTTTAAATGTGCCCAAGAAGAAACCGGCGCTGTCGCCAAATGCTGTGCCCAGTATTTTCCCAAAGTGTCCGAGATATCAGACATGGTCAAGAAAGCCTCGTAAAAAACGACAGTCTTCAGCCACGCGTGCCGAGCAGCCAAGCAAGCGGGCCGCGTCCTCCGCTGTCGCACTTTCCTCGGGGGCAGCCTGTGAAAAACAAGACGCCGATCCATCATCGAGTGTGTTGGCTGATCAAAGAACATGCCCTTCTCCCATCATAGAACTTGAAGGAGCCTCCTCAAGTCCGAGCTCCGTTTTTCTTGGCATTCATGACGTTAAGGTTTGTTCTCTTCTGCACTGGGACGGGTACTTAAAAATCTAGGTGCTCAATGTTCTCTGTACATCAATTTATGCTAACTATATCTGTCATCCTGGCCTGCCATAAATACGAGATACAGTTGCGTGCAATACAGGTGAAAAGTAATTGCCCAGCCCATGACGTTAAGTAATTTAGCTGTTGTTGACGTAGCTAACAGCATGCTTAAGCGCTCAGCTTTTGAAGCAGTCTGCAAGACATTTGCCTTTAGCTTTTTCCACCTGGTTGCTTTTGATAGATAACATACTTTATGTAACACAATGCCTTAAATTCTTTTCCACTGACATAACTTCTCTCATTTTTCATTAGGACAACTGCACGAGTCCAGAAGGTGGTGGTCTAGATGCAGTGTGTCACGTCGATACTGAGGCACCATTGGCAGTATGCAGCAGCCCTGGATTAGTCGACGAAAGTCATGAGGGGGTGTCCGTCAGTAGCCAAAATGGAATAGAGCCATGTCACATCAAGACTGAAGTACCATTGACAGTATGCAGCAGCCCTGGATTAGTTGAGGAAAGTCATTATGGGTTGTCCGTCAGTAGCCAAAATGGAATAGAGCCGTGTCACATCAAGACTGAAGCACCATCGACAGTATGCAGCAGCCCTGGATTAGTTGAGGAAAGTCATTACGGGGTGTCCGTCAGTAGCCAAAATGGAACAGAGCTGTGTCACATCAAGACTGAAGCACCATTGGCAGTATGCAGCAGCCCTGGATTAGTTGAGGAAAGTCATTATGGGGTGTCCGTCAGTAGCCAAAGTGGAACAGAGCCGTGTCACATCAAGACTGAAGCACCATCGACAGTATGCAGCAGCCCTGGATTAGTTGAGGAAAGTCATTACGGGGTGTCCGTCAGTAGCCAAAATGGAACAGAGCCGTGTCACATCAAGACTGAGGCACCATTGGCAGTGTGCAGCAGCCCTGGATTAGTCGACGAAAGTCATGAGGGGGTGTCCGTCAGTAGCCAAAATGGAATAGAGCCATGTCACATCAAGACTGAAGTACCATTGACAGTATGCAGCAGCCCTGGATTAGTTGAGGAAAGTCATTATGGGTTGTCCGTCAGTAGCCAAAATGGAATAGAGCCGTGTCACATCAAGACTGAAGCACCATCGACAGTATGCAGCAGCCCTGGATTAGTTGAGGAAAGTCATTACGGGGTGTCCGTCAGTAGCCAAAATGGAACAGAGCTGTGTCACATCAAGACTGAAGCACCATTGGCAGTATGCAGCAGCCCTGGATTAGTTGAGGAAAGTCATTATGGGGTGTCCGTCAGTAGCCAAAGTGGAACAGAGCCGTGTCACATCAAGACTGAAGCACCATCGACAGTATGCAGCAGCCCTGGATTAGTTGAGGAAAGTCATTACAGGGTGTCCGTCAGTAGCCAAAATGGAACAGAGCCGTGTCACATCAAGACTGAAGCACCATTGGCAGTATGCAGCAGCCCTGGATTAGTTGAGGAAAGTCATTACGGGGTGTCCGTCAGTAGCCAAAGTGGAACAGAGCCGTGTCACATCAAGACTGAAGCACCATTGACAGTATGCAGCAGCCCTGGATTAGTTGAGGAAAGTCATTATGGGGCGTCCGTCAGTAGCCAAAATGGAATAGAGCCGTGTCACATCAAGACTGAAGCACCATTGACAGTATGCAGCAGCCCTGGATTAGTTGAGGAAAGTGATTACGGGGTGTCCGTCAGTAGCCAAAATGGAATAGAGCCGTGTCACATCAAGACTGAAGCACCATTGACAGTATGCAGCAGCCCTGGATTAGTTGAGGAAAGTCATTACGGGGTGTCCGTCAGTAGCCAAAATGGAATAGAGCCGTGTCACATCAAGACTGAAGCACCATTGGCAGTATGCGGCAGCCCTGGATTAGTTGAGGAGAGTCATTACGAGGTGTCCGTCAGTAGCCAAAATGGAATAGAGCCGTGTCACATCAAGACTGAAGCACCATTGACAGTATGTAGCAGCCCTGGATTAGCTGAGGAAAGTCATTACGGGGTGTCCGTCAGTAGCCGAAATGGAACAGAGCCGCTCACATTTTCACATCTCTCAAGTTATGCATCCAGCATTCAACTTCCAGGGACGGCGTGGGCAACACAAGTTGTTGAAAGCCTTGGAGTGGAGGCTGTTGTCTTCACGGAAGTGGCTTTGTCGAAGAAGTGTGACCAGGCACCTTTCCTGAAGAAGACACTAGATGTAACAGTTTCATCCAATGGAATGCTGTCACTACGGGCTTTCATTTATGGTCACCCTATAACTGTCAGTGCCATAAGTGGTGATGCTTCATATGGCTTAAGCGACCTGGAGAGAGTGGTTCACAAGTTTCACAACCTGCATGTATGCTCTGGCGGCCCCGGTGGCGAGATGCTCCGCAACATCCAACCCAAGTGCGCATATATTGACGCATGTGGTGTGTGGCGGCACAGAGACTGCGTGTTATTTTCTGAAGCTGCAAGTTGCGAACATTGTGAAAGATTGAAAGACACGCTCCAGATGCATTAGTGGCGCATGAATGCTCCAGATGCATTAGTGGCAATGAAGCGCGCTTGTGACCTTTTGTGGATGGTTAATATTGCCTGCTACAGGTCCAAAGTCGGTTTCTAGAAGGAAAATAAATTGGAGGGGACACTTAAGCCCCGCCTTAAGGATATGACGCGATAGCGTTAATGAATTAATGCCTACATATGCAGAATTGTTCATTCTCAACTTTACATTCATATGTCCCTGGGAGTCCGCCTACCACTTCTTGTGCAGCGGTTAAGGGATGCGCCACTGCTCTGCGATGGCAGGCGCTCCCACCAGCGGGTCTTGCGCAACCCGAGTTGCTCTTCCCGAGCAACCTGTCGCGATCAACCATTAAACTGCCACCTCCCAGAGTGGTTAGTTTGCTTCCAATCCATCATGGGTAGGTTATAACGTCACGTGACCTGGTGGCGAGGTCCCTTGTTTGTTTAAGCTTTAAGTTGCATTTTCCCTGGTCTGCCTCAAGCTTTTTAACATGATAACGTTAAAGGCCCCGTTATGCAGAAAATCTGGTGTCGGCGTAGTGAGCAGTAAATGGAGTGTCGTGGGTGGCCCAGGCAGCCACCCTAGTGTGGCTGTAGCGGTAAGTCTTCCTTCTTTTCTGTTCCTAATTCGGCCTCGGTTGTGTTACTAATGGCTGTACACGTTAACTTATGATCGATGGGGTCTTGCTACACACGCAGATGCAACTGACAGAAGCTGAAATCACGCCGTCACGGTGTTGGTGGCGTAACAGCTTGTTCATGCGGCTATTTTGTGCACTCACAATCGCAGACTTTCCAATATCGAAGCATTTCTTTCTAGATTCGCTATCTGGCACTATGGCATGTTCGCCCGTTCGGAAAGGGTGCATGGCGAACAGGGGCAGTACGTCCTTGTGCAGTTCGGTTCCGTGAAGCTCCGTGAACACTCTCAGTCACTGCATTGTGTTTCCATGAACACCTGAGCCAAATAGTGCAGTACTGCACGCAGCAGGGAACCTACAATCACGCGCGAAAGTTTGTGATCTCTTTCAGGCGATTTTTTTCATGCTGGCACCCTACGTCGCACCGCTCCTGCGTATACCAGTTCAGAGATGGCTATTGGTTTGATTATTTCAAACGTCAGGTAGCTACAACGGCCGTGGCCAATATGCGGCGTAGCTCCACGGGTCAGGAAGCCCCGCCTCAGGCGGTGGGGCCAGCGAAGGAGCGCCGACCTTTCAGCGTGCAAAAAGTTAGAGTGGAGAGGGAAAGGTGCAAATACGCTGAAATTCGAATTTTTACCACAGATAACTCGGCTTCTAAAGTCGCACCAAAAGAAATTCTTGCTAGAAGATATTTGTGAAGCGGTGTCCTTTAACATCACAGGCGTACGGCAACTTTAACATTAGGGACTTTTTCAGTGCACCTTTAACTCTGTCGCAATTCTTGCAATCCACAATGCAGCACATATTTCCTCTGCCTTTCAAGATATTCGTAGAAGCAACACATTCGGCAGCCACCAGCGATATTTCCACTCCTGCGTCTCTATACGTTCACGCCGGCGAATCGCGAGGCCCGTAATGGCGCAGTGTTCTAAGCTCGCCTGTGGCGCCATCTGGTCACAAACGAGAGGGAGAAAATTTTTATTTAAGTGACTGATTCGCAGGAGCCAGGTGGTCAGGGCCCCCAGTCCAGGGCTCCGCTGGCGAAACAGAATTAAACTGGCGATATATGTCCACATTCAAGAGAATCATAAGGAGCGGCAAACAGGAGGCGTCCGTGTGCTGTGCGATGCAAGGAACATTTATGGCTAAAAGGAACAGTGGCAGGCAAGCAAATACTCCTTGGCTTTGTATACCTGTGGACAGGGGCTAATGCCAAAGAGGAAAATGTTAGAATGTATTGCAAGCGACATTGATGGGCTAGGAGGACAGGGTGAGATAATTATATTAGGCGACATGAATGCACACATAGAAGACCTGGATGGGCACACGGATTCAACAGGAAGCATGCTGCAGGACATGTGTGACAGACATGATTTAGTTGTATGCAACAGCACCGAGAAGTGTGAAGGGCTCATAACATGGGAGGCAGGGAGTCTGCACTCGACGATAGGTTATGCTCTAATGTCACAGAGGATGTATAATAGATTAGGGGTAATGAACATAGATGAAGATGGTTTCAGAAGTCTAGGTAGTGACCACAAGCGTATCAAGTTGAGCTTCAGAAGAAAAAGCAATGTAGGACTAAAACGAGATGAACAATCAGAGGGGAATTTTTACTCAGAAAAGCAATTGGAAGTAGCAGCCAAACAAATCGAGAAAGTAATTTTTGAGGATAGTGAAACAGAATGGACTTATACCAAATTAACTCGATTACTGGAGCTAGAGCTAGCTAAGGTGCGAGTAAAGCTAAAAGGGAAAAGATGCAAACCCAAGAGTTGGTGGGATGAGGAGGTCAAGAGGGCAATAGAGAAGTGCCAGGAAGCGTCCAGGGAACACAGATATTCCAAGAGGGGGGAACCAAAATCCGAAGTAGACAGAAAATCGGATACCTTCATAAAGTGTAGAAGGGAAGCATCCTATTTGATTAATGAGAAAATTAGAAGAAAGGGTGCCCAATGGATGTCAAAAGTAAATAAAAAGGATAGAAAAGCAGCCCAAAAATTCTGGAAACATCTAAATGCAATGAGTAATAAAACTAGGCTAGAACAAAGGTTTATTGTTACAGATGAGGGTATTCGACTAGAAGGGGATGAAGCAATAAAACAGGAACAAGGATGACGGAAAAATTTACAGCAAAGCACGTGGTACATAATTTATCGAAGGAGGATAGACCAGTTACAGCAATAGCTTCATATGAGAAAGGAGAGTGGGAAAGGGCAGAGAAGAAGGTTCCTAGTGGCACATCAACAGGACCAGATGGTATCCCGATTATGTTGATGAAGTTAGGAACAAAATGATAGTGGATGAGAAAGTCCCCGATAAATGGCGATTAAGTAAAATGAACATGATATATAAGGGAAAGGGGGACAAAGGAGACGTAACGATCGTCCCATAACAGTGACATCTGTGGTTTACAGGTTGGTGATGCAGATTATAAAGGATAGACTGCAGGCTTGGGTGGAGAACGAGGGGGTGTTAGGGGAACTAAAGAATGGGTTCCGGGAACAAAGGAGGTTGGAGGACAATCTATTTTCATTGACACAGTGTAAGAAATTGCGGAAAAGGAACACAGGCCCTTATAGCTAGCATTACCCGATATTAGGGAGCCTATGACAACGTTACTCAGGAGCACTTGTGGGACATACTGGGCACATTGGATGTGGAAAATGGAGTAATTAATCTTCTAAGAGATATATATAGAGGTAACAGAGTGCTCATAAAATGGGAAAAAAATGTATCAGGGCCTGTAGAGATACAGCGGGGGCTTAGGCAAGGATGTCCTCTGTTCCCTTTGTTGTTCATGTTGTACCTGCAAGGGTTGGAGACCAAGCTAGAGGGGTGTGGACTAGGCTTCAACATTTCTCATCCAAGGGAATGGGTTAAACAGTCATCACCGGGACTAATTTACACGGATGATATAGTGCTAATGGCTGACAACAAAGAAGATTTACAGAAGTTGATAGACATATGTGGTACAGATCTGAGGAAGATAGATTAGGTTTCAAATTTAGTAAGGAAAAAGCTGCAGTCATATTTAATGAAGAGGGCGGCGAGCATAGAATACAGGAGTTCGTGCTAAAAGTAGTGAATGAGTACAAGTATCTTTGGGCGTGGATAAATAACAGTGCTGAGTATCTGACAGAGCATGAAAAATATGTAATGAATAAAGCTAGTAGGAATGCAGCTGTCATGAAAAATAGGGCACTGTGGAATTACAATAGGTATGAAGTGGTAAGAGGGATCTGGAAAGGGGTGATGGTCCCTAGCCTGACCTTCGGTAATGCGGTCCTGTGTATGAGGCCAGATATTCAAGCAAGGCTAGAAATTAAACAACGGGGAGTAGGGAGGTTAGCTTTGGGAGCACATGGCAATACACCAAATCAGGGGGTACAGGGTGATATGGGATGGGCGTCTTTCGAGAGCAGAGAAGCTAGCAGTAAGATAGCATTTGAGGAACGATTGAGAAAAATGGAGGAAAAGCAGTGGGCTATGAAAGTTTTCAGATACCTGTATATAAAGAATGTTGACACGAAATGGAGAAAGCGAACTAGAAAATTGACAAGCAAATATCTGGACAGCAGTAAGGGGGCAAATCAGCAATTATCGGTTAAGAAAAAGGTTAAAGAAACAGAGAGCTCTGTGGAAAACAGGGATGCTGACGGAAACGGCACTGGGAACATACCGGACCTTTAAACAGGAAATTTTCAGAGAAATATCTATGATAATTGTAGGGGAAGCTCTTTGTTGTTTGAGGCCAGGACTGGAGTTTTGCGGAATAAGACGTATTGAGGCAGGTACCATGAGATAGACACTTTGTGCATTGCGTGCAGAGAGGAGGAGGAACCGGCTGAACACTTGATACTTTTCTGTAAAGGGCTTCACCCTACAGTGGAAAGCGGCGGGGCTGACTTACCCAAGGCATTGGTGTTTAGGGATATTGAAGGGAAAGTGGATTTTAAGAGGTTAGAAGTAACCAAGCGAAGGTTATACGATTGGTGGCTAAAAGCAAGACAGGAGTAAAATTTCACAAGACATGGCTAGGTGGCTTGAGCCACCGCCCGATTTAAAGGGTTCAGCCGTATCCATCCATCCATGTCAGTGCAGGTTAAAGATCCCTAGGTGGTCTAAATTGTTCCAGAGCCCTCCACTACGGCACCTTTTCCTTTCTTCTTTCACTTCCTCCTTTATCCCTTCCCTTATGTCGCGGTTCAGGTGCCCGCCGATATGTGAGACAGATACTGCTCCATTTCCTTTCCTCAAAAACCATTTTCAGTAAGGTGAATGTAAGGAAGAATGACGTCAGCGTTTTCGAGCCAACCAAATATTAAAATCTGGAAGACAAGAAGTGCAGACTCAAGAAGAAAGTATGTGCTGGCGCGAACACCATCACGTGCGGTGGAGGTCACAAATACGTGCTAGGGTGGTTACAGAAAAATTTTCACAGACACCACGCGTGCCAAAAGTACATTTCCAGGTCTGCGAGTGCGGGTTGTCTTGCTTTAGTCCACTTTTATGTGTGGCAGATTGACGCGTGGTTCATTTTATTCCGAGATAATGTACATCCGATTGTCCGTGCGTTACTGCACGTCAATTAAGTTTTAATTCCAAAGCATTATATAGTCTACAAAACCCGGCGGCGGTGACGCTCTCCCTGCAACCCTATACATGGCTAGGGGAGGGGAAGCGTCGAGGAAATTCTAACGGTGCGGCCCCTGCTTGAGGGATGCCTGTACACACAAAGGACGCACTGGGTTCTGACCTCGGAGGAAGAACTATATATACCACGATGGATGGATGGATGGACGGACGGACGGATCGATAAGGCTGAACCCTTTAAATCGGGCGGTGGTTCAAGCCGCGTAGCCATGACTTGTAAAATTTTACTCTTGTCTAGATTTTAGCCACCAATCGTATAACCTTCGCTTGGTTACTTTTACCCGTTTAAGATCTACTTTCCCTTCACTGTCCTTAAACTCCCATGCTTCGGATAAATCAGCCCCGCTACGGGAGTAGAGATTTGGAGCCCCTCCTTGGCGCCGGATTCCGTGGGCCGTACCAATCACAGGCCAGGTCGTCGGCTTTTTCGACTCACAGAGGGGTTTTTCGGTCCTGCTCAGTACTATATCCGTCGAGTGCGTTTTGCGGTAGTAATATTTCAATCTTCACCAGTCGATATTAGTTAACCAGGCTACCACTCAGCACGTCTAAGCTGTAACCTAATGCGCTACACCACTGTACGCGAAAAAAAAGGAGGGGGGTGGGGTAGGGTTTTAACGTAGTTAAACCGAGCAGACATGCGAAAGCATGTGTCTAGCCTGGTTGGCTCTTGGTTTTGCTCTGATGGGTCGTCGGCACGTCTGGCGACGATTAATATTGGAATCAGGTTAAGCGCTGATCGATTAAGCTGATAGAAGTTGATGAAGACGACGACGCGCAATGCACAGGGCGAGAGTGTGTTGCAGTTTAACACGAGGCGTGACCGGCTGCTGCGATAACACAGTGCTCGCGAGCAGTGGCCAGCGAAGCTGGTCTGTTCGCTTCGCCGCGGGTTCGAAGCCCAGTCGCGGCAATATTTATTTCTGCACGGGCTGTTGCTATGCTAAGTTGGGCCTAAGTCACCCTCCCGTTGGCTACAGCTTCCACGACGCTCTTCAGAACTTACTCGAGCTTCCTATCATTGGCTGCAGCTTGTGCCGAGCTAGCCCCAGTTACTCCGAGGCTTCACACAAGGTTTTGAAGAGAAAAGCTTCACTACGCTAGTCAACAGCGCGCTTCGCGCGAGCCGGCGTATGTCGGAGCACGAGTGACGTTACGCACGGCGCTGGTGGCCGCCGCCGACTCCATCGCCTGACCTTTCGCCGCTGCCGCGCGTGACGTCACGCGCGGGCCGCGTGCTACGCGTCATCGTTTGATGTTCTCCGCAAGCGCGTGTTTATCGCGGAGGCCGACTATAAACCGCTTGCCAGAGAATAGGCGTGCGCATTCAACATGGAAGGAGAAGAGAGTGATTTCGATTTCGCTTACAAGTATTAGTTGCAAAACGCTTGAACACATAATATATAGCGCGTTGATGAAGCATTTGGAACAAAATGAATTTTTCACTCAAGCTCAGTGTGACATTCCGTGTGTGCTACGAGGATCCACGTTCGACGGCGCGGCGTAGACGGAGACCCGTGACAGCGGCATCATCAATTACCCAGCCATGCTCTTTGAGTGACGACCAGAACAACCGGACCCGCCGCCGCCCCGGGGAAACAGGCTTTATCCTCCCCAATTTCCGGGCACATTCCAGGACAAGGGAGCTGTCAGCGGGCCAGAGCGCGCCGTACCACAGCCGACGCTATGCGCTACCGCGAAGACAACGTTCTTTCCCTCCCCCCCCCCCCCTTTGTCGTGGGCTATCGCCGGGAAGGCACCCACAGCTTCCCAGAAGGGCCGTGACGGACACCTGTCATGGCGGACAGGCAGTACTCGCCAAGAATGTGGAAAGACAGGCGCTAGTGAATTAGCTCCGAAGAGAGAGCCTGTGTATACTCTCACTTGAGAGAGAGTGGTGGCGTTTTTGTTGTTTATTTAGTTTGTATTGTTAACAGACTCTGGGTTCGAGGCTAAGCCCAACCCAAGGGGTGGTCCCCATCTCGCATGTTATTTTGGATTGGAGAATTGATGCTTTGGGCGGGCCACTGGAAATGACCGCCCTTAGTCCTTTGTTATTCAAGTGCTTAAAAGCACATGTAAACGGATGCAGTCCAGTCTGAGCTGGGGCTCCATGCTTAGCATGTAATGTGATGCTACTTAGGCACTAACCTGCCCGGTCGATGAGTAAAGTAGTGCAAAGTTTGTTCTTTTGTAAATTCAGTTCTGCTTTTTCCAGTTTAACTCTCTGTATATGTATGTTGTAAAATTATGCTCTGCTGTCATCATCTACAAGCTCGCCTCCTGTTCATCTTCCAAGCCGAACGACACTAGAGGAAGGGTTTGGGAACCATCCTCGAAGAAACGGACGACTATTGAAATTCTACTGCATACACGCTCAGGACGACATCATTCGCCAAGAGGGCCTTCAGCGCCGAAGCCCCGACGGCGTGCAGCTTCTGCCAGCAACCGCTCGAGCCCAACTCCGGAGCCACTCCATCGCCCCCATGAAGTCGTCGGCACGTAAGCTCGGACGCCCCAGCCTCTGATGTATAACCTTAATCATGTGTAATTATTGAATATACCTGTTTGTTTAAACTGAGCCATACGGTGTCTCTTTGCCTCTCCGTCCCGTGTGGACCTGCGCATTATGGGGGTCATCACACTCAGCATGGTTTCAGATCAGGTTACTCGTGTACGACGCAGCTCTTAGAATTTAGCCATGATATTTTTTCATCATTTGACAAGGGTCTACAAACGGATTGCATTTTTTTAGATTTCAAGAAAGCGTTTGATTTGGTACCTCATGATTTGCTACTGTATAAATTATCTTTGATCAAGATTCCAACTTCCCTTCTAAACTGGCTTCAATGTTACCTGCAGGGACGCAAACAACGTGTATTGATTAATGGGTCCCAGTCTGATTATGTTCCTGTATCTTCGGGGGTACCGCAGGGGTCTGTTTTAGGACCTCTGCTGTTTCTAGTTTATATTAATGACATTTCTAAATATATGACCTGTAAAATACGTTTATATGCTGACGATTGTGTTATCTACCATGTTATTAACAGTTCTTCAGATTCTTGTCATTTGCAGTGCAACTTGGACCGCATACAGCAATGGTGTTTGAAGTGGCAGATGTTTCTGAACCCAATAAAATGTCAGTTTATTTCTTTCACGCGCAAGCATCACCCTTTCTTGGCTGAATACAAACTAGATTCTACTCGACTTTCTAGAGTTACTCACTATAAATACCTCGGCGTTTACTTTTCGTCTAATCTCACCTGGAATGAGCACGTCGAGCACGTTTCTGCTAAAGCTTATGGCATGCTAAATTTTCTAAAAAGAAATTTTAAAATGGCACCACTAAAAGTTAAAGAGCTTCTATATTTCACCTATATTCGGCCAATATTGGAGTATGCTTGTGTTGTTTGGCACCCCCCTACTTTAAATTTAACAGACATGCTTGAGCGTATTCAGAACTTTGCCGCTCGGTTTGTCTCAAGTAATTATGATTTTAACAGCAGTGTTACTAACATTAAACTAACGCTGGGATGGGAGCTGTTACGGAAACGCCGTACCAACTCCCGGTTAGAAATGCTGTACAGAATCTTTCACCGAAAAATAAAAATAGATAAAGAAAATTATTTCCTTCCACCGCATTTCAGGTCAAACAGACTTGACCATGGGTGGAAGATTAGAGAAATCAAATGCAAAACTAACACTTATCAAAACGCATTTTTCCCATCTAGCATTCATGACTGGAATCGCCTGCCCCATGAAATTGTTGAGTGCCGTTCCGAGTCTATGTTCCGCGCGTTGCTGTCCGATGTATGAGTGCGCAGTTGGCTTTCTTTTGGCTTTTTTAATCACGCGGTCTTCGTTCTTGTTGGTCCAGCATCATTTGGTCAGTTGGCTTTTTTTCGTCATGTTTTTTTTGTTGTTTCATATTTCATTCATTTTGTACTTGCTGTGTCATGCCTTGTTGTATTGCTTTTTTTTTTCTTCCTCTTTTTTTTTCTGGCCTATTCTTCTGTTATGTATCCTCATCCCCCCTGCAATAATGCCTTCGGGCGCTGCAGGTATTTCCAATAAATAAATAAATATACTACCAATACAGAAGTGCTACCACGGGAGTTGGTTGAAAAGGAGCGAAGAAACGGAAGGCTGAAAGCTCAACGAGCGTCCGAGACACCCGAACAACGAGAAGAACGTCTCGCTAAAGGGCGTGAAAAGGAAGCTGAACAGCGACGTTCGGCCATGTCAGCTGAGAGTAGCCAAGATGGTGAAAGTTCTGGAATTGCTGAGCGGTTGCGTAGGAAGAATGAAAAGGCCAGAGCCAAACGAGCTAGTGAAACACCCGAGCAACGAGAGGAGCGTCTCGCAAAAACGACGACGACAAGGTGCTCACTTTTCGCTTCGAGATATCAAGGCTTAACCTTAGCTAATCCCCAGCCAATTTTTTTTTGTTTTAACTGCGTTAAGTTGCGCTTTTGCACTGAAAGCGCTGTTCTAACTCAAGCAAGGCTGATGGTAGGCCTGTTTAAATGGCATGTTGAAGAGGATTTTTGCTGGAAAAAAAGACATGCTCAAGGGAGAACAACACAGGACAGCTAGGGGCAACGCTAACAACTGAAACTTTCACTGAACACAGACCGCTCAGTAACAGCCACGCATGAGCCAGGAGAGGTAATCTACACAGTCATTCATCAAATCAGGTTCCAGGGATGTGAGGACTAGAGATGGGGAACTGACTGTTACTCAGCGGTCTGTGTTCAATAAAATTGTCATCTAGTCGAACCCAATTACGCACTGCGTGCGATGCCTATGCGTCTGTAAATTCAGACTTGCACCATCACGGGAGAGCGGGCGCGATAAACGCCCATGATAGTGCAAGTTCGACGGCAGGGTCGCGTGCATTTCACACGTGGCCTGTATTAACATTACAAAAAAAAAAAACGCTTCGTGCGGACTAGGCTTTAATGCTTTGTTATCAAGGCGCAGGCGGTGTATCCCCCGTAAAAGGTTCAAATTACGCATGAGATCGGGCCGCTGAGCGAAGAGCCGTCTTGTGGCGCCTTAAGGAAATAGACGACTTCATCTGACTGAGGCGCGGGCAGCTGTGTGTCGCCACCTATGATATCTTACGCCGTGGGTAAAACAAAGGGATTGGCCGCTGCTAGACGACGCTGGCCTAAAGCTTGGCCAGATATGGGCAGCGAAGAAACGATCAGAGATTCCTATCCTACACGACCGCCTGCCACGGAAGCCGGAAGAGGTTTGCGGGGTTTAACGTCCCAAAGCGACTCGGGCTATGATGGACGCCGTAGTGAAGGGCTCCGGAAATTTCGTCCACCTAGAGTTCTTTAATGTGCACTGACATCGCATAGTACACGGGCCTCTAGAGTTTCGCCTCCATTGAAATTCGACCGCCGCGGGCGGGATCGAACCCGCATCTTTTGGGTCAGCAGCCGAGCGCTATAACCACTGAGCCACGTACCACGGCGGCTGAAGCCGGAAGAGGGATTATAATGCTACCTAGAAGGCAACAAACCCTGCTCCCCTCTCCCGGGAAGATGTGAAATGACGTGCGTGCTGTTGATGTATGCGTTTATGAAAAAAAAGAATTAAAAACCTTCTAGTCAAAATCGATCTCGGACTGCTGCCTCACGCGTTCGAAAACGCAGCGCTAATCCACTGCGCCCCCTACGAAACTTCGACGTACGCTTCTAGTTGTGGTCTTATCCGTTCGAACAAGTATCACCTCATTGTCCACAAGATGGCCTGCTGAATTTCTTTTTTTTACGCAATTTCCGGCAGCGGGAACAGCACGGTACAAAACGACGCCCCTGGAAATCGTGCGAGTCATTCCCGTGGCGATGTCAGAGGTGGTACTTGAGCGTCTAGTATTTGGCTGTGCTGATACTTTGACGAGCAGTTTCGTGCACGCTTTACACAATACCAACCGCAGCCCACTCGATCGAAGATGTCGACAGTGTGCCACCACACGACGGCTATCACCTCAACGACGTCCAAGGACAGTAGCGTCGGCAAGGTGAACTCAGCGGCACCAGGATTTCAGTCTGATTCCGATGGTGCGAGCAGCAGAGCAGGCCACGAGCGAGGTTCAAGCTCGACTTTGAGTCAGTCTCGGCGCACCCGCATCCAGGAGAAGAATGAGCTGGCGAACCTCAACGACCGTCTCGCGGCGTACATCGACCGGGTCCGTGAGCTGGAGTCCGAGAACAGGAGACTCGTCCAGCAGGTCGAGAAGAGACACGAGACGCGGGCCAGTGAGGTGAGCAGCGTCAAGGATCTCTACGAAAGGGAGCTGGCCGATGCCCGGCGCACAATTGACTTCGCAGCCAACGAAAAGGCGCAGCTTCAACTGGAAGTCGACAGGTGGCAGGCTGACTGCGAAGCGTTAAAGGCTAAGTGAGTCCTGCCGTTTTCGTAGATCACGTGTAAAAGTCGGTTACTTTCTTTTTGTATCGCTGTTATCTTGGGGAAAGCATTCAAGGAAATCGTATATCCTCGTCATCTGAAAGGACGATTGCAAGAAAGCGTATAAAATATTTCTTAGCATGCTCAGTAAAATTTTTCGTACGAATCCTATCGCCGTAACTAACAGCGTAGTTTTTTAGGGCGGACCCGCATAGCCTTTCCATGCCACCTACCTGTGCTTACAGGTCTGTGCTCTGCAGAAGCGACGCGTGGCGCTCGTAAGCTAACATGGCTACTGGCCTGTCGAATAAAAATTGAGATCACTGCGGTACCCGCATTGGAGGAATGCGTAAGCATTGACGCCTCCTCACCCCTCTCTGACTTAATTAATCAAGTTCCTTTTTTGCCCATTTTGAGTTTTAAAACATAGTCCCACGCAATTAGTTTTCAAATTTGGCGCCACCCGCCGCTGTGGCTCAGTGGTTAGGGCGCTCGACTACTGATCCGGAGTTCCCGGGTTCGAACCCGACCGCGGCGGCTGCGTTTTTATGGAGGAAAAACGCTAAGGCGCCCGTGTGCTGTGCGATGTCAGTGCACGTTAAAGATCCCCAGGTGGTCGAAATTATTCCGGAGCCCTCCACTACGGCACCTCTTTCTTCCTTTCTTCTTTCACTCCCTCCTTTCCCCTTCCCTTATGGCGCGGTTCAGGTGTCCAATGATATGAGGCAGATACTGCGCCATTTCCTTTCCCCCCAAAACCAATTATTATTATTATTCACTCCGTCCACAGTTCCGGTTTTTGAAATTTGAGCCGCGCTTTAGCTCCGCCCACTTCCGGTGTTTTCAAATTTGGCGCTACTTTTGCGTCGACCTCTCCCACTTTTTGGACATTTTTGGCTCTAATTACGCCACAGGCACCTCATGATTTCCCCGGCGATATTTTTTTTTGATGCTCTATCTAATGCAACCATTATTTTTCTTATAACTCAGCTCGTTCCAACGTTATCGTGATGACACGAAACCGCAAACATAGCCATACAATGCTTACGCATTAAAAAAATATAGCTGGCTCTCTGCCTGATAACAGCGCAACACACTATCATGACAGTTCGAATTGGGAATCACTGCAGAGCAAGGCGTTGCTTTCATGTTGCACGCGTCATTTTGGCTTTTGCCAGTAAGTACGCCGTAGATTCCTTGGGCACGGTATCTTGTAGACAGGCTGCGTGATAGGTTATCTTTAACGAGTGCATACTATACTATCGCGCCTAGTGTGCGCTACCCTGCGCGAGAGCGTGGACGAGTGCACTCCAATGTTGTGGACGAGTGCACTCCAATATATGGCGCCATTCATGCTGTGATCCCGATTATCGCCAGAGTGTTTGCCTCTTCCTGTAAGCGCACATCACCGATTGCTTGGGTTCACATTCGCCCGGTTTATATGAAGGGCCTTCTAGTAATTTTTGTGCTCGGGATTTTCTGTTTTTTCTGAACAACCACAGGGTGATACAGCACCTACGCCGCCGACCGGACATGGCGGGCGAAACTTGTCGAAGAATGAGTGCTTCCTTCGTCCGAGAAGGGCTCTGCGATTGCTTTACATCGGGATTCAACACTTGCGGAGCGCGACAACGTCTAGCGGAGGGTCGGAACCGAGCACGACGCGGGCCGTGCTAGATTTTAAATAGTCCCTCCACGCAAATTCGGTCGTAGCGGACATCGACAGGGAGCCGCACGCGTTGCTTTGGTGTGAGCGAGTTACGAAGGTATAGACCCGTCGGAAAAGCGATTTTTTTTTTCCCACTCGTCCGTGGCTTCGAACCCGACCGCGGCGGCTGCGTTTTGATGGAGGCAAAACGCTAAGGCGCCCGTGTGCTGTGCGATGTCAGTGCACGTTAAAGATCCTCAGGTGGTCGAAATTATTCCGGAGCCCTCCACTACGGCACCTCTTCTTCCTTTCTTCTTTCACTCCCTCCTTTATCCCTTCCTTGACGGCGCAGTTCAGGTGTGCAACGATATATGAGACAGATACTGCGCCATTTCCTTTCCCCAAAAACCAATTATTATTCACTCGTCAGTGGTGCAGGGGGCGAAAGTGGCGAAATTCAGACGGGCCGTTTTGTTTGCGTCTCAGAGGCGCGAGTTCTGCGCCGCCAGGTGACGAGTTTTACTTCCTCCAGCAGTCTTTTTCCTGTACAGATATTATACAGTACAGATCTGAAGGGGCTCGGCTGCGCAGCGTCGGTAGTATTCTAGTTCGCAGCTGCAGTCATTGCACGAGGGTATCTTATGAGGAGCGTCGCTGATGCGGCCTTCATCACTGTAAGCCGGAATTACGCAGATGAGTCTCAATGAAGCTCCCAGTCATGTATATTTTGTATTGAGAATATTGCTTCAGCGACAGTTCAGCTGTTCTCAAGCGCTCGGTATCTGGCACATGGGACATTCTGCAAATGAGTGAAGGACGTATTACTATTTGATCTCGGCCAACAAATTCAGACACGTCGATGCATGTGCGATGCTTCATTCCTGAATTCCCCATTAACTAAAATTTTGATTTCATTTAAACACTTGCGGAAGCTAGGAGGAAACTAAAGTGATGAAGCACGAAGTGCCAGGCTAGACATCGCCGATTTAATGGAGATTTACTTACCGCTTCAAGGATCACCCAAACTTTCTTCCGATAATTCGGAATAACTTCTTGATCGCCGCCACTGTACAACCTTGCAACCCGATCGGCCACACTCTCGCGCGGTGTAGCTCATATTGAGCGCGAAAGTGCACTATATATAGCTGATGCGATGGTTGTTCGCTTCCTTTAAATTTAAGTATGTGTGGGCTCAGTTCGTTTAACTTTGCTACCCTCGCTTAGTTTGGTGTACAGATGTGGTATTGGCAAGTTGGCTGGTTAAATATAAGTTATATGGCTTAGGGAAGTGCACGTCTGTAATCCTGATTTGTTCTAATGGACTTTTTGGATTGGTTGCACTCTATGTGACAAACTAGTGCTGTTATTGATGGGAACTGAAATTTAGATGGCATGGATACCGCTACCTGTTGTACCACTACGTTGGCTGCAATGAAACTTCGCACAATATTGGCAGCCTCTTGGATGACAGGTTCAGCTGTGATCTTGTTCTGATGCATTCTTGGCATGTAAATCATAGTTCAGACGTTATTTTTTTTTGTGCCCTCAATTTTCTCCGTGCAGGCTCACCAAGCGAGAACACGAATGGTCAACATCTGAGCGACGCGCAACAACGCTGGAATCTAAGCTTGTCGTCTTGCAGGGACAGCTGAACCAGACGCTTGCACAACTCGAGGTGTGGTATATGAAAATCCTCTTCCAGGTGCCTTTTTTTTTTACAAAAGTGTCCGGGCGCCAGTAGTTGGGCCTTATTACTGGTTTGGACAATGTGAAAGGAAAGGTTTAAAGGTTGCAGGCACTACAAAAGCATAGGTAGTAAGGGCTCTGCGCTGTATTTGTACCGGGTGTTTCACCTAAGATGCTATTCAATTTTTAATGCTTTTTGAGTTGGAACAGCGTATTTTTCAGCACATCAATGTCAGCGGTTTAGCGCATCAGAAAGGCGTGCTAACTAGTACACTGGTTAACTACTATTGAAAGGCTAACTTAACTATTACGGTTTGTCCCCTTATTTACGTACGGGGGGCTACGCGCCTCTCAATAAGTGGCCATACCTGTTTTTAGAATTTCGAGAACGCAGTTACACTCGGCACTATAGTAGCCCATCACATTTTGCCTACATCGCGCCAAAATTCATGTGCTTTCGGAAAGTTTGCAGACAAAGCAACCACTCCAGTGTACGTAACTCGTCGAATAAGGCAAAATTTGTTTTGCCTCAGTGCCGAGGGTAATTGCGCTTTCGAAATTCTAAAAAACCGATATAGATAGTTCTTAAGGTTGGCAACAGGACTCTGTACAAATAAGGAGACTAATAATAATAGGTAAAAAGGTACCTATTCAATATCAGTTAACCAGCCTACTTGTCTTAGCCGTATTCTGACGCGCTACACAGCTGATAATCTTTAAAAAAAAGCAGTCTCCTAACTCAGTCTATTCTTAAAAATTGCGAACACGTTAGGTGCAACAGCCGGTAGGTACTGTTTCAGAGTCGGTTGATATCCTACTCTGCGGACTTATTAATGGGCGCGAGAAAGAAAGCACTTAAACGTCTTTTATCAAGTGACTTGATTCCTTAAGTCAGTTTGAAGAACGTGCGCGTCTCCTCAAGAGATCTCAACAAACTGTATTCAAATTCTTCTCCTATTTTCTTGGCTGTCGCTAAATGTGGGTACTATAGGCTGCTATATAGCTTACTCGTTCACTCGTTTGTTCTTCTCGTGAATAAAAAAAATCGCCAGGCATGATAGTGAAATCACCTGTTCTCTCTATTGAGTTTCAATAATTCTGCTTCACATTCGCGAGGGCTACTCCATTTGAGTTGCAAGGTTGATTTTAGTTTCCCTTTATTGTTTATTCCTTGAGCAGATAATCTTAAACAACCCGCCGACTTTGCTGCTTCTTTCATCTTTCCTTCTTCCTTTCATAAGTGTTGTGCATTCATAAGGATAAAGACAACAGCGGTAACAGTGTTGCGCTTTGGCATCCATTTATTGCCATGGACTCCATACAAACAGTGCTGAAGTTGTAGTGTGTTTATCAACAGAGCGTAAACAGATTTTCACGACTGGTTCTCCTTATATTTGGCATCACTGGGTTGCTTGAGCCAGTACATGGAGGGAAAATGTACTGCCTATAGAGAAAAAGGAAAATAGCTACGCTGCAAAAATTTCATTTTCTCCAAGATTTGCAAAATCAACTTCTAGCACAATGATACAGGATGCTCTACATTTCTTTTCATTTATTGTCACGCGAGTTGTGTTGTATTGCATTGTTAAAGTTTAAGACGCTAAGAGGTAAGTTCGCCTTTCTGCGCAGGATGCCGAAAGTGAGAAGGATGGCTTGGCGAAGGAGCTGGGCAAGGCCAAGAAAGACCTACAAGACCAGCTTCTGCGTGTGACCGACCTCAGCAACCAAAAGAACACACTAAATGAGCAGCTGGACTTTGAGAAGTCGCTGCACAAAAAGGTATTTGCTCCTGCCTGGTATCGTGGGCGGATGCCCCGCACCGCCACTATGGCTCAAAGAAACACTTCTACGTCGACATTGCAGGCCCCTACCACTCCAGGGGGCGGGGGGGGGGGGGGATGGTACGCGGCTGCAGTCATACACGAGGGAAAACAGGTGGACGGCCTCTCGTTCAGAGCGCCCAGCTCGACGCATGCGGAGGAGGTAGTGATCTCCCTCGCAGCCGCCCATCCCGACTCTAATTTCATCCTCACAGACTCTCGCGGAGCCTGTCGTAACTTTGAGTTCGGTTGGATGCACTCCATTTGCTCACCAAATTCTTCGCCAGAGTACTTGCGATTGCGATCCAACTCATCGCTCAATCATATGGGTCCCCGGCCACCAAGGCATGCCAGGGAACGAAGCCGCCCATGAGGCAGCCCGTGCCCTTACTTACCAGGCACCAGGCGTTCCTTGGGAGGACCTTAACCCAGATCACAGCCCTCTTCTTTCTTCTAAAGATATTACTGAGCACTAATGAGCCCAAAACCGGCGCTACCCGGTTCCTATGGAGGGACTGAGTAAAGCTGGCGAACGAACTTTCCTTAGGCGGTTTACAAACACACTGCTGTGCCCGGCGGTTCTCAAGCACTTTGATTCTTTTGACGGCCGGTGTTCATTCTGTGGGGAGGTGGCCGACATCTTTCACATGGTTTGGGCATGCAGGCAAAATCCTTTTCTCCCCCCATCACCCCTCCCCATACCCGAGAGGACTGGGAGGCGGCTCTGCTCGGCTGCCAGGAACTGTCGGCCCAACAGGCCCTGGTTCGGCGGACCTGCGCAGCGGTCACGACCAACGGGATCCCGGAATGAGGGACTCCGCCTCGTATTGAAGGGGGGCGAGACCCACTAGGGGCCCCTGCCCGAGCACCTCTCTGTACATATAGATAAATGAATGCTTTTCACCACCACCACCACCTGTCTGGGCCTGGCATTTGCATATGGGAACCCATGCAGTGTATAAGAAACAAGATATTTCAGTACAGGTAAAAGTGAAAGCACAGGTATGGCTGGGGGTTCGCTGTCTAGACGCATCAAGATAAGTACACTAGTCTCATGCAGAAGGAAGCAACGTTTATGCCCCATTCATTGTGCCTTGATCATGTATAGTTTGACTTTCGTGGTTCCTTGCGTGCATATGCTTATGGCCTCTTCGAGCTTTTGTATTTAATTATATTTTAAACGCTTCATGTTCTATTGTACTCGTTTTGTATAGTTCGTATTATTTTCCTTGGAATCGTCAATGTTGTATTCAAATTTTTTTAACATACACAATGTCAGCGCCACTGCTGGCTACTCTGCATCTTCGATGTAAAACAAAGCTAGTTGTAAAGTCTTCATCTTTCATGATAGTGTTTTTATTCTTTCAACAGGAGCTTGAGGAAGTGCGGATTGTGACGCAGACGGAAATCACAAAAATCGATGTCCGGCTGAAGGAAAACTACGATCGCAAAGTGGCCGAGACGCTGCAAGAGCTCCGTGAGCACTACGAATCCCAGATGGAGCTGTATCGCAAGGAGAGGCACAGCGTCTATGAAACAAAGATGCGTGACCTACAGGACCAGCTGGATCGACGCGCCTCTGCCTGCTCAATCTCTCTAGACGAGCTGAACAGCTGCAAGACGCGTCTGGAAAGTGCCAACTCACGCATTGCAGAGCTTGAGTCTCTGGTAAGCTTTGGGTCGCATGACCGATGCTGGCGTAACGTTTTCGGCGCGACTCACTAACAGCTCAGTTTTGTTCGGTAATAAATGCGGATTATACACACTGAAACGGACATGCTCAAAGGGCAACTGAAGAGGTTTTAGAATTCGATTAGCTTAAATGGGCGGAATGTGTGAAACATGCCGGTAAAGCCTCAGAGGTAGTTTTGCGCTAGCATTTGAAAGGGCGGCTAATCGCCGAGTAAAGCGGCGTCGGAGTTCAGGCTTCTCTGCAGTGCACAGCGACGGGCAGAGGCCCCGATAATGACGTCACGTACGACGGCGCTACGTTTCCAGAAGCGATTGTTTCATCGAAGAAAACCGACGCCATCGAAGGTGAAACTCGTGAAGCATTATTTGGCGGCTTCTGACGACGGACAGCAGCATGCAGGCGAAGGCAGCGCACATCTGAAGTTTCAAGGACAGTGACGTCACTGAGTTTTCCCGCACTTCTCCAACGCAGTGAGAAGTCTGAACATCGTCGCGGTTTAATTGACATTAGGTCACTATTTTAAATGCTAGCGCAAAAATACTTTGCATGCTTTACCTAGAACCTTCAGTTTCGAATTCTTGAATAACCTCGAATTCTCAGAAAATCACTACAGATTCCCTTTAAGCCCTTTATCGACCGGGATCCTGTGCCACAAGTAAAATCACTTTTTTGTCGTTTCACATTGCAAACGAAATCGATGTTTTTTTTTGTGCGCATACTTTCTAGCTGCGCTTTAATGAAAGGACTTTCTATTGAAGCATTGCCGTAGGTATGGATGGTTGGTCTTGGAACGTCCATTTATTGTATCCACAGTAATTCCTAAGCCGGCCTACTGTATAGTCTGTGCGGGATGTGTGCAGAACCAGTCGCTGTCATCCCGCGTCCGAGACCTGGAGCGGCTGCTGGAAGAAGAGCGAGACCGGCACACGCGAGCACTGGGCCACAAGAAGGAAGAGATTCGGCGGTTGCGAGGCGAGATCAAGGAGCAGCTGGCCGTGTATCGAGACCTGCTGGACATCAAAGTGGCGCTGGACCTTGAGATTGCTGCCTACCGCAAGCTCTTGGAGGGCGAGGAGACTCGCCTGAACATCACTCCATGTATGTACAGCTCCTCATATTGTTTTCCTCGGGTTCTCGTCGGCTCTTCTGGCAAGATTTAATGCGAGAGCGTTAAAGACCCCGTTACCCAGAAAATCCGGCGTCGGCGTTGTGAGAGCGGACCTAGACCCAGAGAGCAACCTAGGAGGCAGGTGGGCCACCTATAGGTCACGAGACCTTGCTGCGTCTTCGCAGCGAGGTGTGGCGAGTCACGTGGCATGGCGTCAGAGCCAAGCCTTCGCTCCTCCTGGTTTGAAGGTCAAATTTCATAGCCACATGACCTTCCGCTTTGTATAGGGGAGAAGTAGAGCTTTCGCTCTAAAATATGCACGGGCAAGTGTCGTGTATATTCGCCGCAGTATGCTCTTGCATGCTGTTGCACTTATGTTTGCTCTTGCCTTTCCCAGCTTCCAGCCCCGCAGGCAGCACAGGGATGTTGGTCGCAGCACATAGAGGCACGAAGCGTAAACGCATGTCACACCAAGAAGAGAGCAGCGCAGATTCCGAAGTGTCTGCATCTGCAAAAGAGGTCACTGAAGTGCCTGACCACTGCGATTATGGTACATATGAGATCGTTCATAACAAGGCAACAAAGGTCAGTGTTGCTTTCATTCTGCTTTAATGCGAAAACATTGCATGGCTCCCGAGACGGAAAGTTCCGCAGAATCTGTCACCGGAAGTTGTCCTCAGACCATGGAACCGGTAGTCAAGTGACGTCATAGTCGTGATGGTAGTGTGGTAAAGGTTATAAAATTGATGCCGATGTAGTATGTCATAATGATACTTAATAAAGAACGGATATAACGAATGTCGTAGCATATCGTAACTAGAAACCGGATGTAACGAACTTGCCGGATATAACGATGCCACGTGACATAGGATGACTTTTGCTTGCGCATTTCTCCATTCCAGCAGACTGTAGTGCTCCTCAAGTGTTTCGTGCTTTGCTGAAGTACTGTAAGCGCGTCTGTAGGAAGTTACAGCTCACTATCAGATGAAGCAGGCCGTTATGCTACTCACTGTCCCCTTGTCACATGTTTGAGGGGGCGGAGGAGAGTTGTCTTTACACAGCATAATCTGCCATAACATCATGACTGAGCTGCGGTAGGATGCTGATTCATCAATTTCCCGGCAAAAGAGTGCACTGCGCACAATTTCAAGCGTTCCGGGCATTCCCTCGCTTGCGCCAATACAGTTCGCACCAATGTGCTGGTCGTCGCCAGCAATACCATAGTGAGGAAGCCGTGACAGGTTTGAGTTTCTGCTTCCATCAGTGCGATAAGCCCTAAATGAAGCAGGCGACTGGGAGGATGGGGCACCACCAGGATGTCGAGTATGCATTGTCCCAAAATCTGACATCGCTGCCCACACATCTCTAATGCTGCGATTGCTTATCGCCCAGCACTAACTTCCCTCGTATTGCCAGCGCTGCAGTCGACAGTCGCGCAGTGTGCTCACAGTGTATTGGGTGGTGGAGACGTTCTCGACCTTGCACCAGTCTGAACCGCGTCGTGCTTGCGAGTTCTGTTTTGCAAGCACCGCGAATGTTGTACAATTCATGCTGGGCCAGTTGCACAACTTTCAGAATGCCCGTAAGCCGTTAACAATTTTTTGTACTTCAATATGCTTCGTTCATTTTGGGATACACATTCTACGTGGTGTGAATGTCTTTTGAATTCCTGTGATATTCATATGTCGACATTTTACTGCATTGCTGGCAATGGAGCTCAACGCGAATGATATTGAAAGCTGTTAGCTATTTTATTTCGAGGAGATAAGGAGCGCAGTCTCTGTGCGGTTTTTCATGTATTTGAGTTTAATGTGATGCCATTGAGTAGACTCAGTGCATTTCTCACACGAGTAATGTTTAGTGCTTCTCATCTTCCCCTTGCCTTTCTATAGGCGGATATTGAACTGATGCGCATCGCAACACTGTCTGTTATGACGAAGCTGACATGCACAGAGGGTTTTCGTATGTTCAAAAACCGCCACTTCTGTCTGGCTTGGTATTTGTTCTGTTATACTCTATATGTGGAAGCGCACTTACTGAAAAGTTTGGATGAAATGAAGCAAACAATAAGCGTGTTGACGTTAGAACTGTATGTAATAATAATTATTGGTTTTTGGGGAAAGGAAATGGCGCAGTATCTGCTCATATATGGTTGGCCACCGGAACCGTGCCGTCAGGGAAGGGATAAAGGAGGGAGTGAAAGAAGAAAGGAAGGAAGAGGTGCTGTAGTGGAGGGCTCCGGAATAATTTCGACCACTTGGGGATCTTTAACTTGCACTGACATCGCACAGCACACGGGCGCCTTAGCGTTTTGCCTCCATAAAAACGCAGCCGCCGCGGTCGGGTTCGAACCCGGGAACTCGCAAGGCCACTTGTGAAGAGATTCTTAGTATCTAGCCTTCAAAAGCTCCGTTTTCTGTCTGCGAGATTGCCACCTGGCATGCTTTACCTTTGGACAACTTTGCGATTAGGATCCTCCTATTTGAATGAACCTTCTTCCGACGCTTAAAGTGATCTCCATGGTCGCTTTTTTTTTCTCCCAGGTGGACCAAGATGACCCCAGTCAGTGCAGCGTCATGTGAAGCACGTTTTCAAGCATGCCGTCTGCACCGAGACAGCAAAAGAGCGCCGTCGGGGCGCATCCGCTATTGACTACTATTGGCAGACTAATTATTGATTGCACAGGCATGTTGCTGAGCAGATCTTAGCTTATTTGCGCGTGTTTTACAAACAAGACGATAGAGCGCCACTGTTATGCATGCCCAGAAGCACACGGGTATTTTGCTGCTCTGATCGATTTTCTTCAAAATGTTTTTATCTGTGCTTATTTACGTGGGCGTCTCAGTTTCGGTGTTTTATCCTCTTCTAAACACGGTGTTTTATGGGATTCCCTTGCTTTATTTAACGTTTTTTTACGATTTTAGCGTGAACACCAAAACGTTCCTTTCCTTCCATTCCCATCATTAGAGGAACACTGGCGCAGATTTTTATTCCTAGTACGGGGAAGCTTTGACAGAGCCTTCTGCTTAGGATCTGGACTTTAACCGCTTTCTACACAGGTTTTTCATATTAGGTTAACTCTGCCCTCTACAATGACTTGCTTTCGGCAGTGAACTAAACAAACGAGTGACCGGGGTGTTCCTATTTATTGGTTTTGGTTTATGGGGTTTAATGTATTAAGCGACTCGAGCTATGAGGGACGCCGTAGTGGAGGGCTTCGGATAATTTCCACCACCTGGGGTTCTTTAACGTGCACTGACATCGCACAGAACACGGACCTCGAGCATTTCGCCTCCATCGAAATGCGACCGCTCCGGCCGGGATCGAACCCGCGTCTTTCGGGTCAGCTGCCGAGCACCACAACCACTGAGCCACCGCGTAACCTCTTTATTGCCTGTTCCCAATGGGGAAAAGCTTTTTTCTGAAATGTTTACGGAACGTATACAGGTGACAATAGACAGTTCTGTCTCCTCATCAGCTCCTTTCAACTGGAATTTCATTACACTTGCGCACAGAACGCACGCTTCCCGCTCGTTCAGAAACTGCAGAAACTAGTTCAGAAACCTGCACTTTGTGGTTTTATTGTGAAATATCCATCAACACTGAAATGGAAAACATTGGGAACCCTTTGTGCACCTCATTCATGTTTTAGTTTTTCCTGAGCTTGTGTAACCGCCTCGTTTTATTCTCGCAATATAAAGTGGTTTCACCAACGTCTGTCTACATTATACGGCTTGATAAGTAGCTTGTATAGCCACATATCGGCACGCATATATCGACGCAGTCGCCCTAATAATGGCTGTTGTACTTCACCTTAGCACGTGAACGAGGCAGTGGTGGTGGTAAACCCCCTTACACTTGCTTGCTCTGCTGTCTATGCTCTTGTACAGTTGCATGTGTTCTGTGCATTGTGCATAGCAGCGCTGGGCAATACTAGTGCTCCAAGTGATTCATTTAAAGAGCATATGAAATAAATGTTAATTAGCTGAAATTATTATAGCTTGATGTTTATGGTTCAGCGCCCTCACTTGACTTAGTCACTCGAAAAGCTTTCAGAGTATGAGCAAGACGTTGCTTCACAGACTTACAAAAATCAATGTTTCCTGTGTATTCTGAGTGTCTGTTCACTTTATGTCGAAAGTTGGCAGTGCGAACAACGCATGCTGTCACATTACAATAACGACGTTGTACCTCGGCTACGCCAACAGCGCGTCCAAAGCGGCTCCCATAATTTAGGGAGCTGGGCTCGGGCTTTGAGCACCTGGTCCCGCCTTGGGCTTCGAACTGAGCTCAGTGCAGTGCACTAGTAGATTCGGCACTATTCGGTGCCGGCCCCAGTCGGAGCGCGCTGCCGAACTCACGTGGATTCTCAAGTGGAAAAGGAACCCTTGGGGTCCCTTTTTGGCCAATGTGACGTCGCCGTGCCACGCACGGCTGCGCTACGCCAGTGTATAAACGCGCCTTTAGTGAGAATAACCGAACCTGAGTACAATTCAAAGGTGTGACACAAACGAGTGACAAACAAAACAAACGAGTGACACTAGTTCGGGAAGGCACACTACGGAAACGCACGTACTGAGGTGAGCGCGTGCAACAGCCGTAACTTTATAAATGAGTGGTTCTTGAAAGCAGATCTTAGGATCTGTACTTGATTTTATCTTCACGTCCACCCGTCGTTTGGGTATACAGAGTAGGAAAAACCGGACTTAAATTCTTGCTTCTCCGACACCTTCGGATGGCGCTCTGCTAGGAGCGAAAGGCGAAAAGTTGAAATCAGGGAGCTTTGCGTACTAGAACGAAAAAAAATGTGGGTACCAGGAGGGAAACATCGATCATCTATCCTTGTGTTTATCCACCTTTGTCGAACAAAAGACAAAGCTAATATTGATAAGACACATACTTGTGCATGATACTGGAGACTCGCATCTTTCAAAATTCATGAGCCAAATTTGGTGCATAATTCGGCAGCGAGAAAAAAAATTATCCTTTCATACCCCGGTATGTCTGTCAAAAATTATTCACCTATGCGGTGCTCAAAAAAAAATACATTGCACAAAGCTGCGTTGTTCACTGCACAGTCATCGTAAGCAGACTCAGCAAAACAACAAAATAGAACTGTGCTTACCTGTCGTTTCCAACAAGAATTTCTGTGGTCTCTTGAAAACACAGCCACGGCACTAGCGTAGAGGGTTTTTCAACGTTACAGTTTTGTGGTGGCATGCCATTACACCTCGTCAGTTTGACATCTAGCTAGGCTGTCAGATTCAGCAGGACATTCGGCGCTCTGTTCACGTCTCTCTAGTCCTCAAGTCTCTGCTTTCCTGGCTTGTAATAGCCAATTGACGGCAAACACGTAAAGCACGAAAGAACGTAGACACAAGGGTACGCACAAGAGGATACGCACAAGAAAGGATGGGCGCTCTGTTCCATCTTGCCCACGTCCTTTCGCGTTTTTTCTGTCAAATAGCAGTGCACTCAGGGTTATGGCGCTCGGCTGCTGACCCGAAAGACACGGCTTCGATCCCGGCCGCGGCGGTCGAATTCCGGTGGAGGTGAAACTTTTGAGGCCCATGTATACTGTGTGATGTCAGTGCACACTAAAAACCCCACGTGGTCGAAATTTCCGGAGCCCTTCACTACGTCGTCCCTCATAATCCGAGTCACTTTGGAACGTTAAACCAAACCAAGGTCAAAATACCAGATAGAAGTCCTGATTGCATTAGCGTTTACAATAATGCTCGTTTGGCAATCAAATGAAAAGGAACACTACCCGATTCGCAAGGTGATGGGCAGTGACGCTCTTTGACACCAAGCTCAGTTCCGGTGCCATATCGCACTGCTTTCAGAAAAAGTCCGTCTGATGCTCTCGGTACTGGATGCCTAGATACTGCTTAGAAGGCAATAACTTCCCCCTCACCCGCGTTTGCTCAATCCGCTCAGACATCAGTAACTAACTGAATTACGGCCTTTCCATAGAATATAATTTTATGGAATTTGCCTTAATTCTCCACAAACTGTTCCCAAAGGTGGGGTTTCTGCATTGTTCCGATAACTTTCAATTGCTATCAGCTGCGCAGCATGCGGATATGCGTAGCCAACGTTCCATGGCGCACGATTGCTGGGCTAGACACGTTTTGGCACTGGCTTGGGGCTTCACAGCACACAGAGCTCATACATGCGCTGTTCGGAAGTTCGAGGACAAGGCTTGTCCTGTGTAGTTCTCTTGTCCCTCGTCTTTTTTCGGCTGGTAAAATTTATTATTCGACATGTCATACCAACTGGCCCACCATTCAGCCTTGCTTCGAGATACAAGTGACTGCAATTGATTGTACTTCGTAGCAGGGCGTCTTGCTCGTGCACCGCACGCACGGAATCGAAAAGTTGACTTTATAGGCGTCGGAACTGTGGGCAGATCTCCAGCATTTGTGGCATTGCAGCGGCCGGGATACAAACTGATTCACCCTAAAAAATATGGGCCGCACCTTCAACACCGTTGGCCATGTAATGCCGGCAAAAGCGGCATATAACCGTCTCAGTCGATACCTTAACTCCATCAACCATGCGCTACTACTGCGATAGATGGAGATTACACCAACACCTCCTGCGGCCGCCGCGGTGGCTGAGTGGTTATGGCGCTCGGCTTCCGGCCCGAAAGACGCGGGTTCTATCCCGGCCGCGGCGGTCGAACTTCGATGGAGTTGAAATTCTAGAGGCCCCTGTACTGTGCGATGTCAGTGCTTGTTAAAGAACCCCAGGTGGTCGAAATTCCCGGAGCCCTTTACTACGGCGTCTCTCATAGCCTGAGCCGCTTTGGGACATTGAACCCCCATAAACTAAACCAAACCAACACCGCTTGATGAGAATTTGTGAAGCGCATATGAAGGACTAAGCCTGGAGCCAACACCTCGGAGTAGGTTCCCTTTAAGTGTGCCAAGTGCGGCCACTAAAAGCGCTGTTCGGGTGACTGCCGAAGATGGATCATTTCAAGTTCCAACAGATCCATTACACATGCCTGGTCCGGCGACCTGTACAAGTCGCCTCCCTGGCCGAACTGCCAGACATCGGTAATCATGAAACAAAAAGTGGTAGAGTGCAAAGCATTCTGGACTGCATCCGGATTAATTATTAAACCTGATAACACTGCTACTCGAAGGGAAGATCGCAACGGGAATGCTACTGACGCCACCTTAAAGAAGGCGTCCAGGGATATCTGTGGTCTGCAGAAAAACCAGCCGACCACCAGTATGTACCTCGATCAGAATGAAGACGTCGATATCACCCCAGAAGACTATACAGTCAAGCCTCCTGTAAGAACTTCAGTAAGACGGTGAGTTGAGCTTGTTACATACTGACTATGAATGACAGCGCAGGGACAAGGGACACATGAAGCAGACAGGGCCGCCGCAGCTTCCTCCGTCAATGCTGCTTCATCTGTCCCGTCTGCTTCCTCTGGCCCTTGTCACTGCGCTGTTAATCCCAGTCTTCCTTTACAAAGGAATGAGCGAACAGTCTGAAATCGAGAAAAACTACAAGTCACCGACCGGTCTGAGATGGCCAAAGAAGAAGAAGAAAAGCGCAAACGTCACGTGGCCGAGCTGCGCGTGCTATTTGAGGACGACGAAGAGGTAAGCGCAACGCCTGTAGCGAACGTTCTTCGCGGCGATGTTTTTCCAAGTTGCGCCGCTCAATACAATGGAAAAACTGCTGGACTTCAAAGACCCACCGCTCTGTTTCGTGGAGCCGCTGAGGAGCGTCAAGCGGGGCAAGCCTGGTGACCCGAAGATCCTGCTCTGTCACGAAGGCGGCTACCAAGAAGACAGGTGAGTGCCCACGTGGCCAGCGTTCCAGCTGCATCGTGCCTGCCTTAGGGAACGCAAGCGAAAGTCCGTGTCCTGTTTTAGTCACCACTTTATGCAGCTTAGTCTGTTAGTGAAGCAGGCTATCGTCTTGATAGCCGTGGTAATCTGAATGCGTTTGTATACTATACTTATTAGGCGCCGTGCCCTGGCCCGTGTGTCTTCTGCTTCCGCTGACTCTTCAGGTTGACAAAATGGACCGATTGTGATGGGAGTAAGAAAATGGTCATTGATGCTCGCGCAGTCCCGGATTCGAACCCGACCGCGGCGGCTGCGTTTTTATGGAGGCAAAACGCTGAGGCGCCCGTGTGCTGTGCGATGTCAGTGCACGTTAAAGATCCCCAAGTGGTCGAAATTATTCCGGAGCCCTCCACTAGGGGTACCTCTTTCTTCCTTTGTTCTTTCACTCCCTCATTTATCCCTTCCCTTACGGCGCGGTTCAGGTGTCCAACGATATATGAGACAGATACTGCGCGATTTCCTTTCCCCAAAACCAATTATTAATTATTATGCTCGCGCGGTCATCTAGCGGCTCTTCTTTAAGAGCGTTACCTCTTACGTCCGAGATTTCAAGATAACGGCGGGAGATCTCTGGTCAGCAAAATGCGACCCTCCATCACGTGACCACCCGCGCGCAGTCGTCGGGCCGCGAACAGCCGGCTTACATCGCATGCTGGCGTTCCGCTATGTATGCACCATCCGAGCAGGTGCCGAGACTGGTGCCACTTGGGGTTACCATTGGTGACAAAATTGCGGCCGGCTCATTTGGCGCAGAGAGTTCGCAGCGGCGGCAAACAAATCGGCACAATGCGACGCACAACGTTGTTAGTCGGGTTGAAGTCTGGTGTGTGAGGCGTTCGTACCGACGACCTTTGGTCCTCGAAACCGTAATGGAGAGCGACCTTCGGATGGCCATGGCGGTCGAACCAGTGGTCGCAGATGGATGCGGGTGGTACCAAACGAATCGTCGTTTCGTGATGTACACGTTGGTATCCGAATCTGTCGAAAAAGCATAGGTGAAAACAACTTAGCTAACGCTCTTCATTTGATTTCGAGTTACTCTAATTTTCTTTGCTGTTTTTTCCGCGGCAATTCTTTGTTTTCTTTCTTTAAGTGCAAATAAAAAGGGGAGGGGGAGGTGTTAGGAGACTTCAGTACCCACACGCTCGTGGGTTGCGTTTTTGTGATGGATTGACAGGTAACTTTGAACAGTCAAAACTAAGCAACTACTGAGTGCAGTTCAAAATTTTGCCCACTCCACGAAACTTTCACGATTCACTAATGTGCCATTTTTTTGCGTTTTTATCGTCGTAGGCTGTTGGGCTTTTAATGTGTGTCATTTCTGGTATTTTTCAGAGCGCTAGCTCTAAGTATCCATCCACTGGAGCCAAACACCGCTCCCTATATATTTACCGCGATTGACGGATCATTTAGGCGCTGCAGAAGCAGCCCTTTTTGTGGTGCAGTAGTTTTTCCAAAAAAAAAAAACATTGCGCAAGTAGGCAAATCGAACCAAAGTATTGTTTTATGCAGTCGCGTTTTTTGATCGCCGCACTCGTGTCAACAATAACAGATATTAACAATGCATACTGTTAAAAAGTAAGTACATTTCTCTTTCCAATGAGTTTTTAAATTTTTTAAAATTGGTTTTGGAGGAAAGGAAATGGCGCAGTATCTCTCATAGATCGTTGGAGACCCGAACCGCGCCGTAAGGGAAGGGATAAAGGAGGGAGCGAAAGAATAAAGGGAGAGGTGCCGTAGTGGAGGGCTCCGGAATAATTTCGACCACCTGGGGATCTTTAACGTGTACTGACATCGCACAGCACACGGGCGCCTTTGCGTTTTTCTTCCATAAAAAAGCAGCCGCCGCGCCGCGGTCGGGTTCGAACTCGGGAACTCCGGATCAGTAGCCGAGCGCCTTAACCACTGAGCCACCGCGGCGGGTTTTGTAATGAGTTCAAACTTGTTTTCGTATAATAAGCGGGAGACCCACAGCGACCGCGCAGCGTCATAGAAAATGACCAGCGGCCGCGCAAACATGGGACCCAACCCTTAAAGGACTGTAGACACCAAATTTTTGCTTGCGTGTTTTCTTCTTTCAAACGATGTGTTAGACATTCGTATGCATGAAGCACACTGTGGTACTCATGTACGACCACTAAATAATTTATAATCCGATTTCTTTTTGGCGCTGTTTTGCTTTCGGTTTCATCGATCGAACGACTAATATAACTAATATAAAACTAATATAATCGCTGACATTCATTTCTTGTCATTCCAGGTCTTGGAAGAGGCTGGATTAAATGTCATAGTGAATTATAATTACATATAAGCTGTTATATTTCTTCTAGTGGACCACGTGACCAAAATATCAACGTCACACTGGTCGTTCGGTAGATGAAACCGAAACAACGTGAGGGAAGAAATTCAATTATAAATCATTTATCGGTTGTAGGCGAATACTACCCTGTAATCCATGCATTCTAACGTCTAACGCATCGTTTGACAGAAGAAAACGCGCAATAATGGTAGCGCCTCCGCCTCAAATGCCAAAGGCCCTGGTTCGATTCTAACGTCTAACGCATCGTTTGACAGAAGAAAACGCGCAATAAAATTAGGTGTCTATAGTCCTTTAAAACTGGGCCTGAAACACCTTTCAAGCACAGTTTATAAACTTACTCAATCGCTGGATTTTGTTACGACTTAAAAGGGTAAACTTCTTCACGCAGCAGAGAACCCACAATCACGTTCGAAAATTGGCGAGCCGTTTCCAGCGAACTTTACGAACTCGCGCCCTCCTCCATGTCACGCGTTTGCGTATGTCGGTAAAGAAATGGCAGCTGGGTAGATTCCTTGAAATCATGCAGCTACCGTGACCGGCGGTGGGTCCGAGTGGGCGGGCCTTGCGGAAGAGTGCCAGCCCTTGAGCGTGCAAACAGTGACGAGAGGACTGGGAAGGCGCTAAGACGCTGAAATTCTAATTTTGACCGCAGACAACTCAGACAATTCTTTCTTGGAGGATATTTGCTAAGCATGTCCCAAGCATACCGCAACTTTAATGAATATTATGGCAAGACCCTTTAGCATGGGGTCAAATATTGGCTTTTGTATGAAAATTATTCCATTTGCCACCATGATGTTCCATCATCCAAGGTATTTGCATTTTCACATTCTGAAGCCCTGCTCTTGCCGATATTTACAATAGCTTGTATTTATATTTTTTGGTCATATCCAGGGTCATCCATGGTATTGGCAAACCAGACAGCTACCGGTTTCATCACTGGCAGATAATTGACACCTTTGTCTACTACTCACGTCATTTGGTTACCATCCCTCCTCCTGGCTGGATCACTGCTGCTCATAGGCACGGTGTCAAGGTGTTAGGTGAGAAAATAGCTTCGGCCTTCGTTACACGGGGGTTCAACCTCACTTGGAAGTCGCTTGTATCGACCAGAACTTTCATTCAATTGCTTATTTGATTTTTCAGGAACCTTTATGCTGGAATCTAGGCAAGGTTTAAAAATTCTCAACAAGATTGAAAGTAGCAACTTGTCATGCAAAGTTGCTTCTCAGCTGGCACGTGTGGCAGCCCTGTCCAGGTTCGACGGATGGCTTATCAGAATGGGAGAAAATATGGTTAGTGCCTCAGTGACACTCTGGTGTATTGACTTAGTACACTGCTACCTCAAAAGAAATGTAAATGTTAATGTAGTGTTTTCAATCCACGCAGTTCTCTTCCGAGCAGCATGAGCTGCACGTGTACCTTTTAACGGCATGAAAACCATGAATTACGCATTATTAACTCTTTTCAGGGCAGTAGGACACATATGTCTCACTTGATTCAAGCACCGGCAAACAGCAAACAGTGCACCTACATGCGACATTTTTCGTATGAATACTACCGAACAATCAAACAAATCACTCAGCGTGTTCTACTTTTGCTAATTGGCCTCCTTGATGTTCTGTGCATGCAGTTCGATGAAAACAAATTTTGCTGAAACAAAAATTGGAAAAAATATTATTGAGCTTTTGAGCCTTGTACATCAATCAACTGCCTCAATACTCCTTGAAGCAAAAGACAGGATGTGAATGCATGCCGGTAGTCTAAGCAAGTGGTAGAAACAGCTTAGCTGAAAGTTATGTCATTCAATTTCTAGAGTCATTCAGAGTGTAATTTTACCATTTGTTTCCATACTTGATGGAAGGCAACAGTAACCGAAGCCGAGGAGCATAAGGGATGTTTTTTTGTTTTTAATTTGTGGTGTTCATCAAAAGGAGGACAATAGGGCAATTACTTTAAAGATAATTAATTGGAAAGCAGTACGTATAACTAGCCCCTCTTTTCCGTTCTCTTGTCTGCTCATTTGCTTGCATGCCAGACAAGCACACAGCTTGCACCTCATAAAGTGTTATGCTGCATTAAAATGTCTTAATTTTGTGCCCAGGGCAAGTGCCCTGGCCATGTTCTGAGACACCTACTCACGGCCATCACCTCCGAGACTCATCGCTATGTGCCTGATTCTCTGGTCATCTGGCACGACGATGTCCTGTCTGATGGAAGGGTAAAAGCGCAAAACGAGTTGAATGGCAGCAACATGTGCTTCTTCAACCTCTGCGATGGAATGCTCCTCAGCTTTGACTGGAACGAGAACAAGCTGCGTAATTCTGCAATTGTTGCAGGAAGACGCAAGAGTGACGTCTATGTTGCCATCGATGTTTACGCACGCGACAAGTGCTATAGTGGTGGCTACGACACTCGCAAGGTAAATGATGCTTAGCACGTGCTCAATGTTCCGCCTAAATATATCACGAGCTTCATTCTTGAAAGTATGATCTAAACTCTTTGGCAGGATTGTTGTTGCATTTCTTTCCAGTATCAACATTTTTGCAGTCTTTGTTATGGCAGGATTGTTTCTGTTGTACCACAGAAATGAAAGGGCTACAATTGGCAATATACTGGCAAGAGAGGAAAGCAGGTTCAGAAGTCTTTCCCCAAAAACAAGTTAAGAAAAGAAAGAACGTCGCACTCAAAAGTAGTTGAACATTGGCAGCATTGCTTGTGACACATGAGACTAGGCATTTGTCCATTTTAAAATAATAGAACTAAGTGAAGATGGATATATGGAAGAAAGGCAGCCACACTGGAAAATGTTTCAAGTAAGTGAAGGCCGCACAAAACAAGGTGCTCATGGTGCCAACTCATCACAGAAATCACTGGGAATTGCGGTGACCAAAAGGGAGCTAACATATTTGCTGGCTTACGTAGTCTATATCTGAGATCTTCCATACAAACAATATTTTTGTTCAATTTTGTTCATTACCTTACCAGGCGAAGTTGCTTGCTGCAAATGCTTTTCCTTCTCATAGAACAGGGCATGGCAGAATCAAGAAAGCGGTACCACAAACACTATATCCCCCTGTCAACCTGTGCAACTATAAATCTGTTTGTCAGAAATACTGGCTGTAATAAGCTGTGCCAGGGTTTATTCGTATGACCTATCTGTTATGTGAGCATTACAGTAGGTCACATGACCGGACTGTGCGACGATGTTGTTCCATGTAGACTACAACCACAAAAGCTCACAGGGTTCTAGCTATAACAGCTGACGCTGAAAAAGCATTCTTTAAACATGAAAACTGCAAAGGGCGGGACTTAGAAAACAAACATACAGGACGTGCGCTCATTCCGTGTGCTTATTTTCCGTTTCCCAATCTTTACGCAGTTTTTATGCTTAAATATTGTCGTACTAGCTAGCTCCCCACCGCACTCTCGTTTAAAATATAGTCGTTGAGGATGTTTTGAGCTAGGTCGGCCATAACTAAAGCTTGAGCCTCAGCTTGTGGCCACAGAAGAACCAGGCTTCGCATAGAAAAGTCCCATGACTCATTGTTAACCAGTCAGTAAATGCTCACATAACTGACTGTTCTCATGACATTACATGATCACATTACTGGCCGAGTAATTTGAACCACCTAATGTGCAGCATTACCCGTTGTCAGTGCTCAGACATTATCTACTGGTCACATTAATTTAACGTGACAGAGTATCTAGTAGGCCACATGACTCACTCAATGCCAAGCCTGTGATCATGACCCCATTAAAAGCTGATGCTGAAATTTGTGTCGCTCAGCATGAATTCCCATCTGAGTTCTCATTGTCGTTTCAGGCAGTGGAGATTGTTCGTGGGTACGGCTTGTCAGCAGCCATTTTTAGAGCCAGCTGGGTGTACGAGACGCAGAACAAGAAGGCTTTTGCAGAAAACCAGTGCCTGTGAGTTTGATGTGGCATTCGACATCAGCCAATGCACGCAGTTTCAGGGCACGCCACTCCTTATTATTACAGTCTTAGCTACACGAAGAAAGGAACACACACTCTCCATGGTAGACTTGCACATTACTTGGCTTTGGTCTTACAGTTGTTCACAGCCATAACTCTGATGTATGTACTTGCCAGTCCACCACCTTTGGGTGCTTTTAGCTGCCGATCCAAAGGTCGCGGGTTCGATCGCAGCCAAAGCAGCAGCATTTTGGTGGAGGTGAAGTGATGCAAGTGCACTCGTTTACTGAGGTTTTTCTGCAACTTAAAGAACAGCGGGTGGCGAAAATTAATCTGGGGGCCTCGCTCATGTGTCCTTTGTAGCCCACATTGTTGCCCTGGAACATAAAAATGGTAAGGAAGTCAGTAATTATGGTTTACGGTTTATGGGGGCTTAACGTCCCAAAGCGGCTCAGGCTATGAGGGATGCCGTAGTGAAGGGCACCGGAAATTTCCACCATCTGGGGTTCTTTACCGTGCAGTAACATCGCACAGTAGACGGGCCTCTAGAATTTTGCCTCCATCGAAATTCGACTTCCGCGGCCGGGATCGAACCCGCACCTTTCAAGTTAGCAGCCAAGTGCATTAACCACTGAGCCACCGCGGCGGCCGCAAGTCAGTAATTAGTTTAGGCAGAAGGCAATGTGAAAACGTAGAAGTGTTATCGGCGGGGCTGAACCGAAGACCTCCGCATGTCGCGTGTCGCACACACGCCAACTGACCTAGCCTGGTGGGGCCCTGCATTTGACACGCAGAAGTCGCGGGTTTGGCTCGTACTCGTGAAATTTTTTTCTCCCACTTATTTTTAAAGCAAAAGTTTCGCTAAAATTTTCTGTTGAAACAGCAAAAAATGCGAGGAGTAATACTTCCCTCTTTGGTTTCAAAGGCCATTGGTTTCTTTCATGTATACATAAGGCCCTTTGATTTTGGGTTGTATTTTTGTCCGGAACTTCGGGGGTAGGGGAGGGGTGTAAAAATCAGGCGATATTTTTTAGATCAAGTTTGGCTACAAATGAGGTTATTCAGCAAAAGGTTCCCAATCGTGGTTCTTCACGGGTCTTTTTTTGCAGCAAAAGACATTTACTGTAAGCTCGTTTTTGTTCATGACATGAACTTACTATTTCATGGACAATACTCAAATACGTAGGCATATGCAGGTCTCTCCATAAGGGGGAAGGAGACACTGTTTACGGTAACGGTCATTATGCCTTCTGGGTAGAAGGGAAGAATATGGGACCAGTGACATCACTAGGGGGATGCGGTTGGCACCAAGCGTAGACCTCAAGAAAGTGTGGCTCCAGCAGAGGATAGGGGCAAATTTAGTGACTGTGGCTGCAGGCACACTCGAGGATCCTTATTTGACTGGGCTCAATGCTTAAATTTTGAAATTTGCAGCCTTCTGTGGCTAGCTCTCTGAGAAGACAATTTCCGTCAAAATAACTGTGCTATGGATGCACCTGAAAGAGGCGGGAATTTACCTCATAAAGGCCAAGCACTGTTCAGCGTTTGACTTCGTCACATTCGCAACTCAGTGGTCGCAATTGCATCAGCTATTGCTGACTCTAGTGACATCACTATGGGACTAGGCACGCACTCCCTCACCCATGCCACTGCCCCCTTTTCACCCACCTCTGTGCATGCTTATCAGAGATGGCATTCCACTAAGAACTGTTTACCAAATAAGATTTTTTTCTCATTTACTGCAGCTATTTCGTCGCATACATTACCATCATCTGCACAGCACTTTCACGTCTGTGCAATGCCTGCCTTTGCCTGTACACTGTGAAAATATTCATTCAACATCACAGTGACAATTTTAAATGCTCAAGAGCCTTGGTACGATATAGCGCTAGTGGGGATAGTGTTTGATGAAATGATGGTAATAAGAGTTAATGGAGCTAGTGCTTGATAAAAAAAATGGCAATAAGACATCTGGTCAGGCTGTTTTGGCCTCTCACTTCTGAAGTCGAACTTATGATACAGATAGCTGTATCTTAGATAACAAGCATGGAACAAAGTTTAAAATAATCAATTTAATGAAACACTTCCTGGGAATAAACAGAATATAGTCACTAATTTTTGTGGGATCTCTTCAGCTTGGTGGTCTGGAAAACCATGTTCTCTAGAAGGTGCACTTTTGTGTAGAAATTTGGTTTAACCTGATTTTTGGAGAACCTTTTTGGGGTGCAAGAATTGATTTAGGGGCCTATGTGCACCCAAGTGAGTCCCTCATTACCAGCGTTCTTCTCTGCTTACTTACTGGGAATAAATGGTAATAGTGTGCCGACGGTAAAAATTAGCGTTTAATTCCCAGGCAACTATATAAACCAAAGTATTCCCTCAAGTTTGTATAATTCCCAATGTGTGAATAATTCTCAGGGTGCAATGCACGGATTTTGTTGGCATTCATTCCTTTACAGGGCATTTATTGGTATCTCCAGGTGCACCAACTTTTCACTGTTTTTAAAAAAGGAAGGCTATGCTCAAGCACAAGACTGGATAAAGCCTGTCTTAGCACTAATATACGGAGTGGCACTCAGAAACAGGGGCCTAAAAATGTGCACATTTCTCCTTGTTTGCGGTATTGTTCACAGTCAAAACAGTAGTGTCCTCGCCATGTCAGAGCACTCCACACACAAAGCCGCCGCAAACATCCGTGCTGCCTTTGAAAAGACATCACCGCATACCCTTGTTCTCCGCATGTCGTCATATCCGTGCAGATTGTGGACCTTTCCAGACCAGTGTTGCTCGGAATGGCGCCTCTCCACACTGCCTCTCGCCACCACTTTCTGCCAGGGATTTGGCTACAAACTCTACAGGGAAGGCCAGGTTAGCTATTTTTCTTTCTCTAATGACAAAGGTGCGGGTGCTTCTCAAAAATAACAAAAACTTTTGTGTGCCTTTGACGTTTTCATCAGAGTTTGCCATCAATCACAAGTGCGCAATGGCCACCAACAGTTTTCCAGAATTGCTGTCAGTGTGTGTAGTCAGTAATCTTTTGTAACTATCTAAGCAGTTAAAAACATGTTGAACAAAATGGACTCTCAACATCCACATTTAGGCATTTAGTGCACAAACGCAGCCAGGTGCTGGACATCGTGCGTACTTCTGGTGTTAGCGAATCACTGTCATAATGAAGCCTTAGTATGGCACCACTGGCCACCAGTAAAACAAGAATAGTGCACTGAAAACGCATGCCACTGCTTCGCAGGTTCACATGGCAATGTCACGGGAATCTCATTAGCATACTCCATTCAATAAAACACACAAACTAAGCCGCCGTGGCTCAGTGGTTATGGCGCTCAGCTGTTGACCCGAAAGACGTGGGTTCGATCCCGGCTGTGGCAGTCCAGTTTCGATGGAGGTAAAATTCTAGAGGCCCAAGTACTGTGCAATGTCAGTGCACGTTAAAGAACCTCAGGTGGTCGAAACTTCCGGAACTCTTCGCTACGACGTCCCTCATAGCCTGAATAGTCTTGGGATACAAACTAAGATTGCATATTTCACAATAAACTTGCTGTTCTGCCGTTAATAAGGCATGCAAATCTGAGGCGAAGCTGGTTATTATTTATCAATGAAGTCCTTTCTGTTTACAGTCAACAGTGTCAATATCCAAGCGACCACAGAAAAGCACAAACAAAGCTTAAAGCTATGGGTCTGCTTATGCACGTAAGATGCAAAAGTTGATCATGTGAGTTAGCTTCCACTAAAGTTGTACACTGCAGGCTTTGCTCCAAATCACAATTTTGCCGCTACAATGCTCACTGCTTGCTTTTACTGGACGCCTCAGCAAAAACAATGTTGCAGTGCTAAGTTCTTTAAACAAGTTTTTCTTTACTACACAGGTTTCGGAGCCTCAAAGTTTAAAACAGAAATGGCACAAAATTTCTGAGATACACCTACTTTTAATGCGGAGCACTGAGAATCAACTTTATTCTCATTGATGAGTTAGAACTAAAATGCTATTTCTTTAGAGCAAAGCACCACTGGTATCACATTTTTTGATTCCACACACTTACGGAGAAAACCTCCTGGAATAAAACTCAGTTGAAAGTTCGTGCTTGTCCTGTTTTGCCTCTCGTGAGCTTTCATGCAACTGTGCAACCCATCTCGCTATACTAGATATCAACCAACTTGCCCAACAATGCATCCTGCTGAAGTGCATTACAGTGATAACGCACCATCATAGGCCTTGTAACCAACTAAAAATCTTGTTACCATGTGTGCACTACATCATACTGAATGGTGTGGCAGCCTAAAGCTTATTTCTTTTTTAACATAGATATTGGTGTACCACTGCTACAAGCTGCGTAAATTTCACATGTGCTCTACAGAGGTCGCACTGCATGCGTTATGGGGCTTGAACTAGCGACTAGTCAGCAAACGATCAGTTCTTGGGACTGCTGACAAAATCAGCGTTTGCACTCAATGCGAGTAGTCAACCGAAATAACATACGCTGTGGCAGTGCCGAGCCATTTGTTGAGTCATGCTCAAAGAAGAGGATGCATTTACTAATTTCCTGCCTGTGCTTAGGTCGTTTGCCCGCCGCGGTGGCTCAGCGGTTAGGTCGCTCGGCTACTGATCTGGAGTACCCAGGTTCGAACCCGACCACAGCGGCCGCGTTTGGATGGAGGCGAAACGCAAAGGCGCCCATGTGTTGTGCGATGTCAGTGCACGTTAAAGATCCCCAGGTGGTCAAAATTATTCATGAGCCCTGAACTACGGCACCTTTTTTTTCCTTTCCTCTCTTAGTCCCTTCTTTATCCTATGTGAGACAGATACTGCGCCATTTCCTTTCCCCAAAAACCAATTTTCATTTTTAGGTTGTCAAGCCATCGGCGTGGTTCAACCTCTCCAAGCAGCAGCTGCAACCTCGGGATCAGGGCAGCTCTCTTTGTGGTGGCAATGGCTCGGCAATGGTGCACACTGCAGAAGCGTATGATGGTGGCGGCTGCCTCTGGCTACAGTTCAATCCCAACAGAGTGCCGCTATCAAATGTGGAGCCCTACTTCAGGTGAACCTGTGGTGCACTAATGGTGCTGCCACAATGCGGATGCTGCATTGCTGTTTATGAAGCATGTGAATGCTTAACTTCACTCAATCCGTTGTACTTGAATTTCATGCGGGGCAGCTTTTGGTAGTGGGTTCTCTTTGTTACCAAGTTTGAATTTGGCATTCACGTATTTTGTCTTAAAAATGTCAGTTCCTTTAAGATGACATAGGATCGAAGTACATGACAAGCAAAAGATAATCTGTCATTGGCAAGGGGTAACGCTCGCTGTATTTCCAACTTCTACTTTCGACAACTATTTCGGTACTGTTTTGTAACACATGGTAACGCAGTTCTCCCCGATGCGAAATTGTATTTTACCACTTACATACAATAGTGTGTTTCAACATATTCTTGGTGAACGTGGAATTGTCTAACTAGTTACTGGTTGAAGGTCATCGCCAGATTTCACCTTATCGTGGGACACTTTCCTGCAGAACATGTTACTGTGCTGGGAAATACCCTTGAACCCTTTGCACACAAGAACACAAACATGGACATGGGCCGTTTCGATAAATGTCTTGTCTTTCTTTTTCTGAGGATTTGCAGCATAAATGACCAGAAATGTTCATGACTGTCTTTAAACCTAGTGCAACGGACAGCATGTCACACATGCCGTAACTCTACACTGTCTTTACGTGAAGGTTACAATGAAAGCAGTCGCTTCGTGCTGCACCAGCGAAGTTTTCCAAGCATTACTTTGGATGCACTTCAGTGTTGAGCCTGTAAGGTAATGTAAGCTGAGAAAGAAATGCCCATGAGATGGCAGTCATTCACTGATGCATCGAAGTTTAGAGCACCAAGCTGCAACTTCGAGCTTTGGTGAGGGTCAAATTACTGCACCCAGCCTGGAAATTTGAAAAGTGTTGAATAGCATGTGTTACACTGGCAGGTACGCTTTTGCACATCCTTGTTTAATTTTTTTCCTTTATATTTTGCCTCAGAAGTGGTCCAGTTTCCTGCAGACAATGTGAACATTAAAAATGTGAAAGAATACAGAAGGAAAGAAGGGTGCACATTAGGTAACTCATGAAATGACAGGTGCTTTAATTTTACAGCAACAGCTTGCTCAGTAATATATTCCACTAGCTTGTTGCACAGTTCAGTCTGTATGGACCAATTGAATGTTACACAAACCCCACAGGTGTTCTCAGCTTTGTCAGTCAAGAAAATGGCAAGATTTATTATAGGCTGCTGACTGAAATATCTTTCTTGCAACTCGGAAAAATGATGCCTCATTTTTTCTAAACTAAACTGACTTAATCTCAGTATATGCATCATACCAGTTGTCATTTCATTCAGGTTCTTTGACGAAAGATTTTTCGCGTTCAACATTTGTGCAAGCAATAGCAATAGTAGCAAGTCTGAAAATATGAATATTTTACCTCTCGCAGGCTGTTCGGCTGTGACTTCCCACTAGGCTCCTTAACTGTCAGCTACACATACAAAAACAAGGACCCATGCTCCTTAGCGGGGCAGGACTTTGCATTAACACTAAAGGTCAGGAGAGCCGCGGGCAAGACGGAAGTGCTTTCCCTGGGGACGACGATTGCTGTTCCTCCACATGGAAATTACATGGTGGAGTTTGACATCACCACCAATGCTGATGGAGACCCTGGTCCTGCTAAACACTTGTGGACTACGAGGTACGTGTCAATGCACCATGATCTCACTAGTTATCACGCGCGTGAGCAAAGGTTCAAGGTAACTTGCGAACTGTCCACAGCAAGCCCACTCTTGCATCTCACTTGTAAGGGCTGTTACAACACGTGCAGTAAAAAAGAAAGTGCATGTGCAATGAACACGTAGTCCACATTTTTTAAAAGCTCTCATTATGTACAGAAAGGTTCCTGTGTTTTCACAGCAGTGACGACATTCTCCTTCAACGAAAGCGTGGTGGCTGAGTGGTCATGGCGCTTGGCTGCTGACCTGAAAAGACGCGGGTTCGATCCCATCCTCGGCAGCCGAATTTCGATGGCAGCGAAATTCTAGAGGTCCGTGTACTAAGAGATGTCACTGCATGGTAAAGAATGCCGGGTGGTCGAAGTTTCCAGGGCTCTTCACTACGGCGTCCCTCATAGCCCGAGCCACTTTGGAATGGTAAACCCCCATCAACCATAAACCGTTTTGCCGCTTAGTCAAATATTCACACATCCGAAAATTTTTTTACGGGAATCCCCCAAGGCAGAGTGAATTTGAAATAAGAGAGTAATTAGAAATCAGTCTGGCAGGACAAAGCTTACTGCTAATAACTGATAAGTTCGTTGTCCTCCTGCAGCAGTCATGCCCCCATTTTGTTTGATCATTGCTGTTGACTGTTATGACAATTACTAGGGCGCTCACTGCAAACATTTCGTACACACTATTTCTGGCTGTCTTAGGCCTAAGCTGCTCTGCGGGCAAGTACTAACAAGCTGTATTGTCAATGTATGAAGCGTCATCGGGATTCTTAGAATTTACAGAACTATGTAATAACCAAAATGCAAGTACTGGACTCAAGAGCAGAAAAAAGTTTATCTTCAGTCTCAAATATTCGTCAGAGTCCAAGATTAGGCGCAGTCATGTAAAAGGATTACACCATGCATTTTTCCTGCAGCATCACGATTTCTTTAGACTTTTTCCATGCAGCTTACATCCGGGTTTAGGATGTAAATCCCAACAATTACTTTTGGGGTTGAGAGTACCATGGGCTCTACCTTTATTACAAACCCCTTCTGTGTTGATAACACGCAGTGTGTAAAATTCATTGCTAGTCAAATTAGCTAAATTTAGTTATGGAGCGATCCCGTTTTTCTTAATCTCCCAATTTCTTTTTTACATTTCCATAGGAGAGGCTGTAGATGACAGATATTTTGAAGTTCCCAAACTTGTTCTGGCATTTCCAGTGCTTGGGAATAACATGCAGGGTGAACTGCTTGCCGCTCAAATCTCTATAGCACTGTTACTGTATTGATGTGCACACGGATACCTGTACGCATGCTTGTGTCTGCGTTTGATGTGACACATAAACAAATAAATAAATCTGCTGTAACTGGCTGCACTTTTTCCTTCAGAACATACCGTGTGAAAGACAACATGAAGGGCGTTGGTGGTGCCATTGTCGAGGAGATTGGTGTCACCCTGGGGTTAAACAAGCTAGGCAGCTTCCTCCTAGGTGAGCTTGTGGTGGAACGGCCGGAGGACAAGATGGCCCGCAACCAGGCCATGAAAAGGAAACTGGATGACTGCAGCTCTGACTCGGGGCCATCGAGTGAAGAAGAAGACGATGGCAAGTCAGAAGCAACGTTGTGACTTGTCACATGACCATGCTGCGAGTGATCCAAGATGACTGCTATTGCGGAATGCTTGCCAGTTGATGTGTGGCAAAGTGACGACCGCTTTGCTGATATGCATTACTTGGCTTTCAATAAATTGGTGTGGGGTATATGAGATCGAATATCGCATGTAGAAAAGCAATAGAAGGTGCGTGCCTGAAACACACTACTTATTCATTAATCCTTTGAGCCAATACGTACCACAACAGTGTAAATAATTATTCAGAAGCTTATGCTAATTATTCATCCAACTATGTACACAAGAGCTTACATAGCGAATTTGCGGTCATTTCTTTGTGCTTGTTGCACGTAGCAGCGATTTTTTTGCTTCACATGAATTAAGCATCCTTCATACCACACAGAGCTACTATCTGGTGCCATCAAGCAAATGCACTGAATATTTCTCAAAACAGTGAATTTAGTAGTGTGGTGAACCGGTTTCTTAAACTGGCCTGGAATGAGAAGACTGCAGAAATTAATTTTACATATTTAACTAAGTCAACTGGCTTGACGTCGCTTACGGAACTAGTTGCTCGTCGTCACGTGGGCTGCGTCTTCGTGGCATGGCCCGGGCTCTATGAATGGCTGGATGAACGGCCGAATGACTGCTGCGGTTAGGCGTGGGGACAGGTTTGCGGAGGTTGATCTCGAGCGATGTCAACACCCTGGGCTCTCGGGTCATGGCGTCGCCCCAGTCTCCGGCCTTGCTCTCCATCGACCTTCCTGCACGTCTCGTCTGCCAGGCAGCACCGCTCTCCTGTTCCTCCCGTCTGCCTCTTCCCTTCAAACCTCGGTGCCTTTTCTTTGCCGCCCACCTTCGCTGTTGCCGCTAGCCACTTCCTTTGTCCACCCCCTTCTCTTACCGATGGCCTCGCTGGTGACTGCCAAATATGGTAACGTTTGCGTCGCCAGACATTCCATGGGGACACGATGCTTGTACGGCTCGGTCAGCAGCCTCCAGGAAACGTCACTGACAGGGGTCTTGCCATTGTGAATGTGCGCAAACCGTCACAATAGCATGTCACCCACCATTTTAACACAGACTTATACCATCAGCAATGATTCCATTTTTTTCTGCATTTAGAGTGTCATATGCATTTAAAAAAAAAGTGCTTTCAGGATTGCTTGGGTTTCTGTTTGGAACATTCTTGCATACGGACGTCACAAATTCCAACCACTGTGGCACGCATGAAATAGGGTACATGCCTGTAAAAAAATTGACTTTTGGATTTTCATGCTTGAGAACTGAAGAACTGACTTTCTTGAGACCTCAATATGCTCTACAGATGAAAAATTTTTAAATTCAATTCGAAATAATGAGCAATGTCTGAAAGGGCTAACCACAACCAAAGCGGGTAAGCAAAGCGGGGAAAAGTTTACGGGATGCTGTTGTGCAGAAAAACCTACTTCGGCACTGTCGCCTTTCAGGTAAAGTTCTAGAAGGGTTAAAGAACAATCTTTCGGTTTATATTGGCTCTGTGTTGCCTTTTCCACGTGTCTGTGCTGGATTTAGTGTAGTCTGAGTGCAATACGCAATGCGGCTGCTATATTCAGCACGCCTTACTGCAATAAACCTATCGGAAATGCAACATTTGTCAGAGTGCCCTTCTGTTGTGAATGCGTTGCTGTTGCGCTGCAGTTACGTTAAAAGTATGCAACCAACTTATCCAAAAGCTCGATTTGGTGGCATCTTTCCCCGTTTTGCACGGAACTTGTCACGCAGCAGGTTTGTCCGCATTGTTCTTTGTGTTAACGTCTTGAAGGAATTCAAGTAAATGTAAGCGTGTACATACGTGTTGTCCCGCGGCTTAAGGTACCATAACACTTCATGCTGCTGAGGTGTCATTTGCGAAGTCCCGTCAACATTGGTGCTGATCCGAAATTGATCACTCATGAAACTACGGCCTAGAGAGTGCATTGCACTATTTCAGACTATTCTCAAACAGATAAAGCTTCACATCAGTGCACTATTGCGAGAATAATTTTAAAAAATTGTTACCCAGTAGTCTTGTCATCTTCACCCTTGTAAAACTTGTCACCTAGTGCTCTTGTCATTGTTACCCTTATAAAAATTGTCACCCAGTACAAAAATTCTCACCCAGTACTCGGCCGGCACATGCAGTTCGTTAGAGGTTCGTGCTGAGGTTTCATGAGCACTTGCTGCAATCATTGAAAAAATTTCTTGAAGTGGATCCCGTCGCACGTAAGAGCTAGCGCAAAAGACGACGCAGAGGATAATCAGGAGCTAGTATATACTTCTACCCTTCTTTATGCTTAGACCATGTTGCCCATGGTATCTTAAACAGTAACCATCATTGATGTCCCAGTATCTATGCTATCAATAAATGGGGGCATTATGCACTCCACTTTGTCCATATACACTACACACTAAGGTCTGTAAACAAGCTATTTTACAGACTATGAACATCAGGCCATTGAGTCTATGAAGGTTGGGAGGATTTGTATTGAAGGTTTCGTCATCTGGTAGCATATATTCCTTGGCTCGTTGATATTAGCCGGCAAAATTAACAGAAAAATGCAGCGTAAGTAAAATAAAAACTGCAATGCCCCTAGCAGCAATGTTAATATGCATCCTTTATAAATGACTGTACGTTGGACAACACACAAAAAGTACTCGGTACCATCTATTACTTAGAGTCAAAAGATATGAAAGAATCTGGACAAGAAACATACACAAACAGGCATTGTGCTAAAGATACAACTTCTTAGCTTATACTATGGTTAGAAATGAGTGCCTAGAGCAGCCCTAGTGTGCAGTTCACTTTTGGAGCTGTGTGGTTATAACTCTGGACTTGGGAGACGGGGAGAAGCAGGGCTTAGTTTCTGCCGAAACATGGTACCTATTAGTTTTGAATATTTGCGATGTCGGTTTACTTTGATGTCCACTGACGCCACACAGCACGTAATTTCTTTGCATTCAACTTCTGTTGAAATGTAGCCACAGTAGCTAGGACTTCATTCCGCAACGTTGCACTCTGCAGCCAAATAACACAGCCACTTAGCCATCACGGCAGTTTGCATGAATATGCATGTTTTATCGCATACCCCACCATCTCTAATAAGGTACATACTAGCAGGAAGACAGGACACTATGAACAAACATGTACGACATGAACAGAGCGAAACATGTCAATTGTGTTTCTTCGTTGCATCCAGTCCTCTTCGCGCAAGTATGTACCTTATTAGAGATGAACCCATTCACCCAGGCAAAAGTATTAATACCACACCAATAACCGAGAAAAATGACCAGATCCTCTTTTTAGCTTAAAAAATACTGTGAACAGCATATCTCGCCTCAAAAGACGACACAGTGTTAAGGTGATGACTAGAAGGATGTGAAGTGAATCATTTGAAAAATTGTAGGAAACTGGTCACAATGTACTCAGCATGTCAAGCTAGCATTGTTGGATTTTTTTTTCAAGGGGATAAATGTTTCCACAGTAATTATCTGCCACTGAAAGAGAAGCAAGGCACAAAGTATATAGGAATTTTCTAAACATAGTTCAAATTTTGTCAAGCAGGAACAGGAGATGCTTAAACATAGAAAAACGGTGAAGCATAAAGCGCCACGATAGTGATCTGATATCTCTCTGCATTCCATTTTTTATCTATATCTGCTACAAAGTGGAATGGGGACTCGCTCTAAAATACTCTAACCTTACGACACATTATGGGCACGAATGCGTATAAAGTGAACTTTCAGCTTTTTCCGAGCGTGAGCAGCATCTAACAGCGATTTCTTCGTTTCAGCTGAATTTTGTATCCTTCAAATAAGCTAGATTGTTTACGCCACAGAGCAAATGCTGTAACTTTTTATTTCACAAAACAGTGAGTGGGGTAGCAAGTCATCTGCCATTTTTCTGCGTACCTATTTTGCGGCCAGTTGTAAAACGATTTGTTTACTCTCAATGTCAAGTGCAATGTGCACTTTTGAAAAAGAAATTATTTCCACGATCCTTCGGATGTTTACTTTATAAGTTGCGGCATATCGACGTTGCTGTTTTCATCAATTACGACACTTTGTACACAATTTCTCACATTTCCGCAATAAAACATGCAGTGCTTTGCGCTGAAAAACTTAACTAATTGTCTTTCTTAAGGCGTTAAAATACTATTGAGGCTGAAAAATATTTATTTTTATGAAAACAAGAAATAGCGCACCAAAGGGAAACATAAGACAATTTGAAGCTGACCCAAACAGATACGTCACCACACTTTACCGACATGAAATATAGGTGTCAGCTCTAGCAGCCGTCTTTGCAAGCAAACACGCAGTGCATCAAGACAATTTTTTTGATGTGGATCGCTGAGGGTATGAAAAGAAACTGCGGATCTGTTTTGATCCTGATATCTTGAGTTTGGATCAGGTGGAGGGAACATCTTTCATCCAATTTTCTTGGCAATAAATGCATTTTTTTGCTGCTGGAGAAACATCAGTACAGCAAGAAAGAGCCGCATAACCATTTTTATTGTAAACAATACAGCGCAACCGTGAGCTAACACTGCCAGATAAAGTAAAGACAATGATGCCAGTTGAACCTTTATGACCAGCTACATGTCAAACAAGATTACAGTTGCACTCAAAAAATGCTGCACTGTGTTTCTCCACAAGTGTTTCAGGCAAAAGTAATGCAATCACACTTTGGGAATAGTTTTTAAGTATGCAGCTCTGATTGCTGCTCATCCAATTGTTACCAACCCTAACTCAGGTAAATGACTGCTGATGGAAAGAATGAAAGCATCTTTCTCCAAGCCAACCAACAAAACAACTGTCCACTGTTGTATCACTAGTGAGGGAATGCAACCACACAGAGTAGTAATATTGCAAGCATAGCGCTCAGCAATGCAGCCAGTGATGCCAGAAATCATGGGGAGGGCTAAAACTTATGCAGATGGCAAACCAAAGAGTACCAATGCTTTTGAACTTAAGGGCACAGGGTAAGGTAAAATTAGAAAAAAATCGTTTTTTTTTTCTTTTGGAATTTTAGAAGTTCAATTCTTTCTACACATGTTCCATGATCGCACTTTCCTCAGAAAGCCATATTTACGGCTGAAAAACGCTTTTTCCGAAACCAAGTAGTGAGCGGCCACGCCCTCTTTCAGGATTAACGTCAATTTTTTCAACCATAAAGTCCACCACCTGATTTCAAAACTTGTCTAAAATCAGCTACATATAAAAAATTGTCTGGCAACTATTGTACAGCTCCTCTTTTTTAGCCAAGACAATCCTGAGACGCTTTGCACGTTTTTTCTACGTTTCTGCAACCTTCATGCAGCTGCGTCCGAGTGCTATCCCTTTCGATCAGTATTGTAAATTGTGCCGGTGTTGGTTGCTGCTGATAAGTTGAGATGCCCAGGGCAAAGAAGGCCTTCGTCAGGCGTGAATTTCAGGGCAACCGCTACGCTCATCGTGAAAAAGCAAAAGGATGTCCACGACCGAATGAGATCCCGAACGCCGAACGCGCCAGCTCCTCGACATCGAAGCTTTCAAGATTTTCTCTGTGCTTCCAGGAAGAGGATGTGCTACAGAGCAGCAGCCAATATGCCTTAATGGACATGGACGGCATTTGTGCCGCAATTACACAGATTTGTGTGTGCAGAGAGTGCGGTGGAAGTGTTGAGCTCATCGAAATTGTGACAAAACGGGTAGGTGTTGCAAGCATTTACAGTTTGAACTGTGAAGTGTGTAGTGCCGCACGATTTGAGACGTCGAAGAAAACTACTTCTGGCCTCTATGAAGCCAACGTCAGGTTAGTGTATGCCTTGAGGTCCATTGGTAAGGGAATGGCTGCAGGAAATATACTCTGTGCTATGCTGAACCTTCCTAAGCCGCCGACAAAGTTTGCGAAATACAATCAAGAGCTTCTAGGTCACATCGAAGCTGCTGCTCAGGAGTCGATGAAAAGAGCAGCTGACGAAGCTGTGCAGCTGAATGAGGGGGATAAAGACATCGCAGTTGCTCTTGATGGAAGCTGGCAGAAGCGAGGCCATACTTCCAATAACGGCATAGTCTCTGCGACCAGTGTAGACTCCGGGAAAGTGCTGGATGTGGAGGTTTTGTCTAAACGTTGTCCAAAGTGCAGCATCAAGGGTACAAACAGTGACCCCCTTCATAGAGAGGTGTGCCAAAGCAACTACCAAGGCACCAGCGGTGGAATGGAAGTCGCAGGAGCACTGAAAATTTTCGGCAGGAGTGAGGAGCTTCACGGCGTTCGATACGTCAAATACCTTGGGGATGGTGACAGCAAGGCTTTTATGGCTGTGAAGGCACAAATGCCATATGGTGATTCCGTTGAAATATCCAAGGTTGAGTGCATAGGGCACGTGCAAAAAAGGATGGGCACAAGGTTACGAAGGCTAAAAAAAGGAAACAAAGCAGGAAAACTCTCTGATGGAAAGAGCCTCTTGGGCCGAGGCCGACTGACTGATGCAGTAATAGACAAGCTCCAGACGTACTATGGTTTGGCCATCAGAAGAAATGTAGGAAACCTGGATGAAATGCGAAAGGCCGTTTGGGCAACCTTCTTCCACTTATCGGCCACAGACGATGACCCATGCCATGGACTTTGCCCAAAGGGACCTGATATGTGGTGTGCCTTCAACAGAAGTCAGTCAGAGGGCAAGCCATTTTTCCACAAGGAGAGTTTGCCTGCATCTGTCTTGGAGGCTATCAAACCCATTTATAGGGAGCTATCAAAGGCTGAGCTCCTAGAGAAGTGCCTGCATGGGCGAACTCAAAATGCAAATGAGTCGTTCAACCATGTTGTTTGGGAACGCGCGCTAAAGAATGTGTTTGTTAGGCTTCGGACCCTACGGATGGCAACACTGGATGCTGTTCTTTCATTTAATGATGGTAGCATCGCACGGGCCAACGTTTTGAAGGCGTGTGGATTGAACCCAGGGAGCAACACTATCAAGTGGCTGAGGGAAGCTGACCATAAGCGCATGTACTTTGCGGACCGAGCAACACGACAGCTTACAAAAGAGGCCCGACAGTCAAAACGACAAGCCGAAAAGCGAAAAAATGACGGCGACAGTGACTACGAAGCAGGGGGCTATTAAACCAATTACTATGGAGGCGTTTCTGCGAATAAAAAATGGTTTTTCACATCTTTTTTCTCTTTACGCTCTATTATCTCAAAACAGTGTTTTTTCTTACAAAGGTACCATTATTTCCAATGCCTTTCAAGACAGACGGTTGATTTTTTTTTGCAATCATCTACATAAGTGTTGCCAACTACTGAACTAGAATTAAGCAATTTCACTGAGCAGTTATTCTGTTATGAATTTTGAAATGCGCAAAGAAAGGCCAGATTTGTGTACTACCGGAAAAAATTTTATTAAAAATCGAATTTTCAACACATTTCAAATATTCTAGTTCAGTAAAAAGAGCACAAAATTTGGCAAACAATGATATATGTATTATTAGGCTACTGTTATTAGTTAGTGAGAAACATGTACCTCAACATGGCCTAAAATGCATGGGAAGTATAGGGCTTACCCTGTGCCCTTAATGTACAGAGCACAAATAAAGGAAATAAGCACTGCAAACAGCCAGAATGTCGAGACCACTTTTTGGCAGCAGGTGCAACAAAGTACTCATACGAAGGAACCAAGAGCACAAAAGAAGAAATAAAATGTAAACTGAAAACATGCTGAAAGACTTCTCGCTGCTACGAAGTGATTGTTTCTACAAGCACATTGGCTGAACAGCTTATGATAAATCATACCAATTACAGCAACACTGATATCAGTGCTGATAAACCCAATAACTTTCTTGTCATAAACAAACTATAAAAATGCAACAAGGCTAGCTTCCTTAACATGTACACCGTACAAAGAAGCTAACTCAAAGCACAATTCCAGCACGACTGCTATACCGAAAAAAGGCAGAAAATAGGCCACAATATTCCACAAAATATGCCATTTGCATGCAGCACAGAAACAGCAATCTAACAAGTGATAGCAGTGAACCTCTTTCAATCTTTTTGGTTAAAAAAAAGTAGTTGTTAAGGCCTAAGAACAAGACCAAGCCATGCAATCTTTTGTTCTCTTCTCCCGTACATTCTGCTAGCAGTACTAGAAGACCACACTGAAAAAACATCACAGCAACGTATTTTCTTTTCATGTTATGCAAATACACCTGCTCCAATAGGAATCCGTAAATCTATAAAACATTTAACACAAGTGTGCTTAGGGCAGTAAATTTCAATTAACAATCAGGGCAAATTTTCTTCTGGTTTTCATCGGAAAGCTGAGAACACGAGGAATAAATACTGTACACATTATCAGTGAAAACTTTCCTTCAATAGGAAGTGATGTCATCCCTACATGTCAATCTTTTCCTGTCCACGTAAGTCTGGAAGCATAGCAGGCTCATGGTTTAGAAAGAAGAAATGGAATAGCCCAGTGCCAGTGTAGTGTCAACATTACACAATGCTTGCAAATGAATCTAACTACGGACATAGGGTTTCATTTGGTTTATGGAGTTTAACGCCACAATGCGACTCAGGCTACAAGCGACGCCGCAGTGAAGAGCTCTAGCAATTTTCAACTACCTGAGGTCCTTTAAATGTGCATCGACATCGCACAAGGGCCTTCAGCATTTCGCCTCCATCGAAATGTGGCCGTTGCAGTGGGATCGAACACACGTCTTTCGGGAAAGCAGTCGAGCGCCATTTTAAGATAGAACACTTGTCACAGGCCACCTAGCTAGCATGCCGTTATCCGGTTGCCAACACGACTGCTACCAAAACGTGTTCCAAAGAGCACCATGGAACCCTGCGATTCCTTTAGTGTCTTGTCACTTTGTGGTGCTTTAAACTGCACTTAGCTGAGAACGCCTTTGAGCACAAGTCACATTGGAATGGTTTTTCAACATTGTGGGTCAGCACGTGTGCCACAAGGGTTGCCTTTCGTGCAAATGCCATGGGGCACAGCTGACACTGGAATGGCTTCTCACCAGTGTGGATGCGGACATGTTTTACCAGGTGGCCCTTTTCTACAAATGCACAGCCACAGTGGTCACAACGGTATGGACGATCACCCGTATGGGTGCGGACGTGTCTGACCAGGCTGTTCTTTTTAGCGAATGCGCTCTCACAGTAACTGCAATGATATGGGCGGTCGCCAGTGTGGGTGCGAATATGCGCTACGAGGTCAGATCTCTTCTGGAAAATCTTGCCGCAGTGGGTGCACTGGTGAATCTGCTTGCCTGTGGGCTTGTCCCGGTGAGTATTCACGCTTGTACTAGTGGATGGCACACTGTGGTTGAGAAGGCACTTTTCATCAGGTGGACTTTGTCCATGAAACACGCCAATGCTGCAATCTGCCATGACTGATCCTGCAATTCAAACGAGAGCACTTATATTAAAATCTCGGGACCAAGATGCCAGAGCTTGTTTATAACTAGGGAACAAAAGTCAAATTTTGTATCAAATCAAAGCATATTTTATTTTCTAGCAAATATCTGGATGCAGAGTTTAGGCCCTTCAGTCGAGAAGAACTGCCCAGTGAAGTGAATCTTTAAAATTTTGGATTTAAGTAAGAAACATGGAAAAGAAATTCCCACCAAACCAGATGCCCAATTATTAGGAGTCTGTGAATATTTAAATTTTAAATATGAATAAAAAAATTTTAGGAAATAAGCAAACATTGCCCAGAGTTCTTATTCAAAAAAGTGTAAGGCCTTTTCAACCAAAATATAAAACACTATACTGACTCAGCACTATAAAAAATAAAATGGTATCCAGAGACATGTATGTTTGATTAAACAGCATTAACCGAGTTTTTTAGTAATTTTTGGATGATTTCCAGCTCTGAACTTTTTATATGTAAAAGAGGAGAGATGAAAGTTACAGAAACAGTAAAAAAAAAAGAAAATTGAATTTTTAAAATGAAAATCTCAGCTTTTTGACCTGCATCTCCCCTTCACGGTATGCAGCAGGTGATGTGATCATGCAATGAGTAACAAAATGAAATAAGTGAATTCATATGATGCAACAATTAAAGGTAACATGGTTGGTAGCAAAACCTCATTAATTCGGACTTCCAGGGACTGGGAGATTTTACCGATTCATCCAAAGGTTGAGTTATAATATAGCCCCTCCCACATCACTGATGAAAAAAAAAATGCAGTGAAGCCTTGCAACGAAGCTCACAGTGCAAACAGTGATAAGCCCGTGACAACTGTGCAGTTCCAGCATACTGGAAGAACAACACAGACACAGTGTTTCCCTAATGTCCTCACAAATCAGTTTTCTTTTTTCATATCAGTAATATGTTAAGTTTTACAAATATTTCTCACATATTGTGGGGTATATTTTGTGAATATTTTCTGGATACACTAACTACTAGGCCCTAATGCATCCAATTTGTTGGTCCAGTTGGATCCAGTGAGGTTCAATTGGCTGGGTGGCTAAAAACACAAGTGGAACCAATTGGAAGATCCAAATGGAACTAGTTCGAATGTCCAATTGGTTGCAATGGAAATTTCCAAAGCTTTTTTTTTTTACTGCGGCAAGCATAGCAGGGGGCAGTAGAAAGTTAGGCGGGCTGATGAGATTCAGAAGTTTGCGGGCATACGGTGGGCACAGCTGGCAAAGGGCAGGGTTATTTGGAAAGACATGGAGGAGGCGTTTGCCCTGCAGTGGGCATAATCAGCTTGATGATGATGATGAATGTGTTTTCATGCTGTGATAGTTTGAAGCAGGTGGTCGGCCATCATGTTTCCAATTCGTGTGATGTGAAAAGCCCACCTGCAGAATTTTGCCCGATGTCCAAGCCAATCAGTGCCCATGTAATAACGGTCCACCCGATGAATCAGTGCCCGCGGAATAACGGTCCACACAGTGAATGACAGAAACAAATTCCTTTGTACAGTTTACCTGAGAGACATCTTAAACATAACGTTTGGATAATTTGCCCCAATATTTTGGTTTTGCCATGAATGGGTCAACGAACGTCAGCACAGTATTCGATTGCTGCTAAAGATTTCAAAATTTTCCAACATTCAAAAACTGTCAGGTACTAATTTCTCGAACGAAATACAAGCCGAATAACAAACATATTCAATTTGTAATCCAAATTTCAAATATTTACACACCCATTCTCATTTTCAATGCTGACAGCTTCTATATGTCTGTACCATGACTTAACTTCAAGGCCTCATGCCTGAAACACATTCCTGTCACAAGAAGAGTAACTATCTAAACAAATCACAATTTAGGCCTTTAAAGGACTAAAGGTTGCAAAACAAGCAAATGAAAGCACACAAAAAAATAGCCGTGCTTTAGCTCTGGTTAAACCTGGAGTGAGGCATTAGCTACAGCTCGTCGAGTGGAACTCGCTCAGTCGAATTGCAAAGTCAGTCTTTTGCCGCTCCATTTCACTGGACGGTCCTTCATCTTCGTCCCTGGTCGTGGATTCACTCTTTCTCCCTCCCTTTCCGATCCCCCCACTCGGTGTTGCCGGCGCGGCGTGCCACCGGCAGCTGCTCCACATCACGTAACCATCCACGTGACCAGCCATGGCGCCGCCACGGTAATGTAATGTAGCTATCACTACAAAAGTACAATTGCCAGACATCTATTATTAAACAAGATGGTTTATGGTTTATGAGGGTGTAACGTCCTAAAGCAACTCAGGTTATGATGGACGCTCTGGTGAAGGGCTTCGGAAATATCAACCATCTGGGGTTCTTTAACGTGCACTGACATCACACAGTACACGTATTACTAAACAAGAGGCATTCATCAAAAACATTATCGTTAATTTTATATGGCTGGTTTGAGAACGTTCTCGCAGCATGCTGTAAAGGGTTCCATATATAAGCACTAACCATTTTCAGCAAAAAGCTTCACGGCAGTAGTCAAAACAGACATCAAATATAATGTGCACATGTGAACAAACTGTCACTGGAGCGATTAAAAAGAGCATAGTTGAGAAGTAAAATCTCGTCCTTTGAATTCTGCCCAAAGTTCACATTTCAGCCGGCAAAAAGCTCATGATTACCGGCAGACTGTAAGAGCACAAAACCCTCCCATCTCAAAGCTGGTTCGTACTTTGTCACATACGAAACTAACATACACATTGTAACAGACATAAACAAGGTTTCCATGTTCACACAAAAAATTTTAACAAATATTGCGTCTAAAGATAAAAATGCTACACCTCATTGCACAAGCAGACACATGTTGTTACCACTAAGCTGGAAATGAAATAAATCTCAGGGTTTGTGTTAAACTCATGTAGGAACAGGCATTGTTTAGCCAGCTAGTGTCAGCAATGTTTTACGAACATAAAAAAACATCAGACTTCTATGTCCAACAAAGACAAAGCGATTATATTGTGTACATTGAATTTGGAACGAATTATGGCTTTCATACAAGAGCAGGTAAAACAGAACAGCCAAATATCTGGCTGAGCAGTAATAAAAGCTGTTACTGCTGCTTTGGTAGAGATGCTGTGATCATAAAGCCTCAAACACTACTAAAGCAAAAAAAAACAACAGCAGACAAAATAAACAAAATAATAAGAAATGCGCTCGCATGGTACTGTAACAACAAAGACAAGCAAGGCGAGACATTTCCAAAAACTAAAGACCCTTTAGCACCAGAAGCGAGATCAAGGATGGTTGACCACAGGTACATGCACTCAAAGGCTACTCACTGCACAGAATGTATTACTTTTACTGCACCTTATTCTTTCAGCAAATATCTTGAGATTATGGGAAAAAAATGTTCTGCATGCACTGTGCTCTATCAAATGATAACAAGGTGACCTGCATACGTATACCCTTCTTTATGCTTAGGCCATGTTGCCCATGGTACCTTAAATGATAACCATCACTGATGTCCAGGTATCTGCACTCCGGTTAGATGGGGCATTATGCACCACATTTTGTCCATATACACAACCCACTTAGGTCTGTAAACAAGCTATTTTACAGACTATGAACATCAGGCCATTGAGTCTATGAGGATAGGTATTGAAGATTTCTTCCTGTGGTAGCATATATCCCTTTGCTCATTGATATTACCCAGCAAAATTAAGCAGAGAAAAGCAGTATAAGTAAAATACAAACTGCAGTGCCACAAGAAGCGATGCTAAAATGCTTGGTTTATAAATGTCCGCACAACAAACAAAAATTACTCTGGACTAACCATTAGTTCAAAAAGGTAGGAAAGATAACGGACAAGAAAAAAAAGTACTACGGGCATCTTGCTTATGATATGCCTACGTAGCTTTGAACATGACATTTCCTGTATGCTTAAGTGCAATGCCACATATTGTATCTTATACAATGCTCTTAATTTAGGCCTTGGTGATTGGGCACGTTGGATTTGAAGACTGATTTGGTTTGCCTGCAGTTTCACCCCTTTGGATCACTGAATATGCTCTTCTACAGAATGTGAGCAACAAGCTATATGCATTTGCGTATAGGTTGATTGCAGTTGATTTGAAACATTCTTCCAGCATCTTGTCTTCTCAGCATTGGTTATAATGCCTGCAAAATAAAGAACAGCAAATTAGCTCATGCAGAAGCAAAGCTTCAAAGCCAATGCAGCACTCTGTGTATGCAGGCTTTGTGTATTCCAATACTCAAGTTCATAGTGAACTTGGAAGGGAAAGGGATCTGGCAGTACTCATGTTGCAAAAAGGCCAGGCATTATGTACTCTGCTTTGTTTTCCAACAAGAGACAATGATTACAAAGGATGTATTTCAATGGCCAAGAACGCTGAAACCCTAGGCAATGTAAATGTTCGCAAAAGATGTTTGGAAAGGTGCTTTGCCGACAGCAGGCGCTTCTTGGCTTTGCCGCACTGTCTTGTAAAATAGGCAGAGCAGAGCAGTATAAGCCTCACACATTGCCGCAAACAGAGGTGCTTCCAGCATAAACAATAGTCATGTCCAATAGAAGCGGTAGAAGCATATTTCTTGTGGCATAGTGGTGGATAACAAAACAAATTCATTTGGTAGACAGGAACCCTTCACTTTCAAAACCGTTCAGTGGTAGACAGTAACCTGTGCCCGCTCTTAATGTTTTTCAATGTCAACACCTGATTGGTGCTGTACACTTCCAAGTAGAGATTGCTGATAATAAAGCATTACCGAAACGACACTCATGGTACACACTGTATCAGACAGTTCTTCCTCGAAGTCAGACCACTCTATCGAATTCTTCCCTGCAGTCCCTCTGCTTCCTGATCTCAGCACACGCAGAGTAACCTAACTCAAGCAGATATTTAGAAGACAGACTTGAAAGTGTAGATGCATGCATTTAGAAAAAAAAAAGCCTCCAGCTTTCCCCATCTCCAGGGGAGAACATAAGTGATATCACAACCAGAGCTCCATTGCAGCTACTTAAATCACTGGATGGCTGCCGTTCATAGATTCAATACAAGTGCTTATAGACTGTAGTGTTCGAATAGTACCACTTCATGGTGCACAACTTGCTTGGTTTACCTACAAAGAAGTGCAATGCCAACTGCAACAATGCCAGCGAAGAGACTCATATTCTCATTCTGCACTTAAATAAGGAGCACTGGCAGCTACAAAGAAGGCCCTTAATTGAATCCCCTCCATGGTGGTTGTTCTGCCTTTCCAGTCATATGTGGTTCACCATTCCTTCTGCCGCATTAATCAGTGGTGAGGCCAAAACAGTACTTTAGTTGAATGCAGTAGAACTGCTAAAGCACCAGCATGAAAACAACTTTACAGGAGCCCTTGCAGTCTTACTTGAAACATGAAACAGCTCCATTGCCTTTAAACTGAGAGTGCATACACCAATGAAAAGATACACATGCAGACAGGACGCACTCACTGTTAGGCTAATGAGGCCGTTTTGTTAACCCCTCAACACGTTTGTTGCAAGAAGGGAAGGCCTTTGAGAGGTGCCCCTAGTTTTAAAGCCAGAGGTTTCTTTGCTAAATCGTTAGTACTTATTTGATGCCAGAAGCTAAGCTGGAAATGTAGTCAAAACTAATTAGAGAAGTGGATGCACGTTGTGACCAAATTAAAAGGTACAAAACACCAGTACCAGACCGACAGAGCCCTAGTGTGGGGTAAGGCCCAAAAAAGAGGCAATTTTTATGCAAGCCATCTGCCATGCATACACTAGCGTAGCACATATGTTCATTCCTGAATTCACTCTGCAATATCATCAGCACTGGTATTAAATCAAATTTTGTCAGCAAAGCATCTGCTTCTGTGCACAACAGCATGTCTCAAACACAATAACTTACGGCAAAATTTTTGACTGCTTAGAGGAACAAGTTCTACCAGCAAAACAAGCAGATCTGCAGCAGCACCAGAGAAAGCTTGAAAAAGGTACTTTCTTTGGGGGTCATCACATTAAAAAAAAAACATGGCCTGGCTTGAACTAGAATGACACATTGTGAGTGACAATTACATTACCGTTCAGTGTTTGACAAAACCAGAAAAAAAAAGAGTAACACGTTATTTGCATTGAACAGAAAAATTGAGCCCATGGCAACTTAAATGTGTAATACAAAACACGAGGAAAAGAATTCCACCTACAGGCACTCTTAATAAGACCGACAACTAAATTTTAGGCATCAAATTTTTTTGCACCACAACGAAAAGCTTACTGCCTAAGGTGTTCGATTCAACAATATTTTTGTGAGAAATACGATAAAAGAATTTTTCAATCAGGCGATGAGCCTGTTTCACATGTCCCTATACTGGAAACCATGATCAGCGAGCCTGACGACAATCATGCACCAGAAAAAGTTATGAACTAAAACTGACATAGTTACAGCCGTCAAACATTAATTAGGCAGTTTCAGTATAGCATAGCGACCATTTCAGTCTCCACGCCCAGAGCTGTTATGTTATGGTACAGTGATGTGCACCTCATTGTTGGAAATTTCAGGGGAACATGGTTACCATGTCAACCAAGAAATATAGAGCACTATGGCACCATCTAGGAATGAAAGTTGAAAGCACATCATTAGTGATGCCAAAATTGAAAACTGAAAAATGGTTTTTGAGGAAAAGAAATGCACAGTAATTGTCTCCGCGCCACAAGGGAAGGAAAGAAGGTGGGAGTGAAAGAAGGAAGACAGAAAGAGGCTCCCGGAATAATTTTCACCACCCAGGGATCTTTAATGTGCACTGACATTGCACAGCACACGGGCGCCTTTTGCGTTTCGCCTCTATCGGAATGCGGCTGCCGCAGCCAGGTTTGCACCAGGGAACTTCGGCTCAGTAGCCGAGCGCCCTAACCACTAAGCTACCGTGGGGAAGGGAGCATTGCTTTTTATCAAAAGCTGAACATGAGAGAGCATAAATTATATATAAAATATGATGAACACTTCTTGAAAAAAACACTGTGAACTTATCGACAGATAATAGTTCACAGAGGTGTGGTCACGTGGGATATACCGGTAACAGCAAGGTTTCACCACAGGATGGTGCTTCAGCTGGTTTCATGCATACTTAACAACGTAATAGCGCTAAAGGCACCTTTCACCAGAAAATCCAATATCAGTGCTGCCGGCGTTGTGAGCGAAAAATCGCGGGCATGGCTCTGCCAGGCAGTTCCCAGAGAGCAACCTAGGAGGCAGGTGGGCCACCTAGCTATGACCTTGCGGCATCATCGCAACCAGCCCACTGGGTAGTCAGCACACACCCCACCATGGCACGTGGAAGTTAAATTAATGATTGGTCACACAGAAGGCGGAGCTTAACTGTCCCCTACAATATTTTCCCATGTCAATTTAACACTACAAATCCTCATTTTTCCGAATACAGTGCTCAAATTTTACAATATGAATAGAGATCTTTTATTTCCATCATACTCTCATGATATGTTTTGTTTTTGGTGAGTTGTCGGTTCGTTTAACACATTGCCACCAATGCTACAGATACAATTAAACATGTCCAGAGGACACGGAAGGAAAATTAGAACCAGCAGTGGCTACACAAAATATTTACAAACACCAAATAAAAAAAAGGAAACAGCATAAATCTCATTCAGCAGCAGCAGAGAAATTGCTTCTGCTCACAATGTATCACTCAATAATTGATTGCAATGGAGAAAGTCTTAATGCCATTCAATCATGAAATATACTATCATCAGAAGGTTCCAAGGATGTTAAACGGTACGACAAAACAGCGCGGACGGAAGGAACGGAAGAGGAGACACATGCCCATCTGTCAGCGCTGTTTCGTTGTAACGTTCAATACGAACCAACTAGCCCGACTCGGTCCTCTCCTTGCATGTTGTTAAGCTAAAAAAACACCCAAAACAAACAGCAGTGGAACAAGTTGGAGCTCGATCCCGATGTATGAGCAAAGACGGAATATGAGCAATACTAAAGGGTCTAATGAATAAAAGGCGAGATCAAGAACAGTATTAGCACATGTAGCTGCCCGTTTCTCCTTTTTCACGCAGATTTCAAATAAGGATAGAAAAAAAAGTACAACTGGTACTGTGCTTCAGGATATGATTACAAAGTTCTAAACCTGATGTTTTTCTACAGGCTCCAAATATTATCACACACGGTATCATTCACAATCCTTGCCATTTTAGCCAAGGTGATGGAATGCGAAGGCAAGATAACAGTGGATTACAAGAGAAGGCAAGCGTAGCAAAGGTCGACAGAAAGTTAGGTTGGCGGATGAGATTAAGAAGTTTGCTGGCGTACGGTGGCTGCAGCAGGCAAAGGACAGGGTTAATTGCAGAGGCATAGGAGAGGCATTTGCCCTGCAATGGGCCCAGTCAGGCTGATGATGATGATGATCTAATCGTGCCCAAGGCACCACCACATTTCTTGTTATGCACTCATCTTTGCAAATGCAGATCACTGAATATGCAGCATAAAGGATACGAGCAAAACGTTGTGGGACAGCGTAGTTGGCAGCAGTTGTTTTGGAGGACCGCCCTCAGGCTGCCTGTATTCCTTGAAGTCTACATACTGGCCCTGGTGCCTGCAAAGTGAAGCACAGCATAGTCACATACACAGGCGAAAAGCCCCAAAGACACAAGGGCATTGCAGTCAATCGGGCATTGGAAAGGCATCTGGTGGTACTGCTAATGGTGCAGTGTGTGAGCATACACCACACATTACTGCGACTGCATATGTAAATTTATAGGCCATGAATATCAATGCACTCAAAACAGAAAGGTTATTTCTCAACAGCTTGTGGTCGTTGGCCTAGATTGGACTGTAGCCTGAAGAAGAGAGCCTAATAAGTGCATAGAAAACCCAAATGCCATTAGCATAACGTTTATCTGCTGTGAGAGTTCAACAATGACAATATGGCAGCCTTATGTTGATTTCAAGGGCAGATTAATGAAGTTCAGATGGCCTTGGGTAATGACGGCTCTTCACAGATCAAGTCTACTAAATAGACCCTGGAATGATTTCGATGGCCATATTCTAATGCAACAGATCTGTAGAGGTGGTCTTTGTGGGTATTCGAGTCAAATTTAAAAGCTCTGTGTGGTTACTATAATTTACAAACAATTTTTTGTAGCGAGAGCTACACTGGGCTACTAGTTGAGCAAGCGGTGGCCAGGAGAGACCAGTTGTGCGCATGCGACGTTAACAAGGCAAGCGGAGAGGAGCAGCAGGTGCGGCGTGTGCTTCGCCATCGCCGCGGCGGAAGAGCAGTTGTGCGTATGTGGCGATACCATGGTAACCACAGAAACCCCACAGGTGCGCTGCGTGCTTCGTCGCCGACTCGCCGCAGGCCGTTCTATCACCCGAACCACGCGTCGCATGCACAGCAGTGAGCATAAAAGGCAGAGATGTAATGGGCAGCTGTATCACGTTTGATATGGATGCATAGAGGGAGAGTCCAGCCGCAGTTAAATGATGGTATAGACAAGTGAAGATTAACTCTTCCAATCCTAAGGTTGTCGCCTGGCACTTGGCTAATCATCAAAGAGAGAAGGGGCATAAGAAAAGGCAAAGAGAACAGCGGAGGCGCCCCCGAACAGCGAGAGGAACGGCTTGCCAAATGGAGATGCCTGACTGCCAAGTGTAATAGATGGCGCATAGCCACCGAGATGGAGCCCAATGTCTCTCATTGTTAAATATACGCTGACCACAACAAGCTCAGCCAGGGAAACGTACCACTACGTATATCCTGGCATAGCCGAGCAAAGCCACAGCCAATTTTTTTTTTAATCGGTCCTCTCAGCAGCTCTGAACCGATTAGGATGACACCTCACCACACATCGCCTACCCCAATAACGTCAATGGGCAGTCTGGACAAGCCTATTGACGTCATCGGGGACGCTCAGAGAGCGTAAGTGGGTGAGTGGGGAGATGGGGTGCAGGGGTAGAGTCCCAGCCTGTTTTCTTTATCTTTTTTTTTCTGGCACATCGGCGTGTATGAGTTGAGAGGGCCAAGGAGGAGCACCATTTTTAATCGCCGATACCTTCAGTGTTAACGAAGCTGGCTTAAAATTTTTGTGGTGCGATGACTAGCGATAGAGTACCGATCGCTCATATGCTTTTCAACCAACCTCAGTATGTACCATTTCATGGTCCCTTTAAGATGTAGAAATGCATTTGGTAGGAGACATGCATGATTTCTATGCCAAACAGTTTTGTGGAATGCTGAAATTGCTGTCTGTTTGAGCAATGGTTCGACAGGAACCAATATGGCTTGTGCTGCACATTTCTGAGGGGCACCTGACCACAAAAGAGAATTGGGACAGTATACATTCGACACACACTAATTCGCTCATTTGTTTCCCAAAGAGAGACTGCTCTGCCTAATAGTGCCTTCCTAGAACTTGGGCTTCTCACGCAGAGGTTCAGCACATGCATGCACAGTGGGTTAATGCATGTAGATACTAAGAGCAGAATCAGCCTCCAACTACCAGGCCAGAGTTCTAATACTACCAGGTGTTGCAACGAAGCTCATCACTAATTTATTAAAAAAGGCTTTTTGAGACACAAAGATGGCTTCTGCAGCATAGTAATACAGTGTTGACAGACATCAGAAAACAAGCGAATCATGTTAGCTATACTCAGAAACACTTAAGTCTGCAGTGAAGCTTCACCCACATTCACGACCGCTGCACAGAATTACTACTATGGCAAAAAAAAAAAAAAAATAGTCCGCAGTTGAAAGTTTTCTTGTTACCTAAACAAGATGCTAATCAGAAGAAAAAAAATTATAAGCTCTAGTATTTTGATATCGGCTTGTTTAACAAAGTCAAACATTAAAAAGCTGATTACATTTATTGTTATGATTGGCTAGGAAAGTTGGTGAGAGCAATGAAATAGCTCAAACTTTTAGCATACAAACCTGTCAAACGGCCCTCCCTAGAATATGCGTCTGCAGTATCAGCTCCTCACCAGAAGATTCTTTCAAATGAAAAAGAAAAGGTTCAAAGAGGTGCGGTGAGATTTATTTGCTCAAAAAATATAGAAAAACAGATTTGGTAACGGAGATGTTAAACTCATGCAGTCTAATACATTAGATAGAAGATGTAAAAAGAAAAGATTAGAAATAGTGTACCAAATCATTCACGGTGAAATTCACATTAGTAAGGAAAGATATCTGCAGCCTCCAGGTAGATTGAGCTCAAACCTTAATCATCACAAAGCGATTCGGCGACACTTGACCCAGCTAACGTCTTTCGCTGCTCATTCTTTCCGGATGCTATTGAGCCCTGGAATAAACTGCCCCCTCATGTTGCTGAGTCTGTAGGTGTAACGGCATTCATGAATGCACTTGGTGACTCTGTCTAGGCATGGGATTCCTGTGGACGTGCGCATAACTGACTGTCCAATATTTTATTTTTTTGCATAGCAAGTGGCTGTACAGTGGTTTGAATTGCGTTGCGTTTTTATGCTCTCTTGTACTGAATTCTCGACGAGGCTTGTTCATTCTTGTGTATATAGGCATTCTTTCTTTTTCTTCGTTTTCCCTCCCTGTAATGACCCTCAAATGAGGGTTGACAGTATTCATAACGAAATAAATACATGGCCCCTACCCTCTTAAAACGATGTGACAATGAATGGATATAAGCCATGATAATGACGTTCTTTCTTTCTTGAGTTCTACTATGCTGTCCCGGGTGCTACAGGTACCTAGCCTGGGAAACCAGTCTCCTTGTATCTATGGGCCTGGGCTAAAGTACTACTGCACATTTGATGAGGACAAGATTTAATGACAGCCATACCAATACACCATATAACAGTCCCAGTTTTCACAAGCTTCGAATGAGAAGACCTGCAGTTTAAGAGAGGCTTTTCACTCCTAGAAGAGTATTGCCAATACACATGATTCGATTTGAAAATCAACTTCTTTAAGTCTAGAAATTGCAAGATGCTCTGCTGAGGAACATCATGAACCTCAGTCCCAAACCATTTCATGAAAAAGCCCTAAGCAGCACAGAGACACTTTCAGTACCCCGGGACCTAACAAAAACCAGGAAATCATCCACGTATCGGAATGTGCGAATAAACTTTCTTGCTAAGTCGTTCTCCACATTCCCGTCAACTTGGCTTAGATAAATGTTGCTGATAGCAGAGGCTACCTTGAAACCTATGCATACCCCCAACTTCTGCATTAATACTTTACCCTGCCACACATCATAAGTGCTCTTGAGATAAACAGACAAAAGTTCCAGAAAAGACCCAGCAGTAATACAACATTTATTCTGGAACAAAAAGCATTCATCATTGCGATATATGATACATTTTTGAATGCACTGCAGAATTTGATTATGAGGAAGAGAATAAAAGAGATGGACCACATCTATGCTAAAGCCAGAGCATGAAGTCAGGTTCTCATCAAAGAAACTTTACAACAGCCGCCGGGGTCGGTACAACATACAGGTCAGTAACGGAAAGTGCTGACAAATGCCTGTTTAGGTATGACGATACAACCATCCAAATACTAAGTGTGGTGCTCAGGGGCTATTGCTCTGAAATGTACGTCCGGTATGCGTCTTTGCCGAAATGTTTCAAGTGAAGAATACTCTGCAGTAGACTTTTGCTCGGACAGAACCAGATTCTTTCTACCGACCCTAAAATTCTTTTGTATTGCATTACAGACTTTTCCCAAAACTGCTCTTCAGATAGTACAACAAAGAACCCTTCTTTATCTGATTTCACTAGCGCAAACGATTGTCACATAAGTATTTAACTAACAAGCAAAACTAGTCATTGCACCCACTAGGGCTCTTGCTACTAGCTACAGCGTCAACGCGCGCGCGCGCGCACGCACGCACGCACGCACGCGCGCACACACACACACACACACACACACACACACACACACACACACACACACACACACACACACACACACACACACACACACACACACACACACACACACACACACACACACACACACACACACACACACACACACACACACACACACACACACACACACACACACACACACACACACACACACACACACACACACACACACACACACACACACACACACACACACACACACACACACACACACACACACACACACACACACACACACACACACACACACACACACACACACACACACACACACACACACACACACACACACACACACACACACACACACACACACACACACACACACACACACACACACACACACACACACACACACACACACACACACACACACACACACACACACACACACACACACACACACACACACACACACACACACACACACACACACACACACACACACACACACACACACACACACACACACACACACACACACACACACACACACACACACACACACACACACACACACACACACACACACACACACACACACACACACACACACACACACACACACACACACACACACACACACACACACACACACACACACACACACCTGGTCCTGTCAACAATCGGAGCTTTAGACGACGCCTCACGAGAAAAAGCAAATATTTCAACGTACATTTTCTTCACACCAGGGTCGAGGAAGAACTTGTATCCAGAGCGCAAGGTTTTTTTCATGCTTGAAATCATGGCCAAATCCATAATGACCTCCCCGAGGACTAGAAGCTTTGCCTGTTGTCGTCTTCTTGTAGCTTTGGGAAGAATCGGGCGAACGGGGCTCCATAGGAATTCCGTGAGCTGATCGGTAGTCACGCACCACACGCGAAAGACACACTGGTTATTGTGCACATTTCCCTCTCGGCAACTTGTCCGAAGTAGAGCGAACTAGAACTAGATGTTCTAGTTCACTCTACCCACGCACCACACTCGACACGACCACCGACACAGCCTTCACTCTTTCGAATTTTGCATATCCTCCCACTGATCTCTGGATGCCGCATTCCCGCTTTCCGTAGCTTGTAGATATACTTCAGTTTCGAAACTCCTCGGCGCGCCCACGGGGAGGAGCCGGCCCGCCGCGGTTCCTGCCACCGCGGCGCTGCGGTCGACGGTTGAGCTGTCGGAGCAAGCGTCGTCTGCTAGCACCCAACGTTTCGCTTGCGCAGGGAGTTCCGAGTTCGGTGGTAGAATGTTTGTTCAGCGACCCTCTTCGACAACTAGGCGCGCTTGTTTCAATAAGGCACGCTTGTTTTATCGCGCGTATAAAAGTTTGAGTCTGGTTGGCTTGTTTCTTTTTTGATAGCACTGCATACGTTGCGCACGTCCGCTCCTTCTAGCACACAGCAAAGAGATGCGTCTACACGCGGCGTTCACCGAGCTGACATCTGCGACAAGAGTGCACACGAACTAGTGTGCATATGGGGCTAATTTAGACGTGTTGCGGTATAATTTGAAATGCGCTTACTCGTCGTCTGTCGTGTCAGGCCACCGTATAGCTCCGTGCACACGTGTCCCGGCGACGTCCAATAACTTTAGTGCGCTCAGCGCCCCGTTCATCTGGTTTAAGTTGCTGCTCATGATGCAACATTCCTTAATGTACTCATTCATGATATACTCTAACTGCAGCACTGGGCAACGTACCATCGCTTTAATGCGAAAATTTCTAATGAAGAGTGGCTTATATGCGGGAAGCAATCACCAAGATAAGTGACACCAAGAAAACTATTGAGAATATTAAAATTACGATATTAAGGCTATTGAAAATTAAAGAAAGCACTTGAATTTATTTCCAATTCATATTGTGGGCGTATTAAGAGGTAAACTCCTACTAGCGCTCTTTTTATTTTTGCAGGCGGTGTTAGGCTGCTCCAGCCGATCGCTCTGGGCCCGGGCGGCCTAGCACCACTATAGATCTCTTTGCATGAATCTTTTTTTTTATCTTACTTTGCAAAAAAAAATGCATGTGTGTTACCGAATAAAAATGAACCAATTGGGCTCATCTAGCGTTCCAGGCAGATCGAAAATTGAGGCTCGATCAATTGTCTTGAAGATAAACATGCCTCCTCTTTCCCTTTCATAAGAAAATGCACTTGCAGAAGATCAGGCTACTGTTCTAAACACGGCATTAAAATAATTTCACCTTGCGAGATCTTCCAATTCTGAGGAAGTCGCCGGGTGGGAAGCATCGTTTTCGCTAATAGCTGCGAGATAATTAAGTGCTCTCCAAATAATTATGTGACTCACCTTTCTTAACCTGACTTATAAGGTACTGGTTGCGTGCTACTATAAACTCTGTCCACCCTAGATCTTCGACGATCACCGCTTTTTGAAGACAAACGACAGGTGGATAGACTGGATTGATCAGATAAATCGCGTAATAGAACGGATTTTTTCTTCAGTGCGCCTTGTGTATCTCCACGACGTCACCATTTATGTCTGCGCTGCTCCGCTAAGTGATTGTTTGAAACTTAGTCACATACAGTATTGTGCGTCTTTATCGCTGACACTTTCAAAAATTTCCCCGCCTCAACCGCTGGCTCGTTTGCGGTGAAGCTGCACACAGAGCTTGCGTATTATGGTAACTTTTGTATCGTAGGAAGTTTGACAACGGCACTTACTTAGTTGAGCCGTGCATGATGCGAAAACATAATCGTCTACGTAGAGATCGGCAACAAAAACCCGCAGACGACGCTTTTTCGCTGGATGGATGGATGGATGGATGGATGGATGGATACGGCTGAACCCTTTACATCGGGCGGTGGCTCAAGCCACCTAGCCATGTCTTGTGAAATTTTACTCCTGTCTTGCTTTTAGCCACCAATCAGATAACCTTCGCTTGGTTACTTCTAACCTCTTAAAATCCACTTTCCCTTCACTATCCCTAAACCCCAATGCCTTGGGTAAGTCAGCCCCGCTGCCTTCCACTGTAGGGTGAAGCCCTTTACAGAAAAGTATCAAGTGTTCAGCCGTTTCCTCCTCCTCTCCGCACGCAATGCACAAAGTGTCTATCTCCTGGTACCTGACTCTATACTTCTTAGTCCGCAAAACTCCAGTCCTGGCCTCAAACAACAAAGAACTTCCCCTACAATTATCATAGATATTTTCTTTGACAATTTCCTGTTTAAAGGTCCGGTATGTTTCTAGTGCCGATTTCGTCAGCATCCCTGTTTTCCACAAAGCTCTCTCTGTTCCTTTAACCTTTTTCTTAACCGATAATTGCTGATTTGCCCCCTTACTGCTGTCCAGATATTTGCTTGTCAATTTTCTAGTTCGCTTTCTCCATTTCGTGTCAACATTCTTTATATACAGGTATCTGAAAACTTTCCTAGCCCACCGCTTTTCCTCCATCCTTCTCAATCGTTCCTCAAATGCTATCTTACTGCTAGCCTCTCTGCTCTCGAAAGACGCCCATCCCATATCACCCTGTACCCCCTGATTTGGTGTATTGCCATGTGCTCCCAAAGCTAACCTCCCTACTCCCCGTTGCCTAATTTCCAGCCTTGCTTGAACATCTGGCCTCATACACAGGACCGCATTCCCGAAGGTCAGGCTAGGGACCATCACCCCTTTCCAGATCCCTCTTACCACCTCATACCTATTGTAATTCCACAGTGCCCTATTTTTCATGACAGCTGCATTCCTACTAGCTTTATTCATTACATATTTTTCATGCTCTGTCAGATACTCAACACTGTTATTTATCCACACCCCAAGATACTTGTACTCATTCACTACCTTTAGCACGAACTCCTGTATTCTATGCTCGCCGCCCTCTTCATTAAACGTCATGACTGCAGATTTTTCCTTACTATACTTGAAGCCTAATCTATCTCCCTCTGTACTGCATATGTCTAACAACTTCTGCAGGTCTTCCTTGTTGTCAGCCATTATCACTATATCGTCCGCATATATTAGTCCCGGTAATGTCTGTTTAATCAATTCCCCTTGCTTGAAAAAAGATAGGTTGAAACCTAGTCCGCTCCCCTCTAGCAGAAGGGCGGCAGTGGCGCCATATGTTTGCGGTAGCGCAAAGCGTCACGTCAAGGCCGTCAAGGAGAGCGTTGCAAGGAGCGCGGGCCGTTTAAATATGCCGTTCCTGTAGTTTCGTCTGCTTCTACTGAAGCGCTTACAACATTTTCGACTAGTTAAGCGGAAAAATATCAGAACAAAAGATTTAACGAGACTTTACCTTTTAAAGAATATTGTTTGCAATGCTCGCCTCGGCGGCCTTGTCGTGACGGTTTCCACTGTCCGAAACAGATGGCGCCACTGCCGGTTCTCAGCGAAAAAGCGTCGTCTGCGGGTTTTTGTTGCCGATCTCTACGTAGACGATTATGTTTTCGCATCATGCACGGCTCAACTAAGTAAGTGTGTAATAGATCAATTGAAACAATTCAAAAAATGAAACATGCAGTTAAAGATCCCCAGGTGGTCGAAATTATTCCGGAGCCCTCCACAACGGCACCTCTTCTTCCTTTCTTCTTTCACTCCCTCCTTTATCCCTTCCCTTACGGCGCGGTTCAGGTGTCCAACGATATATGAGACAGATACTGCGCCATTTCCTTTCCCCAAAAAACCAATTATTATTATTATTATTATTATTATTTTGGCTCTCCGATCTCTCGTAGACGCTTACGTTTTCGCATCATGTGCGCCTGAACTAAGTAAGTACCATTGTCAAACTTGATACGATACATAAGTTACCATAATACGCAAGCTCTGTGTGCAGTTTCACCGCAAACGAGCCAGCGGGTGAGGCGGGGAAATTTTTGAAAGTGTCAGCGATAAAAACGCTCAATACTGTATATTGTGTGTTTTCTCGAGCAGCCTGCCAGCGCAGGGATTTTCCTGTTTTTCACTTTTTCAGGAACAGAGGGTCACATATATAGCGAGCAAATTGCGGCCATTCTTACATATCCTCAGCCGCTTGTGCAACCGCGTACGAAGCAGGCAGTCATATTTGTTGAATATCAGATAATCAGAGAAGATAAAACAGTGCCGCACCACTTAAACGCTCGGAAGTTCAATAAGAATAACACTTCCTGATCACAGGAAGCGGCTGCATATGCATGAGCGGTATAGTGTCGTTTATTACATCTTTAAAACTTTTCCTTGATATCAAAATGCGAAGGAGAACGGCTAGCCGTTACTGAAAGCCTTGAATGGAATGACATCTCGAGAAGAAAAAAAAAATGGACGTAGAGTAAACATTCTACCACCATATCCAACGAGATGAGCACTGTCGCCCGCACCGCGCGACGATCACGACGGCGCAAGCGTCGATTGCAGCGCCCTCACACTCTCTGGGGGCAAGTCGCGCCCGGCTCCGGCGGGCATTGTACCATAGTTGGCGCAAGTGAAGCCACCGGAAGTTCGGAGGCATGTTCGGGAAGTTTGGTGTCTGCTCTGTATTTCACTGCAAAAAGTCGCGTCTTTCGACCTTCCGTTCTCAGTTTTTCGCGTTGTTTTCGTGTAAAGTCTACTATAATATCAAAGGAATAAGCACGCTCAAAGCAAGAAGTGTGTACATTGTTTCGCGAACACTGTAATTTCAGAGAAACTGAAGAAAACTGGCATGCAGGTCTCACGCTGCCGCGGCAAAGGGGTACGCGCATTAAACAAAGTGTTCTTATCTGGTTCTTGTCTTCCAAGCATAGTTAGGACAAGTAGTGGAATGACAACGAGTCTAGGTCATCTTAAAAAAGCATTTCTGTGTAGCAAAAAACAGGCGAATGATGGCGCGGAAATCCTGACATTCGAAGAGCCACTCGTTATACAGCTGGCGCAGTTTCAGTTTGGGGTTGGTGGCGGACGATGTCTCTTATCATCGATGGCGGTTGATGTTTATCGCTTTAGGGTGCCAATTACCTTCCAGGCGTGCTTTCAAGCTATCTCCATAGCACAGCCATGTTTCATCTACACAGCGCGAGAGAAACGACTGACGAGAAACACGAATGCAGCAGCGCATATGACAAGCGCTGTTAGAAGTCAACTGCACCGAGCGTTGCAAACAATATTCTTTGAAAGGTAAAGCCTCGTTAAGTCAGTTGTTCTGATATTTTTTTTCGCTCAATTAGCCGAAAATGTTGTAAGCGCTTAAGTTAAAGCAGACGAAACGGCCGGAACGGCATATTCAAAGGGCCCGCGCTTCTTGCAAAGTGCCTCGTCGGCCTTGTCGTGACGCTTTCCACTGCTGAAAACAGATGGCGCCAAGGCCGCCTTTCAGCGAAAAAGCGTCGTATGCGGGTTTTGGTTCGCCGCTCTCTACATAGACGATTACGTTTTCGCAATATTTACGGTTCAACTAAGTCAGCACCGTTGTCAGACATGCTACGCTGCAAAAGTTACCATAATACGCAAGCTCTGTGAGCAGTTTCACCGCAAATGACCCAGCGGTTGAGGCGGGGAAATTTTTGAAAGTCTTCACGATAAAAACGCACAATACTGTATGTCTTAGTCTGCAAAACTCCCGTCCTGGTCTCAAACAACAAAGAGCTTCTCCTGCAATTATCATAGATATTTTCTTTGGCAATTTCCTGCTTAAAAATCCTGTATGTTCCCAGTGCTCATTTCGTTAGCATTCCTCTTTTCCACAGAGCTCTTTGTTTCTGTAACCTTTTTCTTAACCGATAATTGCTGATTTGCCCCGCTACTGCTGTCCAGATATTTGGTTGTCAATTCTTGATCTGAGAGGCTGCGCCATCTGCCGGATTAAAACGCAACTCACAAGCGACAACTTGTGTGTGAAATGCTGTTGCTGTCAGATTTTCAGTGCGGTACTTAGTAGCAGAAGCAATTATGTTCTTTGTAAGATTAATTCGAGCGTGCAGACGAACCTCATATTCGAAGATGGCGCGCTTCTCGCATCCACCAAGCCGACGTTGTTTGCCTCGCCCTCCGACAGATAGCGCAGCCTGTGAGACCGGCTGCTTGGCTCGCGTTTTCAAAAACAGTACTCGTAGCCGAAAACAGTTTCTCGCTAAATCCATCTAATACAAGGAAGTTGTGTGTTGTGAGCCTATCAAAAGATGGCACATATCCACACTGGGGGATCGGCCAAGAATCGGGTGGCTATTCACCTGAACGCAGCCAATAAAAAGGAAAAGCACGTGGGAGCGCAACACCGGTGAATTCTTCGTCATGAACAGAAAAGGAATGAGAGTTTCGATTTCAAAATTATAAGAATAATAATAAAGAGAGGGATTAAATAATAACGATTAAGTCAAAATGCAATAATGGATAGAAAAGAAAAGTTTGGAACACTTAGCAAGGCAGTCGGTGAGATTATTTAGAACAGCGAGTACCGATGTTTATTTAGATCTCAAACGACTTAGCCAATAATATTCCACGTCGTGAGCGGTGTTTGCTCTCGATTAAGCCAGTATTTTGCGCACAGGAAGTTATTAAAATCCGGCACATAACACTGGAATGGACCACTTTTCCAGTAACGTCCTGTGCGCAAAGCCTCCCCGTCCGCCAATTTTGACGATAGAATTTTTGAACAGGAGAGGAGTTTGCTGAACGCGCTTTTCCACGACGTCCCCTTGATGCGACAAACTACTGCAGCACACTAATGGACCATCTGGAAAAATCTGTAAGTCAGCTTTCTGCAAGGCTTGCTTTCCAACCAAAAGTTCTCGTTCCGAGACGACACTCGTGCATTTTTTGTGCGGTGGGGTTCCCCCCTTCAGAGTACTTCTGGAATATCACCATTTGACTTCAAGATGGCCCCGAGAGAGGGGGGACCGCTGTCAACCGGTCTCCTGTTGCACCGCAGTAGAGGTGACGGCAGGAGTGGGCTCATGCTGAACTTTCTTAGAATTTTGTGCTGAACAATATAGATTGACCCCGCACTGTCGCGCCAACTCCTTCCCTTCACCTCTCCGTGCCCCTAGTCCGAACAACGAACAGCCCACAGCCACTTCGCGACGACAGATATCGCCCCCATCCCCCTCCCCTTTTCGTGCGCCACGCTGAGCGATGACACATCCGACTCACAAAGACGACAGTGATGGGGACGCCAGGAAAACTTCCCTTCGCATACATTAATGGACTTAGCCAGTTTTTAACAAAGGAAAAGCGAAGCCAGCTTCCTGCTTCTGCTGCTACTGCGAATTGGTACCTGCGCCAGAGTGTTTAATTGTTAAAATTGCCGTTCTATGAAAACCGAAATGACGGCTAGCACTCTAATTCATGCCTGTTCCAGAGACTTGGGGGTGTTTTCAACGTGTAGTTTCCTACTGGGACGTCATGGGAACGCGGAAGTTGTAAGTTACAGCAAAAAAATGTAAACAAGGCTGGAATTCAGGTGGGGCAGGGGCTGGGTCCCCTCGTGAGAATACTTGGTGGGGGGGGGGGGGGGGCTCTGCCCCCCTCCATGTTCCGGCGTCCCTGAGTGGAATATGCTACAAAAGTTGTAAGAATGCTATTATGAAGGAACACGGCGCAAAATGAACGCTACAGAAAACCAACACGCATGAGTGCACCGACTTGTTATTAGGCATCGTGAGGAGCAAAACCGCAAAACAGGATGGGACTGAGGCAAGCGACAACACAGGACTCCTCACGATGTCCTACCAACTAGCCTACAACCAAGTCCTTCTATGTTCATTAGGCGCCTACTTTCTCGGAATATTAGCTGCGAAAGATAGTATACATGAAGAGTAACCAATGACCTCTGATTCACTGTTAAAACAATCCCTGGTACCACTCTGTCTCAGTAGAACACCAAATTTCCCGAATTCCTCGCGGCAACTGCAGTTTTCTCTTCAAAACGGCGCGCCGCTGTATTGCACTCAATGCAGCTGGACGGGAGAGTGGGACCCAACGTGCCCCTGCCGAGAGCGGTTTCTTCACCCTGAAAGCGGCGCTGGCCCATCGAGGCATCCTATTCTGAGCTGCTGAGAGGAACGATTTAAAAAAGAAATTGGCAGTGCCTTAGCTCGACTATGCCAGGATATACGTAGCGAGAGGTACGTTTCTCTGGCAGAGCTTGTTGTGGTCACTGTATTTACCAATGAGAAACATTGGGCTCCATCTCGGCGGTTGTGCGCCCTCTATTACCCTTGGCAGTCTGGCATCTCCGTTTAGCAAGCCGTTCCTCTCTCTGTTCGGTCGTCTCCGCTACTCTCTTCGCCTTTTCTTACGCTCATTCTCCCTTTGTTGAGTAGTCAAGTGTCGGGCGACAACCTTAGGATCGGAAGAGTTAACCTTCTCTTGTCTATACCGTCATTTAGCAGCGGCTGGACTCTCCCACTGTGCATCCGTATCAAATGTTGTGATACAGCCGCCCATTACACCTCTGCCTTTTAAGCTCAATGCTGCGCATGCGACACGTGGTTTGGGTGATAGAGCGGCCTGCGGCAAATCGGCGACGAAGTGCGCGGTGCACCTGTGAGGTCTCTGTGGTTACCATGGTATCGGCACGTACGCACAACTGCTCATCCGCCGCGGCGATGGCGACGCGTACGCCGCACCTGCTGCTCCTCTCCGCTTGCCTTGGTAACAGCAGATAAATGCTCATGCTAAAGGCATTTGGTTTTTTATGCACTTATTAGGCTTTGTTCTTCAGGCTACAGTCCAATCTAGGCCAACGCCCACAAGCTGTTGAGAAATAACCTTTCTGTTATGAGTGCATTGATATTCATGGCCTATAAATTAACATATGCAGTCGCAGTAATGTGTGGTGTATGCTCACACACTGCACCATTAGCACTACCTCCAGATTCCTTTCCAGTGCACGAGTGCCTGTGTCTGCAGATGAACAATGCCCTTGTGTCTTTGGGGCTTTTCGCCTGCATATGTGACTATGCTGTGCTTCACTTTGCAGGCATCTGATCCAATATGGAGAGTTAAAGAAATACAGGTAGCCTGAGGGCGGTCCTCCAAAACAACTGCTGCCAACTACGCTGTCCCACAACGTTTTGCTCGTATCCTTTATAGCTGCATATTCAGTGATTTGCATGTGCAAAGATGAGTGCATAACAAGAAATGTGGTGGTGCCTTGGGCACGATTAGATCATCATCATCATCAGACTGACTGCACCCATTGCAGGGCAAATGCCTCTCCTATGCCTCTGCAATTAACCATGTCCTTTGCCTGCTGCAGCCACCGTACGACAGCAAAACTTCTTAATCTCGTCCGCCCACCTAACTTTTTGTCGACCTTTGCTACGCTTGCCTTCTCTTGTAATCCACTGTTATCTTGCCTTTGCATTGCATCACCTTGGCTAAAATGGCAAGGATTGTGAATGATACCGTGTGTGATAATATTTGGAGCCTGTAGAAAAACATCAGGTTTAGAACTGTAATCATATCCTAAAGCACAGTACCAGTTGTACTTTTTTTTTCTATCCTTGTTATTTGAAATCTGCGTGAAAGAGGAGAAATGGGCAGCTACATGTGCTAATACTGTTCTTGATCTCGCCTTTTATTCATTAGACCCTTTAGTATTGTTCATTTCCCATCTTTGCTCATACATCGGGATCGAGCTCCAACTTGTTCCACTGCTCTTTGTTTTGGGTGTTTTTTTAGCTTAACAACATGCAAAAAGAGAACCGAGTTGGGCTAGTTGGTTCGTGTTGAACGTTACGACGAAACAGCACTAACACATGGGCATATGTCTCCTCTTCCGTTCCTTCCGTCCGCGCTGTTTTGTCGTACCGTTTAACAACATCCTTGGAACCTTCTGATGACAGTATATGTCATGATTGAATGGCGTTAAGAGTTTCTCTATTGTAATCAATTATTGAGTGATACATTGTGAGCAGAAGCAATTTCTCTGCTGCTGCTGAATGAGATTTATGCTGTTTTCTTTTTTTTATTTGGTGTTTGTAAATATTTTGTGTAGACACTGCTGGCTGTAATTTTCCTTACGTGTTCTCTGGTCATGTTTAATTGTATCCATAGCATTGGTGGCAATGTGTTAAACGAACCGACAACTCACCAAAACCAAACCTATCATGAGAGTATGATGGAAATAAAAGATCTGTGTTCATATTGTAAAATTTGAGCACTGTATTTGGGAAAATGAGGATATGTAGTGTTAAATTGGCATGGGAAAAAATTGTAGGGGACAGTTAAGCTCCGCCTTCCGAGTGACCAATCATTAATTTAACTGCCACGTGCCATGGTGGGGTGTTTGCTGACTACCCAGTGGGCAGGTTGTGATGACGCCGCAAGGTCATAGCTAGGTGGCCCACCTGCCTCCTAGGTTGCTCTCTGGGAACTGCCTGGCAGAGCCATGCCCGTGATTTTTTGCTCACAACGCCGGCAATACTGGATTTTCTGGTGAACGGGGCCTTTAGCGCTATCACTTTAAGTATGCATGAAACCAGCTGAAGCACCATCCTGTGGTGAAACCTTGCTGTTACCGGTATATCCCACGTGACCACACCTCTTTAAACTATTAGTTATCTGTGGATAAGTTCACAGTGTTTTTTTCAAGAAGTGTTCATCATATTTTATTATAATTTATGCTCTCTCTTGTTCAGCTTTTGATAAAAAGCAATGCTCCCTTCGTCACGGTGGCTTACTGGTTAGGGCGTTCGGCTACTGAGCCGAAGTTCCCTGGTGCAAACCTGGCTGCGGCAGCCGCATTCCGATAGAGGCGAAACGCAAAAGGCGCCCGTGTGCTGTGCAATGTCAGTGCACATTAAAGATCCCTGGGTGGTGAAAATTATTCCGGGAGCCTCTTTCTGTCTTCCTTCTTTCACTCCCACCTTCTTTCCTTCCCTTGTGGCGCGGAGACAATTACTGTGCATTTCTTTTCCTCAAAAACCATTTTTCAGTTTTCAATTTTGGCATCACTAATGATGTGCTTTCAACTTTCATTCCTAGATGGTGCCATAGTGCTCTATATTTCTTGGTTGACATGGTAACCATGTTCCCCTGAAATTTCCAACAATGAGGTGCACATCACTGTACCATAACATAACAGCTCTGGGCGTGGAGACTGAAATGGTCGCTATGCTATACTGAAACTGCCTAATTAATGTTTGACGGCTGTAACTATGTCAGTTTTAGTTCATAACTTTTTCTGGTGCATGATTGTCGTCAGGCTCGCTGATCATGGCTTCCAGCATAGGGGCACATGAAACAGGCTCAACGCCTGATTGAAAAATTCTTTTATCGTATTTCTCACAAAAATATGTGTTGAATCGAACACCTTAGTCAGTAAGCTTTTCGTTGTGGTGCAAAAATATTTTATGCCTAAAATTTAGTTGTCGGTCGTATTATGAGTGCCCGTCGTTCCATGCTCTGTAGGGGGAATTCTTTTCCTCGTGTTTTGTATTACGCATTTAAGTTGCCATGGGCTGAATTTTTCTCTTCAGTGCAAATAACGTGTTACCCCCTTTTTTCTGGTCTTGTTAAACACTGAACGGTAATGTAATTGTCACTCACGATGTGTCATTCTAGTTCAAGCCAGGCCGTGTTTTTTTTTTTAATATGATGACCCCCAAAGAAAGTACCTTTTTCAAGCTTCCTCTGGTGCTGCTGCAGATCTGCTTGCTTTGCTGGTAGAACTTGTTCCTTTCTAAGCAGTCAAAAATTTTGGCTTAAGTTATTGTGTTGGAGACATGCTGTTGTGCACAGAAGCAGATGCTTTGCTGACAAAGATTGATTTAATACCAGTCCTGTTGACATTGCAGAGTGAATTCAGGAATGAACATATGCGCTACGCTAGTGTATAGGTAGCAGATGGCTTGCATAAAAATTGCCTCTTTTTTTGGTCCTTACCCTGCACTGGTGCTCTGTTGGTCTGCTACTGGTGTTTTGTACCTTTTAATTTGTTCACAATGTGCATCCACTTCTCTCATTCTGACTTCTTTTCCAGCTTAGCTGCTGGCATCGGATAAGTACCAACGCTATAGCAAAGAAACTAGGGGTGCCTCTCAAAGGCCTTCCTTTCTTGCCACAAACATGTTGAGGGGGCAACAAAATGGCCTCTTTGGCCTAACAGTGAGTGCATCCTGTCTACATGTGTATATTTCCACTGGTGTATGCACTCTCACTTTAAAGGCAATGGAGCTGTTTCATGTTTCAAGTAAGACTGGAAGGGGTCCTGTAAAGTGGTTTTCACGCTGGTGCCTTCGCAGTTTTACTGCATTCAACTGAAGTACTGTAATGGCCTCACCACTGATTAATGCGGCAGAAGGAATGGTGAACCACATATGACTGGAAAGGCAGAACAACCACCATGGAGGGGATTCAATTAAGGGCCTTCTTTGTAGCTGCCAGTGCTCCTTATTTAAGTGCAGAATGAGAATATGAGTCTCTTCGCTAGCATTGTTGCAGTTGACATTGCGCTTGACTTCTTTCTAGGTAAACCAAGCAAGTTGTGCACCATGAAGTGGCACTATTCGAACACTTCAGTCTATAAGCACTCGGGTTGGATGTATGAACGGGAGCCAACCAGTGATTTAAGTAGTTGCAATGGGGCTCTGGTTATAATAACACTGTTATGTTCTCCCCTGGGGATGGGGAAAGCTGGAGACTTTTTTTTCTAAATGCATGCATCTACACTTCACGTCTTTCCTGTAAATATCTACTTGAGTTAGGTTACTCTGCGTGCTCTGACACTCTAGATCAAAAAGCAGGGGGACTGCAGAACAGTCTCCTTGGAAGAAACGTGCCCACAAGAAATAGATTTGTGGGAAATCCCACGGTTCCGAACTTTTTATAAATATCAAGTGTTATCACATAACCTCCCACTTACACTAAACAAAAATACTCACACTTTAGGATTGAGTAGAATACATTTGAGATTTAGTTTTTTGTAATTGCTATCCTCTGGTAATACTTGTTTTGTTATACTTTTTGTTACGCCTTATCTTGTTTTTTTTTTCTCTTTCTGTTCTTGTGCTTCACTTCATGCAAAATAATTGTAATGTTTTTGCCATATTCCTTGAAAAGTGTTTTTTTTTGTTTGATGTCTGACTTATGTTATTTACCTGCTATAACTTTCAGTGCTCCGAATATTGTACAAAATTTGTATTTACTTTTGAAAATTAGAGGTAACGTGCCTGTTTTAACTAAAATATAATGTTACTGATACTGCTATGTATCGGTCTTCTTGGCCTTAGTCAGGGACACCCTCCAGGCACTTTCTGGAAAGTAAACATTGAATTGAATTCGATAGATTGGTCTGACTTCGAGGAAGAACTGTCTGATGCAGTGTGTACCATGAGTGTTGTTTCGGTAATGCGTTATTGTCAGCAGTCCCTACTTGGAAGTCTACAGCGCTAATCAGGTGTTGACACTGGAAAACGTTAAGAGCGGGCACAGGTTTCAGTCTACCACTGAGTGGTTTTGAAAGTGAAGAGTTCCTGTCTACCAAATGCATTTGTTTTGTTATCCACTACTATGCCACAAGAAATCTGCTTCTACCACTTCTATCGGACATGACTAAGATATTATCATTGTTTATGCTGGAAACAGCTCTGCTTGCGGCAATGTGTGAGGCTTGCGCTGCTCTGCTGTGCGTATTTTACAAGACAGTAGGGACAAGCCAAGAAGTGCCTGCTGTCGGCAAAGCACCTTTTCGAACAACTTTTGCGAACATTTACATTTCCTAGTGTTTCAGTGTTCTTGGCCATCCAAATACATCCTGGGTAATCACTGTCTTGTGTTGGCACACAAAGCACAGTACATCAGGCCTTGTGCTTTTTGAACCATGAGTTCAAAACCATGAGTTCCCCTTCCAAGTTCACTATGAACTTGAGTATTGGAATACACAAAGCATGCATACACAGAGTGCTGCATTGGCTTTGAAGCTTTGCTTCTGCATGAACTAATTTGCTGTTCTTTATTTTGCAGTCATTATAACTAATGCTGGAAGAATGTTTCAAATCAACTGCAGTCAAGCTATATGCAAACGCATAGCTTATTGCTCACATTCTGTGGAAGAGTATATTCAGTGATCCAAAGGGATGAAACTCTGCAGGCAAACCACATCGGTCTTCATATCCAACGTGCCTAATCACCAAGGCTTAAATTACAAGCATTGCACAAAATAGCATATGGGGCATTGCACTTAAGCATACAGGAAATGTCATCTTAAACCTACTTAGGCATACCATAAGCACGATGCCTCTTGTATTTTTTTTCCTGACTGTTATTTTTCATATCTTTTTCCGCCGAGAACTAATGGCGAGTCCTGAGTAACTTGTGTGTTTGTTGTCAGTCATTTATAAAGCAAGCATTTTAGCATTGCTTCTTGCGGTACTGCAGTTTGTATTTTACTTACACTGCTTTTCTCTGCTTAATTTTGCAGGCTAATATCAACGAGCCAAGGGATACATGCTACCAGATTAAGAAATCTTCAATACCTTTCCTCATAGACTCAATGGCCTGATGTTCATAGTCTGTAAAATAGCTTGTTTACAGACCTCAGTGCATGGTGTATATTGACAAAATGGGGTGCATAAAATGCCCCATCTATCGAGAGCACAGATACTGGGACATCAATGATGGTTATTGTTTATGATACCATGGGCAACATGGCCTAAGCATAAAGAAGGGTATACGTATGCAGGTCACCTTGTTATCACTTGATGGAGCACAGTGCAAGCGGAATATTTTTTTCCATAATCTCTCAAAATTTTTTCTGAAAGAATAAGGTGCAGTAAAAGTAATGCATTCTGTGCAGTGAGTAGCCATTGAATGCATGTACCTGTGGTGAACCATACTTGATCTCACTTCTGGTGCTAAAGGGCCTTTAGTTTCTGAAAATGTCTTGCCTTACTTGTCTTTGTTGTTACAGTGCCATGCGTGTGCATTTCTCTTTATTTTGTTTATTTTCTCGTCTTTTTCTTGTTTTTTTGCTTTAGTAGTGTTTGAGGCTTTGTGATCACAGCATCTGTACCAAAGCTGCAGTAGCAGCTTTTATTACTGCTCAGCCGGATATTCGGTGTTGAATTTTAACCTGTTCTGTTTTACCTGCTCTTGAGTGAAAGCCATAATTGGTTGCTAATTCAATGTTTGCAATATAATCTGCTTTGTTGTGGTTGGACATAGAAGTCTGATGATATATTTTATGTGTATAACATTGCTGACACTAGCCGGCTAAGCAGTATCAGTTCCTACATGTTTAACACAAACCTTGACATTTATTTCATTTCAAGGTTTGTGGTAACAACATGTATCTGCTTGTGTAATGAAGTGTAGCATTCTTATCTTTAGACACAATTTTTAAAATTTCGTGTGTTAAGATGGAAACCTTGTTTATGTCTATTACAATGTGTGTGAGTGTCATACGTGACGAAGTATGAACCAGCTTTGAGATGGGAGGGTTTTGTGCTCTTACGGTCTGCCGGTAATCATGAGCTTTTTGCTGGGTGAAATGTGAACTTTGGTCAGGATTCAAAGGACGAGATTTTACTTCTCAACTATGCTCTTTTTAATTGCTCCAGTGACAGTTTGTTCACATGTGCACATTATATTTGGTGTCTGTTTTGACCACTGCCGTGAAGCTTTTTGCTGAAAATGGCTGGTACTTATACATGGAACCCTTTGCAGTGTGCTGCGAGAATCGTTTCAAGCCAGCCATAAAAAATTAAGGAAAATGTTTTTAATGTATGCCTCATGATGAATGCCTCTTGTTTAATAACACGTGTACTGTGTGATGTCGGTGCATGTTAAAGAACCCCAGGTGGCCGATATTTCTGAAGCCCTTCACTCTAGCGTCCCTGATAGCCTGAGTTGCTTTGGGACGTTACACCCCCATATACCATCTTGTTCAGTAATAGATCTCAGGCAAGAGTACTTTTGTAGCGATAGCTACAGTACGCTAGCATTTTGAGCCTTCAGCGTGGCCACCGTGGTGGCGCCATGGCTGGTCTCATGGTTGGTCACGTGATGTGGAGCAGCTGCCGGTGGCGCGCCGCACCAGCGAAACTGAGTGGGGGGAATGGAGAAAGGGGAGGGAAACTTTAGGGAAACACTGTGTCTTTTTTGTTCTTCCAGTACACCGAAACTGCACAGTTAACACGGGCTTATTACTGTTTGCACCTTGAGCTTCCTTGCAATGCTTCACTGCAATTTTTTTCTTTCATCAGTGATGTGGGAGGGGCTATTTTATAACTCAACCTTTGGATAAATCGGTAATTTCTTCCATTCCCTGGAAGTCCGAATAATTGAGGTATTGCTACCCATCATGTTACCTTTAATTGTTGCATCATATGAATTCACTGATTTCATTTTGTTACTGATATTGCGTGGTCACATCACCTGTTCCATACTATTAAGGAGAGATCTGGGTCAAAAAGGGGCGATTTTAATTTTAGAAATTGAATTCTTTTTTTAGTGTTTCTGTACCTTTCATATCTCTTTTAATTATAAAAGGTTCAGAGCTGGAAATCATCCGGGAATTATTAAGAACTCGGTTAATGCTGTGTAATCAAACAATATACATTTCTGTGAATACCATTTTATTTAGAATAGTACTGAGTCAGTATAGTGTTTTATCTTTTGGTTGCAAAGGCCTTACACTTTTTTTGGAAAAGAACTCTGGGTAATGTCTGCTTATTTATATTTCGTAAAATTTTTAAAATCCATATTCAAAATTTAATTATTCACAGAATACTAATAATTGGACATCTGGGTTGGTGGGAATTATTTCTTTGCCATGTTCCTTGCATAAATCCAAAAAGTTTAAACATTTGCTTCCAAGTACTGTACAGTTCTTCTCTACTGAAAGGCCTAAACTCTGCATCCAGATGTTTGCTCAAAAATAAGATATGGTTTGATTTGATACTAATTTTGGCTTTTGTTCCTTAGTTATAAACAAGCTCTGCCATCTTGTGCTCTAGGTTTTAATGAAAGTGCTCTGGTTTTGAAATGCAGGATCAGTCGTGGCAGACCACAACATTGGCGTGTTTCCTGGACAACGTCCGCCTGATGAAATGCGCCCTGTCAACCACAGTGTGCCATCCAATAGTACAAGCATGAATACTCACCGGGACAAGCCCACAGGCAAGCAGATTCACCAGTGCGCCCACTGCGGCAACATTTTCAAGAAGAGATTAGAACTTGTGGAGCACATTCACACCCACGCAGGCGACCGCCCGTATCATTGCAGTTACTGTGATAGCGCATTCTCTAAAAAGAACTACCTGGTCAGACACCTGCGCACCCATACAGGTGATCGTCCATACCGTTGTGACCATTGTGGCAGCAAATTTTCAGTAAAGGGCAATTTGGAGAGACACCTGCGCATGCATACGGGTGATCGTCCGTACCGTTGTGACCACTGTGACAGCAATTTTTCAGTAAAGATCTCTTTGGACAGGCACCTGCGCTCGCATACGGGTGATCGTCCGTACCGTTGTGACCACTGTGGCAGTGCGTTTGTAGAAAAGAGCCACCTGGTAAATCATGTCCGCATCCACACTGGTGAGAAGCCGTTCCAGTGCCAGCTGTGCCCCATGGCATTTGCACGAAAGGCAACCCTTGTGGCACACGTGCGGTCTCACAAGGGTGAAAAACCATTCCAATGTGACTCGTGCTCAAAGGCATTCTCAGTTAAGAGCAATTTAAAACACCACAAAGAGACTAGACACTAAAGGAAGAGCAGTGTTCCATGGTGCCCTTTGGGACACGCTTTTGTAGCTATCCTGTTGGCAACCAGATAACAGCATGCTAGCTAAGTGACCTATGAAAAGTGTTCTATCCTAACATGGTACTCGATTACTGTCCCGAAAGATGCTTGTTCGGTCCAACCGCGACGGCCGCATTTCGATGGAGGCGAAATGCTGAAGGCCCTTGTGCGATGTCGATGCACGTTTAAAGGACCCCAGGTGGTTGAAAATTGCCAGAGCTCTTCACTGCGGCGTCGCTTGTAGCCTGAGTCGCATTGTTGCATTAAACTCCATAAACCAAATGAAACCTTATGTTCTTAGTTTGATTTGCAAGCATGGTGTAATGTTGACCCTACACTGGCACCTGGCTACTCTATTTCTTATTGTTGAACCACGAGCCTACTATGCTTCCAGACATGTGTGGAGTAGAGGTAATTGTGACACATAGGGATGACATCACTTACCATTAAAGAAAGGTTTTCAGTGATAATGTATCCAGGATTTATACCTCGTGTTCCCAACTTTCTGATGAAGATCAGAAGAAGAAAATCTGGCCTTATTGTTTATTGAGATTTATTGCCCTAAGCACACTTGTGTTCATTAAATGTTTTATCACTTTACAGATTCCCATTGCAGCAGCTCTATTTGCATAACGTCGAAAGAAAACATGCTGCTGTGTGATTTTTTCAGTGCGGCATTCTAGTTCTAGCAGAATGTATGAGAGAAGAGAACAAAAGATTGCATGGCTAGCTTTTGTTTTTAGGTTTTAAGAACTACTTTTTTTTAACCATAAACATTGAAAGAGGTTCACTGCACTGGTATCACTTGTCAGATTGCTCTTTCTGTGCGGCGTGCAAATGGCATATTTTGTGGAATATCGTGGCCTATTTTCAGCCTTTTTGTCGGAGTAGCAGTTGTGCTGGAATTGTGCTTTGAGTTAGCTTCTCTGTAAGCTGTACATGTTATGGAAGCTAGCCTTGTTGCATTTTCACAAGGTGTTTATGACAAGAAGGCTATTGGGTTTGTCACCACTGATGCCAGTTTAGTTGCAGTTGCTTTGATTCATCATAGGCTGTTCAGCCATTGTGCTTGCAGAAACAATCACTTCGTGGCAGCGAGAAGTCTTTCAGCATGTTTTCAGTTTACATTTTATTTCTTTTTGTGAGTATGAGTATTTTGTTGCACCTGCTGCCAAAAAGTGGTCTCAACATTTCGGCTCTTTGCTGCGCTTATTTCCTTTATTTGTGCTCTGTACATTACATTCAAAAGCATTGGTACTCTTTGGTTTCCCATCTGTGTAAGTTTTAGCCCTTCCCATTATTTCTGGCATCACTAGCTGCATTGGTCAGCTCTGTGCCTGCAAGATTACTGCTCTGTGTGGTTGCGTTCCCTCACTAATGACACAAAACTGGACAGATATATTTTGTTGGTTGGCTTGGAGAAAGACGCTTTCATTCTTTTTATCAGCAGTCATTTACCTGAGTTAGGGTTGGTAACAATTGGATGAGCAGCAATCAGAGCTGCATACTTAAAAACTATTCCCCAAAGTGTGGTTGCATTCCTGTTGTCTGAAACACTTGTGGAGAAACACAGTGCAGCATTTGTGGAGTGCAGCTATAATCTTGTTAGACATGTATGCTGGTCATAAAGGTTCAACTGGCATCATTGTCTTTACTTTATCGGGCTGTGTTTGCTCACAGTTGCGCTGTATTGTTTGCAATAAAAATGGTTATGTGGCTCTTTTTTGCTGTACTGATGTTTCTCCAGCAACAAAAAAAAATGCATTTATTGCCAAGAAAATTGGATGAAAAATGTTCCCTCCACCTGATCCAACCTCAAGATATCAAGATCAAAACAGCTCTGCAGTGACTGTTTATAAGAGAATGGCAGTGTACCCTCAACAACCCACATGAAAAAAATTGTCTTGATGCACTGCGTGTATGCTTGCAAAGACGGCTGCTAGTGGGGACACCTATATTTTATGTCGGTAGTGTGTGGTGATGTATCGATTTGGGTCGGCTCCAAATTGTTTTATGTGTCTCTTTGGTGTTCTATTTCTTGTTTTCATCGAAATTAAATATTTTTCGTGCCTTAAGACATATAATTTGTTATTTTTTCAGCGCAAAGCACTGGATGTTTTATTGTGGAAATGCAAGAAATTGGGTACAAAGTGTCATAATTGTTGAAAACACCAACCTAGATATGCCGCAACTTAAAAAGTAAACATCCGAAGGATTGGGGAAATAATTTTTATTCCGAAGGTGCACATTAGGATTGAAATTGAAACAAAACAAATGATTTTACAACTGGCTGCAAAATATGTGCGGAGAAAAATGGCACATGTCTTGCTACCCCACTCACTGTTTCGTGAAATAATATTTACTGCATTCGTCATGTTGCGTAAACAATCTAGTTTATTTGTAACGTGAGGGGTTTAAAGTTCACCACAAACAAAGAGATCGCTGTTAGATGCTGTCCACTCACGGAAAAAGCTATGAGTTCACTTTTTACGCATTCGTGTCCCTAACGTGTCAAAGGGTTGAAGTGTGTTTTGGAGTGAGTTGCTATTCCACTTTGTAGCAGACGGATAAAAAATGGGATACAGAGATACCAGATCACTATCGTGGCGTTTTAGGCTTCACTTTTTCTATCCTTGAAGGTATTGGTGAGCACTACCAAAATATGGAAAGGGAGGAACACACAAGACAAGTGCTTTCTAACAACTGTTTATTCTCTGAAGAAGCATGACTATATACACATATTAACACCAATTCATACACAAAAGAGGGAAGAGCACACGACGCTGACAAGAGCGATATGAAGGAAAAATATATAATAATAAAATATCAACACGTGCCTTTACAACAGCCGAAGAATACTATTCCTGAGCTAGTTTAATTCAGTTCTCCCTAGCATCACCGAAGGAAAGCTGACGCATTGGTTATCTGGAGCAACATGCATAGCGAATGCTTCGATAATTTCGCGTTCCCGTCTGTTTCTGGCTGGACCTATTACCTTGGTGTTTTTTAGCATCGGGGTGCATTTGCAGTGTGCGCAATGTGGTGCCAGATTTCCGGATTTTGCTACTTGCTTGCATAATCTTTCGTACTCTCTGAGCCTCTTGTTCAGGCATCTACCCGTTTGCCCTACGTAGGTTCGTTGACAGCTAAGTGGAATGCTGTAAATGACGTTTTCTTCACACTCTCGATAGGTGATGTCGTGTTTGACGTTGCACCCAGGTTTCTTTTTGTGGTCTTCATTCTCGTTGACCTTTTTGCACATTCCAATGAGCCTATTGGGAGCTGAAAAAACCACCTCAACTCCGTACTTGTTCGCTGTCTTCCTTAGTCTGTGGGAGATGTTATGAATGTATGGCATTACAACGGGGCATCCCTCATAGCTCGGTTTCTTATTCTTATCGGACCCAGTAACTTCCCTTAGTAAGCGTTCTGCAATGACGCCAAGTAACTGCTCCGGATAGCCACTAGCCCTCAATCGGGAAACCTGTTGAACAATGCTGTGAATAATCGAGTGGGGGCATGATTTTTTTATAGCTAGTTTTAAGCAAGGAGTTGTTACAGCTCGTTTAACAATCTTAGAATGACCAGAATCAAATCTCAACAGTGGTTTTTCTGCCCTAGGCTTATACGCCCAGCAAGTGTGGTTGTCACTGCAAGTCATCAGCAGGTTTAGGAATCTAACCTGGCAGCCCTGTGGGGTTTCAGATGTGAACTCAAGGCCAGGAAAAGCACTCTTCCATTCATTAAGAATACCTTCCACGTTTATGGAGTCGGTTAGGCTGTTGGGAAGGCAAAGCAGGTAATCATCAACGTAGCTAAAGCAAGCTAATATATTGTGCGTATTTAGTATGCTCGATATCTTCCAATTGTCGTGTGCCAAAAAAATGTCGGACAGCACAGGTACCAAACAAGATTCAATACTTATGCCTCCTTTTTGCAGAAACATTTCACCTTAAAATTCCACGTACAAGGAGCACAGGTAGCATTCAACCAATTCAAGAAAGCAGTTAACATTCATTCCACACTGGTTTTGAAATCTAACAGTTCTGAAGTGTTCAATGCTCTCTTCTACAGCTTTCAAGGCGGCGCTCCGTGGAATGCTATAATACATGTCAACCACATCAATTGAAAGGCACACCACCGGGGGGCTTGATCTTACAAAATTGACGATTTCCTCAGACCCTTTAACTATGAACGAGTCCCGAATCGGAAGGATCGAAAGATGGGCTCTTAAAAATTGAGACAAGCAGCGTTGCCAGGTCCCTCGGTCTTCAACAATGACCCTGAAAGGCATGCCTTCTTTGTGTGTCTTGATTGTGAAGAAAGGCTTTAGACAGGTCGCCTTGCACTCTGTGATCTGTTTCTGCAGCTTTTCATTTCCGGCGGAGCCGCATTTCAAAGCCACACTGCTCTGAAGTTTGGCAAAATTATTTTTGCTGATTTTGGCGGGATCGAAGTTC